>NC_137462.1:31585916-32185916 GCF_964235325.1 Thermobia domestica | reverse complement strand
ATCATCATGAAGTCTGTTTTAAACAAGAAATATTTAATTTAAATAAATACTTATGACAGATTTTGCCGGACCATCCAATCTTGCCGTTCCACGCAAGTGCACGTGTTGCATATGTGCTGTCCAATTATAATGAGCCTGAGGGCCATACCCGTCTTTGCTAGCAAGGTGGAGGGCCGCAGATAATAATAATAATAATAATAATAATAATAATAATAATAATAATAATAATTATTATTATTATTATTATTATTATTATTATTATTATTATTATTATTATTATTATTATTATACTACAAAAGAAAAATATAAAAATGTATTTGAAATATTACATTCAATGGGATAAATGATGGTAACTTGGAGAGTTTACAAGGGCTGGGATATCTACATCCAATCCTGTTATTGCGAGGCAGCAGATGTAAAAGAGAAGAATCTCCAAGGCGGCTTCCGAAGAGATTCTTCACAATTTTCATGGTGAATTGTTATGGTTGGTTTGATTTGGTTAATTGAAGTAATCGTTCCTTTTAGCCTATAGCTACATTACCGACTCCAGTGTTGCCTTGGATGTCCGGGTCTTTTTGTTGTACAGAAGCACTAAATGGATGCCTTATTTCGAAAGAAGAGTGGAAACATTAAAAGAATGAACATAAATGTAATCAGTAATAACAATCGTATGTCGTGAGAGCTTTGTGGGCCGCAGAAAATGGTCTGGCGGGCAGCATGCGGCCCGCGGGCCGCCATTTGGACAGCTCTGATATATACGGTGGCGTATTTAGGGGAGATTCTGGGCTTAAGCCCTCCCCCCGACATCTTACTTACTATAGTAAAGTATATGAAATATCTTGCAGAATTTTCACATTTTCAGGCAAATCCCCCCGAAAGTTAGCAAAGCCCCTTCCGAAACAAAATCGTAAATACGCCACGGCATATATGGTAGAGCCGGCTCTGCATATCTCATATATCTAGTCGACAAATTATTTATGTATGACATTTAGAAAATACTATTAGGCAAATTAGTATTAGTTTTTACCTTTAGACAAGTTATTGGAATTTTATACTGCTCGTGACATTATTTTCGTACTTATTAAAGGCCTGCATTCGCGAAAAAACAAAATTTCATTTCTACTTTTATTTCTTAGTTGATATTGATGAAAACTGCTGAAGCCCGAATTGTTAATAGGTATGGTATTCATGTAAATTGTAAAATATTTGTAGCGTATCAGTATCTAGCGGTTAATTTATGTTGCATTTTACGGTGATTACACCTACATAAAAATATTTCATACTTAAATAGACGTAAGATGCATTACAAATGACTGTTTGAAAAAAAACGAAATTTAGAAAAAAAACGAGAGCCAATGTTTTTTTTCTAAAAAAAACGTACATTTCTGAAAAAATACGAACCGTTTTTTTTCTATTTACAACACTATTTGTGGCAAATGATCAAGAAAGCATGGTATATTATTTATGGGATGGGGTAATATCAATCACGCCTAAAGAAAAAAAAAACAGAAAATATTGGCCAATGTACTGTACCTTACAATTGGAACGAGGTTTTAGATTTTTGAAGCGAAATTGCAGGATACAAATTAAGTGTTAGTGAGAATACAAATTAAGTGTACACTCATAAATCACATGTTGAACAGCTATAGCCGGTTTCTTGCCAGAAAGGACGGAGAGGCGACTTAAGGAGTCGATAACTGACATCTTCCACAACACCTGCCTGTGGGTCCGATGCTTCCCTATCTCACTCAGATGCGATCCTATGTCTCTCATTTTATTCACTAGCTACCATATTACACCTGTACAGTATTCCTGTTTGAGGCAGAACGTGAGGCAAATTTGTTTCTAAATGCTCTTTGCGTAGCAACAACAGATTCCGTTCTCCAAAAACTTTTAACGATAAACTCATGTTGCTCCAAAGAGTACACTATTCTCACTATATTCTGATCATAATCACACAGTAACACCAAACTGTACAGAACAATTCCCAATGCAATGGCACGGTTCCCTGTTTCTTACATACCTTGGCGAGGTTGCAAACTAACGAAGAAAACTCAAAGCTCCATACCGCCGCACCGCAACTCATTCCAGTTATAAGGTACACTGACGAATATTTCAAGTATTTCTTGAGGTGTGGTCGATATTACCCCAGATGAGCTTAGAACAGTAAACTTAATCCCATAAATCTATCATTCTTCCTTGGTAATTTGCAACAAACCGCATGAAAACTGGACTTCAGTTGGAAGTTCTTCTAGACCCAAATGAAATCCATGAGTTTTTTTTTTAAAATCACCCTGTATTTCTTAACCTTATTCTCCTTATGCGAAGAAGGACATTTCTGTTAGTAATAACTAATTTCAAATTAAGTAATTTATTCGTTCTCAAATTATAATTAATTTTCTTACTTTCCATAATACTGTTACTTATTAGGGAATAACTAATCAATTAACTAATTTTATGGCTTATAAAACTCAAAGGTTTAATGCAGCATTGAATTTCTGTCCTTAGCCAACTGTATTTTGTATTCTCAGTTCTGCGAGATCCATCTTAATATTGTCCTCATATCTGCGCTTATGATAATCATGCCTGTTGTTTTGTATGGTTGCGAAACATGGTCGCTTACTCTGAGGGAAAAACATAGACTGAAAGTATTTGAGAACAAGATCCTGAGACGAATATTCGGACCCAAGAGAAACGGGAATGGGGAATGGCGGAAACTTCATAACGAGGAACTACATAATTTATACGGTTTACCAAACATTGTTAGGGTCGTTAAGTCTAGGAGGCTTAGGTGAGCAAGTCATGTAGCTAGAATGGAAGAAAGTAGAAACGCTTTCAAAGTCTTGACTGGAAGACCAATCGGAAAACGACCATTAGGAAGACCTAGGCACAGATGGGAGGACATTATTAAGATGGATCTCACAGAGATTGGAATACAAAGTAGAAACTGGATGCAGTTAGCTAAGGATAAAAGTCAGTGGAGAGCTTTTGTGAACGCGGCACTGAACCTCCGGGTTCCATAGGCCATAGAGTTAGTTAGTTAGTTATCTGCGCTTATGTTTTCCTAATGGTCTTTCTTCAATTGGGTTTCTAGCTGAAGTTTTGAAAGCGTTCCTTCTTTCTTCTATTTTGCCTATAGATAACCTTCAGGTCAAATATTTGCTTGAAGACAGGATTTTTAGGACTTTTATTAAATTGATTACTGACTGGGGTAATTAAACGTATAAGTTATACAGAAGACTTTGTTATATGGATAAGAAGACGATAAATATAACTCCTTAACAATTCCTCCTTAGACGAATAAGATGATATAAGATGTAACTGTGTTGACCCTTGTTTGGTTTTGGAAACAATGACTTTCAAATAGGGGCGGATCCAGATTAGACTCCTGAGGGATGAAAGATTATTGTTTCTAAGGATGCGCACGAGACGAGACGAGACAGAATTTTCCTAACAAGATTCGAGTCGAGATACAGTTCTTCCAATAGAGAAATATATATTTTTCGAGTCGAGACATCACTTTTACAGCACATTTTCGAGACGAGACAGCCTAAGATCTTGTCTCGTGCGCATCCCTCTCTCTCTCTCTCTCTTCCCGGGCTTTTGCAGCACTGATGCCTGTGCTGTTGGGTGCGAGTAAACAACCCTCCGCCCTCCCCCTAGATTCACCTATGCTTTCAAACTTTTCTGATCATTGGATAATGTCTGGTTTAAAGAACGAAATTACAAATTGATTTCCATGTATATTTATATTTTAAGTAACGTTTCTAAAATTTCTAACTCTGTGTTAGAAGATGACAGTGACAAATTCGCAATTTAATCCTTACAGTCAGTAGATGTTTCTTCTACATTCTGTCGATATATTGAGCGTATTGTTGTGACACTTTCCTACATAATGATTCATTTGTCTGATTCCATACCTCACGTCTGTCATGATTTAACGTAACTTATTATTTTTTTATCAGTTATACGTACTAATTATCTACGCGTATTATTAGTTCTCTTTATGTCACTCAGAACAAAGGCCTGGAAGATTGGATTATTCCTTTAACACAGGTTTGTTTTCCCATGACAAAGAAAAGACATTCCTTCAACCGAAAATCTCATTCGTTATTCAAGAATAATATTAAAGGTATGTTGCAAACTTAACATACTGGTACATGTATACGTATTTCAGTTAATTATGTTTTCCTATTCTTGTTTCCCTTTCTTCTGGTGAAATTTGGAAAATAATTGCAGAGTTCGTAGCGGTAGGGTTTGCAGAGTACGTACGTTTAGATTCACCTTCGTTATTCAGATTTGCCTTGGTGTTTTGCTTTACGAAACACTGAACTTAATACTCAATTTAGTATCTACAAGGCCGGATTTAGGATTTGCGTGGACAATTGCGAGCAATTTTGGTTGACCCTAGGTTCCCAGCCAACTTACACTTATAAACTTTATATCTCTGTAGTAGAATGGAAACCAATAAAAATGTGCTTAAAAGGTATCTGTGAGTTAAGATGATCAGCAGGAGCGGTTTAATAGTGTAGTCATAAAATCACGTGCCTATCCAATTTAAAAGAAGAAAAATATTTTTAAAAAATCAGCATTTATTCTTATACACGAGTGAGGAACAACCGAAGGAAAAAAAACCTATTTTAATATGAAGTTTGGAACTCTGATTGATGTCTATGGAAGATTTAGCAACATAGCGTATGTCACGATGCTTGATGTTACTCTCTGTTCATGTGTTCTAGCTTGGCTCTTTCTATCAATCGCTTGCCTCACATATCCCTCTTTAAACTCTTGTTCTTACATACAATGTAATCACACATTTTTCGTGACGAAAAGAAAGAAAGAAAAAAAAACAAAAGAATCCGTTTCGGTTGGCAGACGGAAGCGCGAGAGAAGATAAAATAGGGCGGGGACTAACCTCTGCAGTTGTGATGATGCATTCAGCTTGAATGAAATGAGATGAATTTGTTGCGCTTCTTGTACATACAAAAAAGTTAATCATGTTATATCAAAGATGAGAAGAATCCATAGTAGAAAAATGTGAATAACATTTTGTTTGTGACTCTCCATATTATTCCTTAGGAAAAAAATAAGAACGCTTTCTTTAATGTACTTTACAATTTCGGAATTTAATATTATCTGACGTATATTTACGTAACATTCATTTGCAAACATTTAGTAAACGGATGAACAATTTTGAACTACATTTTAAATTGATTTGCCAGTGAAATATTACTATGTGATTCGAAAAAGAAAATAGAAATGCCAGAAAAATTGTCACAGAAAGTAATTAGATTTAATACTGGAAGAGTGTATATTAAGTATTAAAATTCTGTGAAGAAATCACACAACACTGTGGACATATTAATTGTGGATCTGAGTGCAAATAGTGGTCTAATCAGTCTAGACCCATAGCGTAAACTAAAATTGACGAACACGTGAGTAGGACGTGTTCCGTCGGCTGAGATTCGACTTCATTTTCATTAAACAGGCCCTTGCCAGTACACACATAATGCGCTCGTAAACTAAAATTGAGGAACACGTGAGTAGGATGTGTTCCGTTGGCTGAGATTTGACTTCATTTTCATTAAATAGGAACTTGCCAGCACACTCATAATGCGCTCATTCAATCACAGAGTTTGTGAGCATGACAGGGAAGTGGGCACGAACTTGAGAAAAACATAAGATAAAACTTGGGAACAATTAAGCAACAAAATAAAAATTTATGATGTATAGTATAAATTCCCAAGTAGTTATATCAAAAATTACTTTTCCTTGAAGAACATTTCCGTGATAAAAATGTTATTCAATTGAAATCAATTTCTTACGCTGAGATATTGGGAAAATATTTATTCTAGTTACCTAACAAAACAAAGCACAACGTTTGGGGATATTATCAACCATGAATGCGTTTTTGTAAACAGGCAGGCATTGATATATTATTTTACAGAACGACAAGACAAAAATAACACCGTTAGGATTATAACTTTTTGAGATGTTTTATGGTTATCAAAAATGAGCTTAAACACAGGCATACGCTGCCCTGTTCTCATTCGACATCAATTCCTCAGGAAATCACGGAATTAAGGCAGCTTATTGCTTTCGTTCTTTTGTCGCAGGTCACTAAGTACAAATGAGCTTTCCTCCTGACGTCACAGATTATATGGATTATGTTATGTAATCCGTCAAGCTTTGCTAATTTCAGTCTTTGTTTAATCCTGGGAAGTGGATGAAGACGCATGTAAGACGTGCAAGTTGACTAAGGCTGTTGCTTTTAACATGCTAACAGTCAACAACTGAATTCTCAGTGAATATGCCAACAGTCATCAATTCGTGCAAATGGAAAAAAGTCACAATGCCAATGTGCTCAGGAGAATTTTTGAATTGAATAGTCTGTTGTTGTAGAATCCAGGCACGCAACACTGTCTTCACCACTATATTCACGATATTGAACTCACGGTCAAGTTGATATAATGTAACTGTAGTTATGCGGGCAGTTTATTCGAGATGAAGATGAGGTGAAGAGAGTCCAAATTACAAATACTTTCTCTCCTCCGTCAGTTCACGTAAAACTGGTATTGTGCTTGCTGTAAATTTACTCAGAATCTGAAGCCTTTGATGTCTCGAGTGTGTAGATGGAATTCCTCAAGTCACCAATACTATATGTGAATGTGTTGTAAACCCTTTCGTGACGTTCGAACATTTTGGAGTGTCTGAATGAGAAAAAGAAGCTGATTATATATAATGGAACTTCGTCACAACTTTACCTGATAATCCTAGGAAAATTTCAATCAGGATGACGGCTGGATTTCGAATCCAGGACCTCCCTAATGCTATATCAATGCTGTACTAATTAAACCACCATAATTCTCTCTTCTTTTCTGTGTGTGTGTGTGTGTGTGTGTGTGTATGTGTATAGTCAAGTTAATTTTTTTTTTATCAAAGTATGTTAACACAAATGTCTCCCTCAAAATTTTAGTGGTCCCTTCTTTAAAAAATTCTAGCTACGCTGCTGTACCCATGTAACAGCAACGAAAATATTCAACAAATGATAGAATTCTAAATTTGCCAATAGAATATATTTTCTGAGGACACTACGAGACATTTCTTCCTCCTCTCAAAAAATACTAGATTTATAGTCATTATACAGTATGATAGCTCTTGTATACTTAATGTGCGGGAAAAGAGTACTGAACAGTCATTGATCGAATCAAGAAAATATTCGAGATCTAATTGATCATTTTGATAAATAAAGTATAAGAATTCCAATTATTATTAACGAAACTTAATGTTGATATGTAAAAGATATTGCTATAATATTTTCCACCTAATTTTCTTCTTATTTATAGGAGCAAGAAAATTGGAAATATGCTATGTCTACTGATCGTCATAGTTTTTATTTGGCGTTGTCAAGGAGGTTCATTCTTCAATGTTGACCCAGAGAATAATATCCTAGAAGAGGAGGCAATTCTACTGCAAAATATCATAAGAAAGGAACTAAGTAATGCTAGAACGTTAACTTTTATTGTAGATGAACGAATATCAAACATGGTTAACTATTTACAAAGGACTTATACTGACACACAAGCCTATATTAATTGGGACATTATGTTTGGAAATAACACATCATTTGCCGTAAAGGAAAGAAATAGCATTTTCTTTGTTTTCATTAGTCCAGATTCAGCTTTTTTTCCCAATGTAATGGAAATGGTAGGAAATATCAAGTTCTGGAATGTGAACAGTAAATTTTTAATTGCAGTGTCATCTCTAAACTACACTCAAGAGAACATTCAGAAAATATTTGAAGTTTCAGTCAAGACAGACATTTTGAATGTAATAGTCGTAGTTCCACATGTTGTCAATAATAACAAAAATAAGATAAACAGCAGTACTTTGTCAGTGTATACGTATTACCCGTACACAGAGAAACATTGTCGAGCTGCTGCAGAGCCTGTGCTTCTAGATCAATGGAGACATGGCCAGTCTCTTCATACACATACGGAATTGTTTCCTCATAAGTTGTCAAATCTATTTGGATGTACACTTTCTTTCCTTCTGCGAACTATTCCTCCACTTGTAGTGAAGGACCCCAATTATCGTTACCGTATCAAAGGAACCGTTGGAAACTTACTGAGTATTATGGCGGACAAGATGAATTTTAGTGTGACAATATACTATTACTACAGCAGTCCAGGAGATGAAGGTCCAGAAACACGATTAAGTAATGGGTCGTATACTGGTTTCATTGGTCGAGTTACCAGTGGTGCATATGAAGCTGATTTTCTGCCTCGTACCATTTCTGTAGACTTCTACGAAGATTTTGACATCATACCCTCAAGACAACCACATCAGTTGCAATGGGTAGTACCACGCCCAGATCTCTACCCTCGATGGATGAATGTTTACTTTGCTTTCACACTTACTCCTTGGATTTTAATCGTTTGTGTATATTTTTTAATATCGTTCTGTTTCCAGTTAATCTACCAGGTTACACGTCAAACAAATACTAGTAAGACAATGAATTTTCTATTGTATAATTTCTCTATTCTTTTGGGGATCTCAGTGACTATACCTTCTAACAATTTCACGTTCCTAAGAACAATTTTTCTCTTGTGGATTTATTGTTCCCTTGTACTTTCCACAGCTTACCAGGCGTCGTTGTTTGGCTTCTTGACCAGTCCAAAAAGATATCCACCAATTGAAACTATGAAAGATCTTGTGGAGTCAGGATTACCTTTTGGAAGTTATGAATATTTTAGGTACTTATTCAATGATACCTCGGACCCAGTCATGACAGAAATATACAATAGATGGATAGTGGATGAAAATCCTTTAGGAAGGGCATTTACAGACAAGAACTTTGGTATTCTTATACAAAGATCCTTAGCGGAATATCTTATGGCTCGTCTTGTTTCATTGCGGGATGATAAAGGCAAATTATTAGTTCGTCTTGTTCCTGAAGTTGTAGTAGAATTGCCTACAGCTTTTCACTTTCGGCGTGGTTCACCTTTTACAAAATCTGTTGCTCATATTATTGAAACATGTGGGGAATCAGGTTTATATTTAAAATGGAAAAATGATGTTTTGTTTAGTGTAGGTGTTAAGTATGGTAAACCTAGCCTAGTTTCTGAGAACGAAGACCAGGTTGTGTTCTCTTTGGAACATTTAATGGGCGCATTCTTCGTTCTCCTTATTGGGCTACTTGTCAGTTTTCTCGTATTTCTGGTTGAGTTAATGTTGCACTGTTTCAAGCGCATTAAGAAAAGAATCTAAGCCAGTGTTTCCAATCTGTAGTCGGGGACCGCAAGAGATTAAAAGGGAGTCCTCGTGACATTTTATTTTCATTAAACTTGATCTTTTCATCTTGTTTGTAGATAGATATTTGTAATGTATAGTAAGTATTGAAGGTGATGTTTTGTTTGATTTTTTTCTTCCTCATGATTTTCCTTAATCGTATAATCAAGCTCTTACCACATCAAAAGAAAAGTGAAGTCCTCTCCCGAGTGTTATCATTTTAAATACACTTAGCTAGAACCTTTGAAGTACACATAACACAGTGTTTTCTGTGTAAGTCAAGATAGAACAATAATATTAAAAAGTTAAATTTATGGTGCAATAGTTTGGAGAAAGCCAAATAGGATTCCTTCCTTTCACTCAGTGATTTCATTGATTTCAGTGGAACCCCTTTCTAGAGTGCTTTCAAAACTAGAAACAAATTGACAGCTCAAAAACACGTGCAGATTTGTTTTGAAGAAGGAAATCTACGTCATATAGTTATAGCGGTCACTCAACGAGGATCGAATAATAAACGTCATTTTAAGCAACAGTGGGTGGAAGGTTTCCTTGGCAAAGGACCTCAACACTCCAATGTTGCCGCTAAATAGTAAACACGTGTTTTCAGAAGGAAAGAGGCGTCTTTCGTTTCTTTGTGCGTGGAAGTGATTTGAAAAAACAAAACAAAAAAATACACACTGTTCCCTCCCCACCTGTTCCCAACATGCACAAACTGGGACGACAAACATATCCTTTCATCCATTCCAAACAAACCAATATTTAGGGATTTTCTTTTTCGTTAAGACTCACAGGACAGTTGCAGCTTATGACTCACTGTGATGCGCACGAAGTGGCAACAGTGTACCACGTGTTTCTCCAAACGTCAATTTGTTTCTAGTTTTGAAAACACTATAGTGATGTTGCTGAAACTATGATTGAGTATGTAAACGAGATAATGAGCCTCTCATCTACTTATGTATTCTCCGATTTGGTTTGAAAGAAATCATTGATATAAACTTCCTTTCTAGGCTCGGAAAATGAACTTCCTTCTGTCGAAGAACAACTTATTGTGTTATCTTGTGATTCGACGTTCAAAATACTGTTTGCTGAGTTAGAGTTTTACTGGAGTTTTGTTTTCAGTCTAAGGTACTAATCTGAAATTTACAAAAGGACTGTAAAATATCTTGTTACAGTACCATTTGCCACTACATATCTACGAGATTAACCTCTCATCTCGTATACACGAAAAACAAAAAACAGGAATAGACTTAATGTGGATTCAGGTCTATGTCTGAATTTGTCCAGTTTCGAACCAGACATACGAAATTTGGCGTCTGTACATTAGGTGAGTGCTGAATTTAGACTTAACTGATATGATCATGATTTCTCTGGTATGATATAACTATTTACAATAGCATTGTCATAAATGTTAAAAATTTTGAATGTATCACTTTATTTTTGTATGTAAAATATATTTTAAAAAATAATTTTTGATTTTAAGGAGTCCGTGGAGAATTTGTAACAGTGGGTTACAAGGGACCCGCGACATCAGGAAAGATTGTGAAAAGCTGATCTAAACTATTCTTTTAGGATTGATAATGCTACGAGCCCATAGGTACGAGAGGGTACAGTAATCGACATATATTTTGACAACAAATAAAATATTATGAAACTTTGAGGAAACGGGACTTGCTACTCCATAAACTGAAGATGATATCTTCACCTGATACTACGAGTATTCAAATGCTAACACAATCGATTTAAGGGCTTTGCTCCAAGAAGCTTCCGATACTCTGTTAAAGGCTGAGCTGCGATACATACTGACAACGCGTTCGTCGTTAGCTTGTGTGTAATTCGATAACAGATGGTGTTGAAAGCAGGCTCAAATCCACGAGGGGCTGTTATGCCAGTAGTTAGTTGGTGTTATATATGTGATTAATATTTTGTATTTGTATTTGTGATTTATTTTTGTGATTTATTTTTGTGCAGCATAACTTCTTATAGGGATATAGGCATATTTTTTTTATCGATTTTCGGAGCGTTTGATTTTTTTCCTTTTTTTTTCAAAGGAATGAGGGGAAAATTTAGACCGGCACGAGGGAACTTCTACTTAACTTGTTTTCCGTTGTGGGGCTTCGCGCCTCAAGAACACTTCAGTGGTCGGCAGAGCTGCAACATATTTGAAACATTCTTCAATATTTAAATTTCCAAGAATGTATTGTATATTCAGAAATAAAGGAATGTTGCCGCTTTATTTAAATGCTTGTATGTTTGTACCTGCTTAGAACAAAGGGATCTAAAAAGGGACATTACCCAATTGTCCGGCTCCGAGTTCATTTTTTTTTCTGATAGAGGACATGTATTCATTATTTGTGATGACAGAAATTTTTACCATGGTGCATGTTTTCTATTTTTTTAAATTTTTAAGAGTTGTGATGTGGTTATTAGAGATTACTGCAGAAATCCTTACCACCCTTTCTAAACGGAGTGTTAATGAAAGAACAACCATGTAGATACATATAAGGCCTAGGGGGAAGTCATATGTTAGGTATGACCTTGACGGCAACCATCTTAAAATCCGCTATTTTGAATTAAGATCAAGTTTTTGAAATAGGAATAGGGCAATATGATACATAATTTCGGGCTATAATTTAATCAGAAAGACAGTGGTGAAGTTAGTTTTAAGATACGCTCATTTGGGGAAAAGTTACAGGCATGTTAATTGTTTATACTTACTACGTGCATAAGTCCCTTACTTCCGCTTTTAACCCGCGTATTAATGATAATAAGTGGATAAAAGCTTCGGTAATACATATTATGGCTAGAGGGAAGTGTTACGATAAAGGTATCATCAACGGCAGCCATCTTGAAATCCGCCATTTTGAATTAAAGTGAAGTTTTGAAAAATGAAAACCATAGCATATGGCACCTAATTTTAATAGTAAATTTTCTCAAAAAGCCAATGGTATGCTTATTTTTTGTTCTATAGTTAACCAGTATGAATTTAGGACTGCTAATGTGCACCAAACGTCCATTATTCGATCTTTCAAATTGGCAACACTCCTAACTTTTACTGTATGTTTTAAGATTCCAACTGGCATTTTGCAATTGTTGTCATGGCTCATGTTTTCTAAATTTATTACATATTTTAAGAGTTGCGGATGGTCAGTTCATGACTAGTGTTGGGATAAGCATCCAACAATCTTTCTGAAGTTTGAAGACTTGCCATGTAATTATTTATTTCCTATACCTGCCTTTAAAATACTCGTTTACTGACATGAATCATTGCACAACGAAACAACTTCAACTTTGCATTCAGATAATACCGAAGACGTAGCTTGTAATGGATAGTAGATGAGACGAGAAATCAAATGAAAATTCACTTCAAAAAGGAAAACGAAACATGATTGTTGTGTAAATCAATGGTCTTTTGTTTTGTTTTATATTTATTTCTTTATTGTATATTTATTTATTTATTTATTTATTTATTTATTTTCTATGGTAATTTCTTAGCTAGTCAGACAAAAAAAAGTCATTCGTTTTCTAGCGATTGTTGTCGATGGGTCATGTTTGTAAGATTTATAATCAGTTTTGATCGGGAACTCGATTAAGTTACACCTCTTTATAAACAAGTCACCTGTTTTCATATTATGTTCATGGTACAAACAGCATGTTGGAAACAGTCATATTATGCCTCTTTGATATTTTCTATCATTGCTGCTGTTCCTTTAAAGTTGTATTTATTAAAAATATTTTATTCTTTGTCGTTTGCGCAATATGTAGGTTACATTTCCTGATAATTTTGTGTTCGCATAACACCAATTTCTTATAATTTCATTTGTATTTCTTTACGTCACATAGGTCCATACATTCCTCATGTATTCTGGTTTAAAATAAATAATTACATTGCAAGTCTTCAAAACTCAGAAGATTGCTGGATGCTTACCCCAACACTATTCACGAACTGACAAATCAGAACTCTTAAAAGAATGTAATAAATTTAGAAAACATGAGCCATGGCAACAATTGCAAAGTGTCAGTTGGAATCTTAAAACATACAGTAAAAGTTAGGAGTGTTGCCAATTTGAAAGATCGAATAATGGACGTTTGGTGCACATTAGAAGCAGTCCTAAATTCATACTAGTTAACTATAGAACAAAAAATAAGCATACCATTGGCTTTTTGAGAAAATTTGCTATTAAAATGAGGTGTCACATGCTATGGTTTTCATTTTTCAAAACTTCACTTTAATTTAAAATGGCGGATTTCAAGATGGCTGCCGTCAAGAATACACTTAACGTATCACTTCCCTCTAGGCATAATATGTATTACCGAAGATTTATCCACTTATTATCATTAATACGCGGGTTAGAAGCGGAAGTAAGGGACTTACGCACGTAGTAAGTATAAACAATTAACATGCCTGTAACTTTTCCCCAAATGAGTGTATCTTAAAACTAACTTCACCATTGTCTTCCTGATTAAATTATAGCTCGAAATTATGTATTATATTACCCTATTCCTATTTCAAAAACTTGATCTTAATTCAAAATAGCGGATTTTAAGATGGTTGCCGTCAAGGTCATACATACCATACAACTTCCCCCTAGGCCTTATATGTATCTACATGGTTGTTCTTTCATTAACACTCCGTTTACAAAGGGTAGTAAGGACTTCTGCAGTAATCTCTAATAACCACATCACAACTCTAAAAAAAAAAAAATTATAGAAAAATAGAAAACATGCACCATGGCAAAAATTTCTGTCATCACAAATAATGAATACATGTCCTCTATTAGCAAAAAATAAATAAATAAATAAATAATAAAAATAATTGAAATCGGAGCCGGACAATTGGGTGATGTCCCTTTAAGCTCAGGACCTCGATTGCGCTCAAATGACTTTAGACTTAATACTTGAGTTTAAGATAAAGTGAAGTTCACTCAGTCGTATATTTTAACATTTTGTGCTTCAAATATGAATAGGCTATATCACGGTTTCTCAGCCTGGGGGTCGCGAAGATAAGAGAAAGTTATAAATAATAGTTGATAATTAGAATCTAATACCGGAAAATATTTTTAAATATTATTTTTAATTTTGTTCTGATAGGCATATTTTTATTTTTATACATACTGTTAAGAACAACAAAAATTAGGTCTACTAAACATTTTCAGTGGGTGCAGAGCTGTTTTAAAATCAAATTAAATGAAAGAGATACAATATGAAACTAATAAGAACTGCACATTGAAATACCAGAAAAAGACAAATGTAAACCTGTATATTGAAATACAATTAAAATTGAAAGCTAATGGGATCCCTGAACATGGCGTTATTTCATTAGTGCGGCAATGTCCAGTTCAATCTTCGTGAAGAACATTATCAAGTCATTTAAAATAGTCAATAACTTTTTAAACAACTCTCTATTAAACCAAAATTAGAAATCACATTATTTTTTATCATATGACCCAAAATAAAAGGAGTTATGAAGTTTTAAAATTTTCAAACGGCCACCATTTTGAAACAGTATGACGGATCGGATTCGATATCCATTATATACAAGAAATGGATTTTATAGAAATAGACGCACATCGTGAGATCTCCCTAATAGGTATATTAAAAATCGCACAGAAGCTTATCAAACCAGAAATTATAAGTGGGGGAGGTCGCTTGCAAGAGGATGTGATAAAATGGGGGTCGTGATAGGAATTAGTTGAGAATCCCTGGGCTATATCAACATTAAAAAATTAAAGCATAGGGAAAATAAAAATAACAATAAATACAATCCATTACTTAACATTGTATGTACTTCATATGTAGTACATAGGCCTAAATAAATTTAAATAAAAACTATTCCAGCAAATTGAAAATACTGTAGTATATCAACTGGATCAAATTGGCAGTAAACGATATACTTTCTAACATTATTAAAAATTCGTTTTCTCTTGATTTTCTCAAAAATTACTTATGAGAATTAACTTCGAACTATGTAATTTATCTCAGTTAAATATGATATATCGATTAATATATATCAAATCTGCACAATAGTATTAACAAAGATTAAATTTTTAATCATAATTTTGAGGTATAACTTATTGTTGAGGTTAAGGGAAAACGTGTTGAAAATGTAATAAAAATAGCGGGATATTGTCGCATTGATATAAAACGCATTGTCGTAAAATATTTTTGTAAAGTAAATAGAAATTGATAGTTAGTTCAGACAGAAGTACGTTAAATATGTACTATCAAAATGTTAGAGGATTAAGGACAAAAACAAACGATTTATATCTAAATACTGAACAATGTGATTATGATATAATTATATTAACAGAAACTTGGCTTAAACCTGATATTGTCGACTCAGAAATGTTTGATTATAAAATGTATAGGAAAGATAGACTATATACAAAAGGTGGTGGAGTACTCATAGCAATTAAAAACAAGTTTGCAGCCACTAATATTGAGATACATAATGAGCTTGAGAATTTGTGTGTTAAGGTAGTTGCGTATTGTAAAACTCTTTATATTGTAACTGTATACTTCCCCCCTGGTTCATGTCTAAATCATTATCTAAATTTCTTTCAAATATTTGAAGAAAATGTCTTGTCTCAGGAAAATAACGTATTAGTGGCTGGAGACTTTAATCTACCACTAGTTACTAGTACAGACTATAATTTCTTGAACGGTGGTGAATGCTATCACTCATTAGCTAATTTTTTGAGCCTACAAAATCTTCATTCTTTAAATAATATTAAAAAAACTATTATTGTAGAACTTTGGACTTACTATTTAGTAATATTTCGGATGGTATTGTTGTACAAAAAAGTGAATTGCCGATTATAATAAAGATAACCATCATCCTGAAATCACTATTCCGTTTAAAGGGCAAAATTATCCACTAAAAATTAAACAAAAATTGTATTCAACTTCCAACAAGCTAACTTTTAAAACTATATCAATTAATTCGAGAAGTTGACTGATCGGTTATGTTGATGATGCAACTAACGCATTTTATGAGATAATAAATAAAATAATCATTGATACAGTACCTAAAACGCTAAAATGTAGTATAAGAAAATATCCGTGCTGGTTTACAAAAGATATAATAAACAAGTTAAAATTAAAAGAACATTATAGGAAACACATGAAAGACTCAGAATATAATAAAAATATGTATAAGGAGATAAGGAAGGACACAAAGAAAATCATTCGTAAGGCGTATCAACATTATATACGCCTTACGAATGATTTTCTTTGTGTCCTTCCTTATCTCCTTATACATATTTTTATTATATTCTGAGTCTTTCATGTGTTTCCTATAATGTTCTTTTAATTTTAACTTGTTTATTATATCTTTTGTAAACCAGCACGGATATTTTCTTATACTACATTTTAGCGTTTTAGGTACTGATTATTTTATTTATTATCTCATCAATGATTATTTTATTTATTATCTCATAAAATGCGTTAGTTGCATCATCAACATAACCGACCAGTCAACTTCTCGAATTAATTGATATAGTTTTAAAAATTAGCTTTTTGGAAGTTGAATACAATTTTTGTTTCATTTTTAGTGGATAATTTAGTCCTTTAAACGGAATAGTGATTTCTAGTGCAGGATGATGGTTATCTTCATTTATAATCGGCAATTCACTTTTTTGTACAACAATATCATCCGAAATATTACTAAACAGTAAGTCCAAAGTTCTACAATAATAGTTTTTTTTTTAATATTATTTAAAGAATGAAGATTTTGTAGATTTAAAGAATGAAGGGAAAGCGAAATTGAGGTTAAAAACGATGTAAAATATTTCTGGTCATATATAAAATTTACATTATACAGAAGAATAATAACACTGGGTAACAAATTTTGACCAACTTTGTGTTTATCTGATTTTTTTTCTTTTTTTAATATCGTTGTGTGGTACTAATGACGTGCATAACATTAGTTTTCCCGAAATGTCGAAAATCGCCTTAAAATTCGTCTTTAACCCTTAGAAATCGGGTAATTTGTCGAGTTTTTCCTCCATTTTTCGTTAAAGCGTAATAACTAAGAAACCATTTGCCCTAACACAACCGATTATGCCTTGCTTTTTAAGCAAAGAAACAGGCTTTTAAACTGTGTAAGTTCATTTGCAATATTACATGCGAAACAAAATTTATTCAACAAATTTTGAGAAAATTCTTAATTTTTCCTCAAAATTAAGTATTTTTTATTTCTGGAGTTGGCAACACTGTTTGTACAGTTAGACAAATTGCATCAGATATTTTTTTGATCAGAGATTGATTCTGTAAGTTTTAAATTGATATTCACGAGACGACGACAAAATGTTGGGGACAAAATCAGAAATTTGGTTATGAAATCAACTGGAACTTGAAGTCATTTTCCATTTCCGTGTAATAGTTTCTAACGCCTATTTTCAACTAAAATATATTACATTTCTAACACTTTTCGTACGCAGAAGTTAATATTAAATGGCTAGTCTACATAAGCCGCAGTTTTGACCCGGTTTTGATTTTTATCGAGAAATTTAGAGCTAATTGCTATTTTACAATATGCTTCACTGAAGAAATAATGCAGAATTAACTTAGTCAGTATGGAGTACGAAGACAGCGTACAAAATAAAAAAAACTTAGCAAAAATATATCCACTTTCACTACAAGAACATAATGAAGAACATTTTAAAAATGAGCACGCTTGCTTTTTCGCTTGTGCGAAGTTGATTTGTCATCAGAGACCAATGTCCAAATGTAATCTACTATCACCGCGGTGTCCCAGCGCCCTTGGTATCTTCTTTCCAATTTGTTCAATGTCTTGATGAAAGCGTTCACCATGTTCTTCACTCACATCTGCTAAATTTGGACGGAAAAAAATCAAGATGAAAAAAAAAATGCAATTTCAAGCCACTCTACAACTCAAATTGCGATATAGGTCAATCAAAGGATCTATAAACTGCCTATAATTTTCACTCCTATTTTTACCATGGAAACCTTGCACTAGCGCCCTGAAAAGCTTCCCAAGCACTTCTTTCCTCTCGAGTCATTCTATTCTTATGTTCTTCAGACTGAAGCAGACTGAATTAAAAATCGTAGTATGGTGGTACGTACCATACGCATGAATTTACTTTGGAGGAGGGGTCCAAATTCAATGCGAAGATAAAGTATTTTCAGATTTGTCAATTTTCGAAGTTTATGTTTATAATTCCGTACCTATACGTCCGAGCGCAAGTGAACTACGTCAGTCAAACATCGGTCCTTACTGAACAAACTTGGGCACAGATCGTTGCAATTGCGTAATTAGGAGGCGCACCATAAATTCGTATTTAGGTTCTAAACATCGTGTGTGTGGGTTTTATCGGGGTTCTCCCGTTTCCTTCCACTTTTTTCATTCCACCATTTCATTCATTTCTCATCATCAGCGTCTACTTTAGCCTAACCGGCATAACCGTAGGACGTGAAACTAAAAGATTTCATTTCATTTCATTTTCGTATTAAGGTTCTAATCCTTGATTTTTCTCACTTTTATATTTACCATAATCTATTAATTTTTAATTACTAGCTTCGTTTATTCAATATCGACATGATACTTTCAGGATATATTAGTGGTGGGCTAAGGTTTATTTTAAGATAGTTGCATCTGTCTCTTAGCAGTATTTCCAGCCATAGAACTATTTATTTCCAGACTTTTTTTGGTAAAAATTTCCTTTTTTCCCTTCTAAAATTTGCCTCTTATTTCCTTCTCTTCTATTGGCTACATTGGAACGAACATACCAGATTCTGGAAGCCTCATCCTTGACTTACACAACGCACTATAAAAAGTTTCACTTGGATAATTGGGGACACTCCAATTCCGGTCTTACAGTATACCATATTACATAATTTTAAGGATAATAGTGACTTTCTAGGAAAAATGATATACTTTTTAAAATTACATGCTTAATTTCAGAGATATCATCATGATACTAGCTGAATATGTTATTGGTGGGCCAAAGATTACTTTAAAATTGTTTGCTTCTGAGTGGTAGCAATGTTGCCAGCTACAGAAAATGTTAATTGTAATTGTTTGTAAAAAAATTGGGAAGTTTATCCTTTCCCCCCTATTATTTCAGTGTCCTTGGCTATATTCAAACCAACGTACAACTGTCTGGAAACATTCTTGGCCTACAAAACGCACCATAGAGGAACACGACTGGATAATTAGGGAAGACGGTGAACTACCATGTATGCTGATTTTTG
Organism: Thermobia domestica; assembly: GCF_964235325.1. Classification (NCBI taxonomy): domain Eukaryota; kingdom Metazoa; phylum Arthropoda; class Insecta; order Zygentoma; family Lepismatidae; genus Thermobia; species Thermobia domestica. The sequence continues at coordinate 32,166,413 of NC_137462.1, read as the reverse complement.
CTTCTGACGCGTAAGAAGTGCCAAAATTTGATGTGTATTATGAGAGAGTTTTTTTCTTTCTCTCTTTGTATGGCAGCCAGCGACTTCAGGTTTTTACTGTACCTTGTCAACATACCAGAAAATTCTTTTTAGGTGACTTGAACCCCTGTGGCTTCGGTGTTCCCAGCTAGAAAAAATCATGAAATTCGGCTAGGGATTTTTTTTTAAATTTCACTCCTACATTTTTTCAATAATCCCTCCCGTTAGCAACACTGCAATCTAACTTACACCAAAAAATAGCCATGTCCCTCTTCTAAAATACAAGACGTAAACGATATCAATCGGGATAACAGTGTTTGGGCAATAAATCATTAACTGAAAGTCTACCAAAAACCCCAAAATCGATTTTGTCCCGAAAGGGTTAATGAGATATGCGCGCCAAAGATTTCGGGCTCTAATTTAACGCGAGCCCCCCCCCCCCCAAAGTTTCTGGGCTGGTCCAGAGAATGAATGGCCTACATAGTACTGTCTACGGGCTGGATAGGCTACCAAATTTCAGCTTTCGTTCTCCCATAGTTAATGTGATATAGGCGCCGAAAATTTGGGGGCTAACTTCACCAGAGCCTCCCAACTTTCTGGGCTAGTCGAGATAAAGATCGATGGGCTAACAAATTTCATCTTTTGGGCCAATATAGTTAGTAAGGTGTGAAAATCAAAGTTTTGGGGCGTTAACTTAACGTGAGCCCTTAACTTTTTGGGCAAGTTGAGATAATGAGTGTACCAGGTACTAAACTTCATGGGCCTTCCAACCCATTATTATTTAGCATTTGGGGCACTCAAGGAACACAGATACAGGGTCTCCAAATGTGAAAATGAAAATGCAATCTTTAAGTTTTATGTCCGACTGTCATCCTGGGTAGACTAAAGGAGACGCAGATGATGAGAATAAATGGAATGGTGAAATGAAAGAGTTGTGGGAAAGGGAAACTCCGAGAAAACCCTCACACACGGTGTTTGTTCACCACAAACCCCACTTTGCGCAAGTTGGTATAGAACCAGGGCCCCGCAGCATGTGTGAACCCTCTGCCACTAAGCCACTGCGGCCCGGAAGTCCTCGAGACGAGACACATAGGCGTATACCTAACGTGTAATTTGTTCGTAGCGGGAATTTCTGTTATGGTATAGTTAATTACATACAATGAAAAACCGAAAATGTGATGTGGACAATCGCGACCGAAAATGTAATGTGGACAATCTCGAACAAGCAATAAACAATCTGCGTGATTTGTTTTAGATTTCGGAAAATAGGTTCTGCCAGATTTACGCTTATCGACTGTAATCGTTTATTTATTTATTTATTTATTTGGGAGGGAAGCAAAGTATAATACATTTCAGTCATTACACATGCAAAGAGATGTTTTATGGTAATTGTTTTTTGCTGAAATATAACTTCGGTATCTTTTATACGTGTTTAGGAGCTGAGATTATTATCTAATAATTATAAGGAAGATACAAGTTTTTTTTTTTTTTTTTTTTTTTTTTTTTACGAAGATACAAGTTTTTCACCTTCGTACAACAATTCATGTTTAATAGGCGTATAGAAGGGGCTCATGCCCAAAACATTGGGACTCCATTTCTGGGGCCCCATGTTGGGGGCCCGGTTCCTGACCACCACTGTGCTGAGGGGAATCGGATCTTTCCAACGTCACCATCTGTATGCAACAACTGCATGCTGAAACGAGAAATAGAGTGGACTCAAGCCCAACATTTCGGAACCACATTTTCTGGAGCTTCGAGGCCAGGGCACAATTTCTGACATTACCGCTTTCGTTAATCGACCCCGACCTTTCAAACGCTAACACTATAGTACAACACCATGTTAAATAGGCAAATAAAAGAGACCTGAACCCAAACTTTTGGGATCTCATTTCTGGAGTCTCAGGTCCCGGAGCTTTCCAACACCACAATATGTATCCAATAACTCCATGCTTAAAAGAAAAATATAATGAAGCCAAGCTCAAAATTTCGGGACACCATTTTTGGACCTTTGAGACAAGGGCCCAATTTCTGACGTTAACACTGTGCTCAGACGACCCGAACATTTAAAAACTTCACCACCCACCCACATACAATTCCATGTTTAATAGGCGTATAGAAAGAACCCGCGCCCAAAACTTCGGGACCCCATTTTTCTGGAGCCTCATGGCTGGGGCCCGGTTTCTGATATCACCACTGTGCTCGGGAGACCCGGACTTTTCCAATGCCACCATCTGCATCCACTAACTCCATGTCTAACACGGCTTCCCCATTGTAGGAGGATTTTGACGAATTTTCTGCAGGTTCTTTACAACTATTTACAACGTTTCAAACTATTCATAAGAAATGAAATTTCAATACATTAGAAACTATGTTCTTTTAAAATGTTCAAAATGGATGACAGCATTGATTTCCAGTAATAGTTGTAAACTTTCGTAATTTTATTCTCTATTTGAATAGTAGTTTAATTTCGAATCTTTTACGGTTAAAAATATTTTTGTGAAATGTAACGGAATACATTGAAATGCTCCTACCCCCACGGGTACGTGTTCCAATTATAAATCAATTTGAGGTTCAGCGTACAAATGAGAAACTCCCAAAGCGAAGTACAATATTGTAACGTTGTTGACATACATATGAATAACTGGTGATTAGGTCGTTAAGCTGTACATAAAATCATATAAATTTTCATTCATATTACGCAGACAAGTACACAAAGAACAGCATATGAATCTATCTGACTTTTGTTTCTCTAACTTTCTGATAGCCTTTAGAAATAATATCTTTACAATCGAAATATTCGTTAAACATTATTATTATTCTTATCCTTCAATATTCATTATACATCATATTCTTCATTACTTTAAATTCTTCATATTACATAACTATTTTACATTATATTCCGTCGAAGCTGTTTCAAAGTTAGTATTACACTTCTGACATAGTCATCATTACAAATCATAATTGATTCTCAATCCATACGCCTGTAACTTGTCCATCCTACCTGCAGTGTGGATCCTACGCAGTTTCGATCCTACGCAGTTTCGATTGTACGCAGTTTCGATCGTACGCAGTTTCGACGCTACGCAGTTTCGACCGTACGCAGTTTCGATCCTACGCAGTTTCGACGCTACGCAGTTTCGACCGTACGCAGTTTCGATCCTACGCAGTTTAGGTCGTGTGGAGTCCATGAATATAACCCTAATTTATAGCTGCACAGGTTAAACAAATTAAAGAGAGAGAAAAAAAAATATATTTTTTGAGCGCATGATTAAAACTTAAATTATTTCAGGGCAACTGCGTAGGATCGAAACTGCGTACGGTCGAAACTGCGTAGCGTCGAAACTGCGTACGATCGAAACTGCGTAGGATCGAAACAGGTTTTGAGCTGAATTTTTCGATCGTACGCAGTTTCGATGCTACGCAGTGTCGATCCTACGCCGCATTCCCGTTGGGTCGATGGGTCTCTCATATTTTGACTCCGGGCCAGAAGGCAACGCGGCAGTCGCCTGTGTTTATTTACTGTTTCGGAGCCATTTCTGAACAGGGTGTTGACATGTGATAAAAAGTGGGTCCTATTTCAAAACAGCCGAAACCAGAAGAAGGTCCTTCTGTGTGTTTGGTGCATCGTGCATTGGGAACTGCTACCAGCTGGTCAGAGTATCAATGCAACTGTGTAGTATCAGCAGTTGAGCTGTGCTCAAGAAAAAAGTCAAAACTCCGGAGCCATCACTTCTGAATTGCAAATGGGTCCTCGTTTACGGGACAACGCTAAGTCCCACGTGACTAGGATGACTCAGGATACCATTCTACGCCTTGGATGGGAAACAATATTGCAACCACTATATTCCCCGGGTATTGCACCGTCCGATTATCACCTGTTCCATTCTTTGGGCAATCACCTTAGAGGACGCCAGTTCAAATCCCTAATAAAAGTCCAAAATGCACCTGATACTTTCTTCGTTTCACGGCCCACCAAGTTCTACCGTGATGGATTCCATGGACTTCCAGAACGTTTTCAGAAGGTCGTCGATGCTGATGGGGACTATTTTTGATCTTCCAGGTTAGGTGACATATCGATGTTCGAAGGCGGTGGGTGAAAAAGCAACAAAACTTTTCTTGGTTACCTTTATATTTAAATTTAAGACCTTGTATACAGAACCTATCTACACAAGATTGATTTTCTTTGAAATTTCACTTAATTTCTTTACGGTTTCCTGACAAAAATATTTATTATTCGTGACTGAAAAAACATAATTATTTTATTACACTGAGCAGAAATAAAAGAGAGCGAATGAAATCCAAATTCAATAAAAGCATTGTTTCTCGCCAAATTTTCCATCCTCTATGTCCTTTAAAACACTTGTTAAAGCATATAAAAATAAACTGAACTTACAAATCAGTTTAGTACCTTTGTTTTATGGCTGTATTTGTAGTACCTTGTTAAAACGTTTGTCTTCAAACTGTCAAATATAAATCGCAGTAAATTGTGTAATCTGCTGTCACAAAAAAAGTATCCTATTTTTCGATCGGCATAAGAAAGAGATACTATACTATTTTTCGATCGGTATGGAAAAACAATATTTCTCCATACCATTTTACCATAAATTATTAATTGTCAATAAACTTTGTTACTTTTAAATGAATGAAGCGAGATAATTTTACTATGATGTTTTAAAAGCTGGTCATTTGGGGATGCCAGGAAACCATTTGGGGGAGCCTGGCCCCGATGGGCCCCCCTTGGCTACACCCCTGTATATATATATATATATATATATATATATATATATATATATATATATATATATATATATATATATATATATATATATATATTGAAAAAGCAACTCAAACAGTTTTGTACGCACACATGTGCATGCACTGTTTCCTCTGTCAGTAGTAGAAAGATGGCGACTAGTGAGCAGAAAGCTTTTTGTATTTTATATTTTGCGTAAAACTGAATCTGTAGTTGCAGCACAACGGCGGTGTGTTGTTTGCCACGGTGTATGCCACGACTCGATTTAGGTGTAGTTTTTGCCACGATTTTGCCATAGGATTTGCATTCCGATCTTATCAGATCTCATTATCGTGAAGATTCACAAACGCATGGATAAAAAGGAAGTCACCTCTGTTTGTGATCCCGTGGATAAAATTTTAAGTGGTCTCATTGGACTCGCTGCCAGAGCCGTAACTTATAGGGAAGCAGGAGGCAACTTACCCCCCAGGGAAGCTCCCCACCGCTCAAGAGGGGGCCACTTTGAGACAAAATTTTCTTACTCCATATACGATACGAACATGAAATTATAAATGAATGAACCGTCAAACAGGTTCACTACATTACATAAACAAAATAGCACACGAAAGGTAAATGAAACAAAAATGAGTCGTAAACCCATTTCAGTAAAAAAAAAAAAAAAAAAAAAAAAAAAATCTATTAGGAGCCCTAGAAATAATATTAATTCGTATGACTTTGAGAGTTGTCAATATTATCCCCTTAATTAACTTGTCATGTATGGAACAGGCCAGGGGCGTGCGGGAGGCAAGAGCGCCAATTTCTCTGTAAATTTGGGAGGGGGGCATTCGGATGCAGAAGGCATATATATATGAGAATTTTAAGACAAATTGCATTCAAAATATGCCAAGTATTATATATACATAAATACAATGCGCGAGCCCACATGAGCTTTGAGGAGGCCCGGGCTCCCTCGTCCCCCCTGGACCGGCACCCTTGGCGGGAGGGTCCACAGGCTAAGGGGGGGTGACAAAGAGTAAGAGAAAGACGGAAAGAAGGAGATTCCGTATATGATCGGAGGATGGGATAGAAGCGAACACCGTCTTTCGCCTTTTTTCGAATTTTGCGGAAGGGCCCAAAACAACTTTTCCAGAAGGACCACATATTAATGCTTACCCCCCGCCCAGAAAAAAATCTGTTACGGCGCTGCTCCTGCTGAAAGACAATATTGAGCTATAAACAAATGAATACAAAACATCGTTAATATCACAATAGCTTAGTAAATTAATGTAATTGCATTTTTTCATTGATATCATTGATATAATTGGAGTCCTTTATATCACGACATGTTATTTTTTTTTTTTTTTATGCTACGCGACTAAAGATCTGGATTTTATATATTTAAGAAAAATAAACGAAATATTTCAGTTTTACGTCCCACGATTATGTCATGTAAGGTAAAAGATAGGATGATGATCAGGGCCCGGATCTTGTTGACCTAAAAAAATTTAAAAAGTGACCTATAAAATGACACTAAAATTCCTGTAAAATGACCCTAAAAATCACAAAAATTGACCTTAAAACTTACGTTTTCTCAAACTTTTATTTCATTAAACATTGACATTTTTAATATCCATTGGATTTTTAATTAACATTTCTCACTCATATTCAAAAAGTACCGGTATTGTTTCACTTAGTTGCAGTCCATTGATAATTTATTTCTATTGATCAGTCTATTGTACGGCATTGTAAGTATTGAAAGCGTCAATTCACTTCCGAGTTGAAACTAGGAAACACTCTTAAACAATAAAACTTAGCAAGTTTAGACTACATGAAAATAATAGATAAAAACCTTCTAATGCATTTTTAGTTATTCACGTGATCACATTCTTTGTGGTCAATAACCCAAAACTATCTGTTTGGCCAGCTACCAACCCCCACCTTTCGTTAACCAGCTACAGTTTAGTTTTCATTAGCTTGTTAAGAATGCAGTTTTTCTACTCCAATAGTCAGGAGGTAAGAAAAGAGATTATTTAACTTCGTCTTTTCCACATCCGTAAACCGTGTTCATTTAAAGATTTCCTTATGTAGAAAAAGAATAAAAAGACCATAAGTGACCTAAAAGTTACCTTAAAATATTAAAATATGACCTGAAATTTCAAAACAGCAAAAAGTGACCAAAAGTTGACCCTAAAAAACTATATTTTTAGAACCTAGAGTTGATGGCTAACGTTTTTATTTGAACTTGCCTTGTCCTATGCGTAACAGAAAAAAGTTGACTTGTCAATAAGATCCGGGCCCTGATGATGATGCAAATGAATGAAAAATTGTATATTGAAGAAAGTCTGAGAAAACAAAATAACCCCGAGAAAACTCACGCACATGGTGTTTGCCCACTACAAAGCACTCTGTGTTCTTATAGGAGTCGCCTAGGACTAAAAACCAAATGTGATGTGAAATTATAATCATTACTTTATTTCATGCCTCTGGGTGAATAAATTCTCATATTAACTCTATGGAAAACCTGCTGCGGGATATTAGAAACGGGTTAGAAATAGCAGAAGGGCTATATGACATCAACTTCGAGCTTTGTAAATTAACATTTACGAAGGAAGAGACATCAAGGTATAAAACATCAAAGTATAAAACATCTCTCCCGAGAGAGAGAGAAAAGTTTTTAAAATATCCATGTTGCCCACCAACCTATAGTTGAGATGAGAAAAACGTGTTACAGTTGGCGTTTTGTAACGTGGCTCAGTGGTAAAGCATTCACCTTTGGTGCTTGGGGTCTTCGGTTAGATTCCAGCTCGCACGAAGTGGGCTTTGCGTATTTCTCATTACACCATTCAGTTTCGGACTGGGGGTATAAGGCCCCGGCAGGAACCTCACATGGGGGTCCCATCTTCCCTTTCCATGTAGGATGTAGGAATCTCACAAAGTATACTAACTTACAGAGTCCTGTGAAACCTTTGCGTTGGAAGGGGGGCTTTTCTTCATAAAACTGTCAGCTTCATTTACACGTGGTAATAGAGTCCCAGGGTGGGGACCTGTTGTTTCTTTATGGTATTACTATAAATTGTCAAACGACTAACATAAGGCCCCAGCAGAACTTTATAAAAGTCAGTCTCATTTCGACATTATGAAGCTGGGGCCCCATTCTTCATATTGTTGAAATATATTCTTACTAGGTCACAAACAAATGGCCTCAAACAGGATTTTATAATACAGGCCTCTCCTTTACAGAATACCGAAGTATTATATTCATTTCACAACTGATGTGGACAACACTATTTGTTGACACTGTTTTTTTTTCTTTGTCTTGTTTTGATTTTTTCCTGTTTGTCAACATTTCCCTGTGTAAAATGATAAAATTACGCTGTATCTGGGAATTTCTTTAATAAATAAATAAATATTTAGAGAGGGCCCCGGCAGGGATTCCTGCCCTTCTGCCTTGGCCAGTGCGAGCCTGACACCATTGCATTCTTTCAGTTTTACGTCCCACATTTATGCTGACTAGGCTAAAGGAGACGGTGATGATTAGAAAAGAATGCAATGGTCGAATGAATAAAGTAGGGGGAAACGGAAGAACCCTGAGAAAACCTACGGTGTTTGTCGTTGTCCATCATCAAGTCCACTTGGAGCGAGTTGGAATCGAACCAGGATTCCAGCGCACCAGAGGTAAACGCTCCACTACTGAGCCACCGCATATACAAACTCATTAAAAAATAAATTAATAAGCGATCGAGTATTGTCTAATGTAAAAGAGCAAAACATAAATCCACTAAAATAGCTAAAGTACACAGTCATTCAAGATACGAAATGGAACATTCAGATATAATTTAAATTCTGAGAATAAACTAAAACACTCCTAAAATACCTCTGGAGAGAAATGTGTAATGAATACTCAAAACTATGGTTACGGAATACAAGCAGTAACTGTGTTTGGGACCGTTTGTATTGTATGTATTCTGTTTATAAATATAATACACCTGATTGTTATAATATACTCATCTGGCAACCCTCAGTTTATGAGTCGATTTTCTGTAAATCTTCACGATTATGATATAAGATAAATCAGAGAGAACAATACCGTGGCAAACAACACGTAATCAGCACAACCGTCTGTGTAGGGAATTTTAAGTAGACGCTTACAACTACGCATCGTCATGCAGCAATTGCAACCGATACTGTAGTCTACACACTACAGTTTTAGGGCCAACTTTGCAAATGAAATGTTGCTGCATGACAATGAACATTTTATGGATCGTGTCGTCTTCAGTGTGAATCGACATTTCACCTAAATGGCAATGTGAACACTCATAATATTCGCATCTGGGGGTCAGCAAGTTCCCACAGTATGCTACTGTTACAACAGACTCAGTACCTTGAATATATTTTGTGCTATATCACGGCGGAAAGTTTATGGACCTTTCTCGCCTGTCGACTCGATGTGTATCGTGTGACGAACAGTGCTCACATTGAATAATTGTAGCAAAAACCATGGGCGCCCGAAAGGGAAGGGCAGCGTGGGACCCGGGCCACCCTCTGGCTCACGAAACTGTATTAAATTTCTCAAGATTTTCTTCACATAAATGTAAAAAAAAAAAAAAAAAAAAAACGTAATATAGCAACCAGGAAGATGAGCCCCCTCTAGAAAATTTTCTTCGGGCGCCCATGACAAACACTGAGTTGCTCTTTCTTTTGATGTATTATTTATAATTGTACGGTAAATGTAATAAATACTACAAAACCTTAAAACCCCGAAATTCAGTTTGAAACATCTTGTGCAAAAACGTATATTTAAATTCGAAGTATTTTTTGTTTTAAGATATGAAAACTGAGAAATGCTGATTTGATTTTACCCAATTTAAGTGTATAAAAGATAAGATGGGGTGAAACTGTAATTCTTTGTTCGCTGTGACACTGAGAGGTTTATTTTTTTTCATTTTATTTCGGCAGTCGCGCTGTTGTAAAAAGTACAACAGTGTTGTTATTTTTGTTCTAAGTCACTAACTGACTGAACTGACTGAATTGCAACTGACCGAATTAATTGCATGTGTCGTTTGTATTTTTATTTATTTTTACTATTTTGAATGTGACAATGGGATCACAATGTGAATATAAGTCAATAACATCTTTACTGTTAAGTGTTGTAAAAAGTACAACGCGCGACTGTCCGTGTTACATAGACAGACGCGACTACCGAAAGGTTAAGTTTGTAAATAGACGTTTAGTATTTGGACAGAGTCCCGATTTGGATAATCAAAAATATGATTACCTTCTAGTTCCTTTCTGTTAATGCTTGTTTACAATGCTTCTTGTATAAATAAATTCTTTTAAAATATCATCAAATTCACATAATAAATTCATTGTTTGAAAACAAAAATAGATAATCACTTTCACTTTTTCCTTGAGCTGAATGGAGAAAACGACGACCTTGCTTTCTCGCATACAATGCACTATCTATTCAGACATCTTCACCTTAACCTCTCGGCTGCATTGAACATCAACGTTACCTGCTGGTGATCTGCTTGTCCTTCTTCAATCAGTGCCTTGTCTTCTACAAGGACTGTTTAGTCATCCACACATAATGAAGCATAAATGTTAGCTATAGACAAGTGATTTTCCCCCCACCTGAGTTGGTTCATTCAAAATTAACATAAGGAAATGGCTGCAAATAAATTATCACGGCAGGATAAAGGGATAAACTATTTTAAATTTTTTTCTAGAGCTTTATTTTCTGACAATAAGAAGTCGAAGGAATATTAGGAATAGACCGTATTAATTAACTGCTGGCAATGAAGGTGAATGTACCAGTATGATTATCCCTTCCAGCATGTTTGGGTCGTTTCGCCTACAGCTCTGCCAGAAATTTACATATAATCTGTCTCGTCTTAGATGTAGACGATTTTTAACCGAATCTTCCAAAAAGAGAAAATTCCATAGGGAATTTTTTAAAGAATATTTTTCTTCACTGTCTGCCCTCTACTCTTCCGGTTATCAATTTTGATTTACGTATATACCCCTATATCAGCGTTTCCCAACCTTTTTCATCTTGCGGCACACTACGGCTGTTACTTGGATTCTCGCGGCACACTTATAGGCATTATTATTTGTAAATATAAAACACAGTGGTATTTTTTCTGTGATTATTGATCTCCTAACAGAGAAGAAAGCTCTTTCACTGTTTTTTTTCCCTTGGTAAATCATTATGCTTATTTTTCATTCTAATTAGAAATAGAAAACAATTGCAATGCAATATTGGACTCATGTTTTTAAAAATACGCTTTCTGTAACTGTACTTTTTTCAACATTAGAAATATACAGAACAGTAACCCGGTATCAAACTTAAAATTGTAGATTCATAGTAATGTGAAATACAAATATACATTTTTCCCTAGTGAAATACAAATATACATTTTTCCCTACGTTTTGCAATTTGATTGCTATAAAATTAATAATTTTGTTTCGATTCCTCGCGGCACACCAGCGGCCTATTCACGGCACACCAGTGTGCCGCGGCACACCGGTTGGGAAACGCTGCCCTATATTGTCATTTCGGTATATACTCGTACTAAATCTCACTCTATCAATGGATAATAATTAACTGTAAGCAATTGTGTATTTTATATTGACAGTGACTACATGCAGATTGTGTATGTGTCATTACAGTGTGTAATCAGCAACATCATTGAAGTTGGTAGATGGTTTTCTTATAGTGGAATTGTTTATGTACAGTATATTGACTTTTTATATGCTATAAATCCGCATTGTTACATTCTTTCCCTACATTCTGTTTTTTTTTTTTTTTTTTTTTTTTTTAAGCCAATGTCAATATCTTTTTTCCTACCTATATGAATAAAAATTAAAGTGACTATGTTTGTCACTTAATAACTCCTGAACCACCTGACCAATCTCGATCAAATTTTCAATATAGACGAGATTTGGGCCGGGGATAGTTTTTATCATTTCACTTTGAAGGTGCAACTTAAGGGTTGGAAAAGGAAAGATATATATAAAAATGATCGAAAATACCGATATTAGGGTCGCATCCATAGTTTTCGGGGTCGCTGAGATGAACAGTGACAATTCCGATGTCGTTTAAATTCAAATTCAACCCCGCAACTTGGGGAAGGTCTTGGTTTTTATTTCTGTTTCAGTTAGGAATATGTTCTCCTTGTCACTTAAAAACTGAATGATAGAAGTTGGAGAAAAATAGAAAGGAGAAATCTCTACGATATTAAGTATTCATCTTCCGGAAGATTAAGTAGACAAAATAGAAATATTTCTTCAGTAAATTATATACTTAGAAAACTAAATTCAAATGCTTAGTTGATTTCTGGTTTTAAAAAATTTCTACGACCGACTTTGCATCATGACCCTCTGCCCCGGTGAGTACTTCTGTAGAACTCCTAATGCTATTTTCTCTTTGTTTCGCCTGTTTTTCAAACACAAAAGTGACAGTGACACCCAAACACAAAGAGGGGGAAGAAACAGAGAGAGCCTAGATCAGGAGTCTCCAAATTACACCCCGTTAAAGTTGATTTTCATTAAATTGTAAAATTTACTAAGTAAATCATACAAAACAATAATAAGATGTTTTTATACGACCAATGACATACATAAAAAAAATTGAACATTTTGACTGTAATTAAAGATATGAGATTTATCCTAAACACTCACAATAAGTGACATACATAGGTAATTCACATAATAAAATTCAACATTATAATTATGATTAATGAGATTTATGTAGGTGTAACTTTCGACTGAAAATTAATTGTAGTTGTGGATAAAGTTCACTAGTGGAAATTATCAGCAGTGACTTCAAATCTTCATGAGTTAACTTGGACCTATAATTATTATTATTATTATTATTATTATTATTATTATTATTATTATTATTATTATTATTATTATTATTATTATTATTATTATTATTATTATTATTTTGTATATTTCATTTCGGAGAATGTTTCCTCACACAGATAAGTATTTCTGAAAGTGGAAAGAATGCCACGAGTAATTTTATGCAATTGATCAAACTATGTGACTGGAAGGCTTTTATAGAACTCCTGCAACTGTGAATTAATTTTTTTTCTTTAAAAATATCACTACACTGCAAATCAATCATTTCCATTTGAAGTTTTGGCAAGGGCTTCTACGTCGAAGTTAGAAGAATTTTGAAAAATCTTGATATCGTTTGCAATTGCATCGAAATCTAAAATACAAGACCCAAAATTTATTACCCAAAGCTTCAATTGCAAGATCTAAAAAAAAAAAAAAAATGAAGTTTCAGTTTGCTGGCTGAATTTCTGGCACGTTATTAAAATGCATGAAACGTTTTTTTTTTCTTTTAAAAAAAGGATCGAAACAAAAGTTTTTGCAGAAAGGACAGTGGCGGATCTAGAAAGTAAAAACTAGGAGCAGCAAGAACCCATACAATGATAGATATAACATGACTTTACTATAAATTTTCCAAAATATGTAAATAATAGCTTCAATTATTTTTTCACTCAAATAACTGGCCCCAGGATAGATCCGCCCAGGCCCGTAGCCAGCCCAAAAATGTAGGGGGGCCAGGCTGAAGTTAGGGGGGTCCGATCCAATCTTATTATAGTTCATCACCATATTATAGTTCATTTGCAAGCCTACCGTGAAAATTTTAGGGGGGCCGGCCCCCCTAGACCCCGTCTGGATACGGGCCTGGATCCGCCACTGCGAAAGGAATTAATGTGATTGTATAAATCAGGCAGAAACTGTTTTTCTCCTTGAAATTTTATATTAAAGTCATTCATATGTTTAGATTTTAATAAAGCTGTATAAAATGTTAATGTCCATAGCCACTCATTGTAGTATGATATAACTTAACCAAAGGGCGATTCTCTTCATTGAGGAGAATTTTGATTATTATTCCGTGCTGAAGAAAAAAATCTTGCTAGAGCTTTCACGCAATTAAGCCAGAGCACTGCAGTATAATATGGCAAATCATTTTCTGGAATATCTGCAATAAATTCGCGAATTTGACAATGATTGAGAACATGTGATTTCATATAATTAACAACTGACATTATTGGCTTTAAAATTTCTGATATATTCAAGCATTTTCGCACAAACATTGTTGATGAATAATGCAATGTGGGATTAATGGTTTTGAAACAGTGAGTAGAATTAATTATATGTTTTAGTTTTTTGAGCTTAAAGTTCTGTTTGCTAATGTAACACCGAGTTTATGAAGGGCAGTTCCTATTACCGTGTTTACTCGCGTAATAGTCGCACCCTAAGTTTCAAGTAAAAACACCCGCCCAAAAAAAATATCGGCATAAAGGTCGCAGTCTACGGGACTTTTGTCTTTGTGAACAAGACTTCCTTCGAAATTGCTTATCATATGTGAGTCCGAGCAAAAGAAGTTTCCGTGTTTACTGATACGTAACAACATGACCCATCTGTCAACACAAATCAAGCAACGTACTTCCACCCCCATTTTATGTTGATAGAATGCTGTATGTATCAAAAATTCGAAATTGTTTTCATCGTAGCGATAATTGAATGGCAGCTTTCCTCGCGTAATAGTCGCAGTTAGATTTTCGCATTAAAAATTGGTACAAAAAGTGCGACTATTACGCAAGTAAACACAGTAGTATTAACGTAGGCTCCGAACCAAGACCGGAGCTTGAATCTGGTGCACTTGATGGATGCACAGTAAGGATGCGCACGAGACGAGTCGAGACAGGATTTTCCTGACAAAATTCGAGTCGAGACACAGTTCTTCCAAAAGAAAAATATACGTTTTTCGAGTCGAGACATCACTTTTACAGTACATTTTCGAGACGAGACAGCCACAAATCTTGTCTCGCGTGCATCCCTAATGCAAGATCATCAGAGAATATTATAGGTCGTTCCCCACCATAGTATCTCGCCTCTAAGAGAGCTCGCTTATAATTTTGGATAACGTCTCTCGCAGCACTCCTGGCTAGTCACATCTTTACATACAAAGGACGTACTACATTACATATTCTTTGCTCAACTTAGGTCGTATAGACCTATACGTACTGGAGAATATATTATTTGTATTAATGTTTCTGTTGTTTCAGAAGTTACCATACAACTCTGTAAAAGTGTTAAACCTGCCAATTGAAAAAAAAATGACAATATTTTAAAAGAAAAATATGTATGATCCTTCCTTTGTATAAGAAACAGCATGGAAAACAAAATTCAATATATCAGAAAGGATTTTTTTATTCTTATTATTTTTATGTAAGTATGGAAAACAATGTTGACGTCATCTTTCTTGTCTTCGCTCGTTGTTATTTTCGCGCCGAAAACAATTGACTTGTTCATAAATTATAATCCCCAGGAAGAGATGTAGCAGCGCCGGTTCTTTCGCTTTTTATATCTACACATGGTGAGTGAGTATGACCTTGAAAGAAATATATAATCGTGTTTCTTCCTTTTTTTTTTTTTTGGTGAATCTTCATCACGCGTGCAGGTGTGTTTGGTGGCTCGTAACAAAAAAAAAAATCGACTGGCATTTTTTGTTGTAGCAGCATAAAATTCCTTCATCTCTGCAAAAGAAAATTCGATAGTGTCCTAGACATTAACTCCATTGCAAATACTTAAAATATTTTATTTTTGGCTACTTTAGGATTTCACAAGAAAATGTTTCTATAGGACGTGAAGATTCAGGGTGGCGGAGCTAAAAGTAGCCCGTATCCGCTTTGAATGCGAATGCAATATTTCGACTTCTGAAATTTAGTAAACAGCTATAACAATGAACAGTTTATGCAATTATCGAGTGTTCTTTCTTCAACAATCGATAATATACAACACTCGATAATAGACAACAATCGATAATATACAACGACAATCAACGTGTATATTATTGCAGGTGGCTTTTGAATAATACTAAGGATGGTTTGTTAGACCCTTTCCATTACATCATGAGTGATGAAGCATGGTTTCCTCTTTCCGGTCATATGAATTCACAGAACACGAGATACTGGGCAACGGAGAGCCCTAACATGATTTGTCAGCAACCACTCCATGATGAAAAAATCGGCGTTTGGTGCGATGTATCAGGAACGCATATCATTGGACCGATATTTCTTGATACTACCCTCAACACGATTTTATAGCTATACTTGTATGGAAAATGGTGATGCATTTTGTGCTCAACTCACTGAATATGGAAGACAATACTGCTTTTTCCAGCAAGATGAGGCAACATGCTACACTTCTAAGGTATCCGTGGAGTGAGTCTTTGATGTCTTCTCTGAGGAACGAACTGTCAGCAAAGGTTTGTGGCTACCACCTTCACCGAACCTAACAACATGTGATTTCTTCCTGTGGGGACACCTGAAGAGCAAAGGTCTATGAAACTAAATCCACACACAAATACAGGAACTGAAAGACATTAGCCATGAAGTTGCCGCCATCGATATCCGAACTTTACGCCGGGTGTATCTGAATATGCTTAAACATGCGGAGCTGTGTATTGATGTCGCAGGGGGTCACTTTCAACATCTTCTATAAATGTATTTTTCTCTCTATTTTCACTCTATTTTTCATTGTAAATAAATGGTAAGTCCATTTCAGCTCTTCGTTTCTGTAAGTTTACTGTATTTCCTTCATTCTTACACGGGGTACTCTTATCTGCGCCACCCTGTACTTCTCCTTTTAATTTGTACAAAAATCATATAACCTGCTATGGATAGCATTTATCATCTAACACGTGTAAGTTTAGTCTTTTGTGCTTTCCCGTTGCCAAATGGTAAGTACGTGTGGTTTCTGGTTTGGGTTGCGCAGTAGAGTTATAAAAGTTTCTATGTTGATCCAGCATCCGCCAAACAGCAGTTTGTGCTGATACTCTTTCAGGAAATTTAAATCCAAGGAGTTTTATTGCGTGTCTTACATAAAACTGGTCCTATGGGTAATTGTGAGTACTGTAAGGATTTGTTAGTAATCCTTCGCACTGTTGTATTTTAACAGTGTAAAAAGGAAAAAAAGAAAATAAAAAGGAAAAGAGAAAGAAAATATAATTTTACATATTTTACTTCGTACAAAGGATTCAGGCTTTTCAAGAAGTAAAAAATAATTTATGTTGCTCAATCTATTTCTTTAATCTGAATTTCTTAAAAGAAACTGTAAAAATAATTTCGTTTTATATTCATAAACATACATACGCGTACTTGTTAAGAATGTAACTTGAAACGGATACAAACAAAGTAATGATTAAAAAGTTAACTATATTCATTTATCACGTCCTTTTAGACACCTCACCTCCCACCTCTTCTGAATTTCATAAAAGTCTCAAACGTTTGTGCACAATGCAATTTTAAGGTATTCAAAAACTAATTGGGAGAGCTGTCTAAACGGCAGCCTCCCATACCTTTGCCAATTGGATCCAAATCATTAGTGTATCGTTTCTGCACGCAAAATTTTCGTTTGAGCTAGTGACAGATTTAGCCCAGGGACCGACTTAGGCCCTCAGTTTTTTTTAGTGACAAAATAATTTAAGCTATTATTTATATATTTTTTGAAAGTTAATAGTAAATTCATGATATACTTCTCATAGTCTGAGTTCTGGTAGGCCCCCTAATTTCTAACTTCTAGATCCGCCCCTGGTTTGAGCACAACAGGAAGTATGAAATATTGGCGTATCTAGTTTAGGCACCAGACCCCCACCAACGCCGATTGGTGTCGAAATGTTCTGAATCTTTAGAGCATCGTTTGTGCAGATGTGTTGCACTGAAAGTTTTCGCTTGTGTACGACAGGAAGTATGATATATGAAGGTTATCTAGTTGAGGAGACAGGCCCGTCATCAACGCAGATTGGCTCCAAAAAAGTCGCAATTGTTAGTGCATCGTTGTGCACACCAGGAAGTGTGACAAATTGGCGTATCTAGTTTAGGCACCAACATCCCTCACCAAAGTCAATTGGCTCCAAAATGGTCTCAAGCAAAATTTCTTTTGTGCATAACAGGAAGTATGAAATATTAAGTTGTCAAGTTAAGGCGTCAGGTTCCCGAGCAACGCTGATTGCCGCCAAGGGCGTCGATTTCTCTGTAAATTTGGGAGGGGGGCATTCAGATGCAGAAGGCATATATATATATGAGGATTTTAAGACAAATTGCATTCAAATTATGCCAAATATTGTATATTTATAAATACAATGGGGGGCACATGAGCTTTGGAAGGGCCGGCCCTCTCAGGATTGGCTCCCTTGATTGGCGCCAAAGAGGTCTCAATCATTAGTGCATTGTTTTTGAACGTTTGTGCACAAAAAAAAAAAAAATCGTTTGTGTAGGAAAGGGGATGTGAAATTTTGGCGTATCTTTATTTGAGCACCAGCTTCCCCAAACCTACTGATTGGCGTCAAGTAGCTTTTAATCGTAGGCCAAAGAGCTATGAATACTGTAAGTTTGGCTCTAATCCTGCCAATCTTTCCAGAATCCGAATCCATTATTCCACTGAATAATAAATGAGGTATTGTAAGCTTTCCTTTAACATGTAAAGTTCAAATATTTTATGTAATAACTTGACGTAGTGTTATTTGAAAATTAAAATACAACATTGGTATTATTTTGCTCCTAGTAAATTCTAGTTTTCTGTCAGTTCAGTGCATTTTTAAAAGATGGTATCAGAAAATAGAGTTATTGTTGCTGAGTTGACTTTGAGTTTAAAGTCTCTTTCAGCAGCAAGACTATATGAGACGGGACCTACTGATTAACGTGGAATCCGAACCACATTAGCTTCTGCCGGAAATCGAACCTAGGACTTCCACGCCAAAGGCGCGCACGCTAACCGCTTAGCCACGAAGGGGCTCTATCAGTTAATAGAAAAAAAAGTAGGCATCCGAAACATATGACAAACATTTTTTTTATTTTAAGATGAACACAACATTATCTGTATTGTTGGGTATTGTTGCTACAATATTAACGAGCTTCTTCGTTTGCATTAATAAGTTACCCTGAATTTTGCCCAGGGTAAGAATCGAAAGTCAAAACGATTTCCTTCTGATCTCCTTCTTCGTACAAACAAATATTCAGTGATTTCTATGCATTATTTTAAAAGTTATAAGGGCGGATTTAAGATTAATGACCCACCCCCATATAATTTGACGCCTGCGAGGATATAAAATATCGGATTAATAATATTTCTATCCGCATCAGTGAAGACTTCAGGTTTAATTTCTTTTAGGAGGATGGGAAGCAAACAGAGCGCCAAGGACATTTTCGGCGGGGGGGGGGGGTTCAGCTATTTTTGTGAATACCAAAAATAATAATTTTATATTACTTCACGTTAGAGACCTGCACGGGCCGGGCTTGGGAGGGGCCGACTCTGTTATTTCTTTGGGCCGGGCCGGGCTTGGGCCAAGAATTTTAAAAAACTTATCGGGCCGGGCCGAGCTCGAGCCGAAAATTTCCAAAACTTTTCGGGCTCGGGCCGAAAATCTCCAAAACTTTTCAGGCTCGGGCTGGGCCGGGCCTGGGCTCGGGACGAAACATTCGGCCCGTGCAGGTCTCTACTTCACATACATTACAATATAACATGTCTGAAGCGGTCGAGGGTCTGTAAGATGTCACCGGGTGCGCCTGCCCCTTATCTTTTCTAGCGTCGTCACTGATCTGCGTCATACCCCTTGACCAAGCGTCTCTGTCTTGATCTACATCCCCAGGTAATGAAGTAAGAGATGTACGCCTATATAATATGTTTGTTCTGCAACAATTACGATTTCGAAGTTAGCTTTCTTATTCAGAAAAGTTGCCGCCATATATGCCTATAACGGAGTTTTCTTTCAGTGCTAGAAACAAAAATGTGCAGAAAACATGGACGCATCCACGGAAGGTCCTCCGGATCCTGACCCCCCCAAAAAAAAATCCAAATTCAACGTAAATTTGTACACGTTCTCAATAAAACGATACTTGTTTAACAGGGAAATGATTGATGTAGCATGAAAATTTGATCTTATAATACTTCATTTGCATAAAAATAACCTAGTTTTATTATTTTCTTCTGAAAATAAATAGTATAGGTGGAAGCAGGGCCGTGCCGTGGGGGGGGGGCGAGCGGGGTGACGGCCCCGGGCACCGAAGTAAGGGAGCCGAAAAATGGGGGGAAAAGGGGGCGAAAGAAAGGAAAAATTACTTTGAATATATGTATGGGGGCGCCGTCGTATACTCTCGCCCCGTGCGGTGATTTTCCACGGCACGGCACTGGGTGGAAGTATACAATTACTTATCGTGTTTTCGGGTGCTGAGTAATATCCGTTCAATACTACACAGACCTAGTTACTTGTAGTATTGGGCTCCCTACCCAAATCTTGGGCCGCTCCCAACAAAAATTTGTGGGTATCCATCTGGCAGAGAATATCCAAATCCAGATACGCATGCAAATTGGGTTTCTGTTAAGTAAGATACGAATAATCCCGTAACTTCATCATAGCACAAAACAATGTAGGCCTAATGCAAATCTTAAGATGTCTTCCTGCAGTACAACTGGCAGCACTGTGCAATAAATAGATACAATATATATATAGTATCAGCTAATGAATGCAACACCAACTTCTGCATGAACACTTTTGCAGGTATTGAATGCAATCTCGTGACAAGTTGGAACATAAACATGTGTCTGGTTTTGTGTTGTGTTCAGATAAAAAGAAGAGTTAAATCTCTCATACTTTTTTTTTTTTTTTTGTTAATCTAATCTGCACCACAGTTAATATCTTTCTTGTTTTTCTTTTCTTTTTTCTCTTAACTGAGAATAGCAAGGAATTGCGAACAGGAAAAAGAGAATATTCAAGAACATTTCCCTAGTTTCACAGCCAATATTTAAATGATTGAAGTCCCAAAATATAGGGGCCCAATATTCTA
The DNA here is from genome assembly GCF_964235325.1 of Thermobia domestica. Lineage (NCBI taxonomy): Eukaryota > Metazoa > Arthropoda > Insecta > Zygentoma > Lepismatidae > Thermobia > Thermobia domestica. The sequence continues at coordinate 32,145,794 of NC_137462.1, read as the reverse complement.
ATCAGGAAGTGATTAATTCATTATTGACAAGGACTAATATTAGTAGATTTCCAATAGGGAGCCAATATTCTAATCAGGATTAGGGATGTACCGATATATTGGTATCAGTATCGGTGATATCGTCCACTTTTGGGAGTATCGGTATCAGTATCGGCAAATGAACACCGATATATTTTCTGAACTATTCAATTTGTTTAATATTAACAATGACACTTATATTTCATCGATTTCTTTTAAACTTAAAGTTAATCTAAATTATTATCAATTGTATATACAATCGATTTCTTTATGCGTGTGTACGCCTTTGATTTGCACTACTCGTGCTCAACTGATATTTTTAGACCCTCGGTGCCAAAATAGTGATGAAGAAAAGCCCAAGGTCCTCAGTCAGGATCATGGGCACCCAAAGAAAATTTTCTAGAGGGTGCCATTCCATGGTTGCTGTATTACGTCTGGTATTTAATATATGTAGTTTGCTATATTACGTAGACTATACATTTTCGTGAGCTAAGGGGGTCCCACCCCGCCCACCCCCTAATCCAGCGTTTCCCAACCGTTGTGCCGCGGCACACTGGTGTGCCGCGAATGGGCCGCTGGTGTGCCGCGAGGAAATCGAAACAAATTATTAATTATATAGAAACCAAATTGCAAGACATAGGGGAAAATATATATCTATTTGTATTTCACATTACTATGAACGTCTACTCTACTATAAATCTACAATTTTAAGTTTCATACTGTGTTACTTTTCTGTACATTTTTAATGCTGAAAAACGTATTTATCATTGTCATGACCATTATTGCTTCTTTATTGTTGCAGACTATTTCGTAATTTGAAATTTTAACATATCATTCAATAAATTCAACAAAGAAAACATGCATACAAATTACCTACATTTGTGTTTTAAAAGTATAGGAGATTTGTTTATTTGTTCGTTATTTAGTGATCTTCCCTTTTAGTGAAAGGTTAGATACAGTTTTCGAAAGAGAAAGTGGATTTTTAAAAACCCGAGTCCTATATTTCATTGCAATTGTTTTCTATTTTAAAATTAGAATGAAAAATAAGCATAATGATTTACCACGGGGGGAAATCAGTGATCGAGCTTTTTTCTCTGCCACGGTATTTTATATTTACAAATAATAATAGTAATTATATATATATATATATATATATATATATATATATATATATATATATATATATATATATATATATGGGCGTGCCGCGAGAATTCAAGTTACACCTGTAGTGTGCCGCAACTTGAAAGAGGTTGGGAAACGCTGCCCTAATCTGAATCCCAAACGAGACAGAGGTTTCGATTCAGAAGAAAATGCTATGGAAGAAACCCAAAGACGCTCACTTTGTCATTATTTTTCTCTACTTACAGGCTAAAAACAATTATTTCTAAAGTTAATAAATAGTTTTATCGTTTTCGACTTCGCTTAAACAACCCTCTTATTTTTCCTGGTTCAGCACCAATAATTTTGTAAACAATAAAAATTTGTAACCTTAGTATTCGTTTGCATTATATGTATGTAATAGAGACGATTAAATACAATGTAACTATCAAAGTACATTATCACTCTAAATATCACAGACTCAGAATTAAGTTTACACTATGTAAGTACTTGCTGCTTTTTAGTTCATTTTATGTGAGCTGTATTAAATTTAGTGGAAATAGAATATGAAATTCTGCCTTTTGTCTTTGTATGTCAAATTTTGGCCTTATATCTAATATACCCTATTATAATGTTGATCATTTCATTATTCTGAAAATTCCTGATAATATATAAGAAATGTGTCTAAAAATATCCCAGACAGCAATTTAAACTTGCTGCAAGTTGCCACAAACTTGCTGTCGCAAGGTCAATTAGCTTGCCGCAAGCTATATTATGCAAGCCAATTAGCTTGCTGCAAGCTTGTGGCAAGCTAGTTAGTTACATCTGGGCAAGGCTTGGGGCAAGCTTGTCTTCACAAGTTAAACACAAGTCAAATTATCTCAAACGCAAGCCAATTATAAGCTTATTCTCATCAATGGCAAGCTTTAATAAGCTTATTTCAAGCGAAACACACGCCAAACAAGTTATATGGAAGCTTGCAGTAAGCGAATTTAGATAAAACAGTATAAAATCAGTATAATTTAACCATGTGACTAAATCTATGCTACAATATATTGTCCCCTCAACTTCCCAATTATTGAAGCAAATGCACAACCGTGAAAACACCCAAGTCTCCGATCCGCTTCTGCAAAACATCAAAATAAGCATAATTGTTGTGTTTTAGTTGTGTCAAGCAATGCGTTTTTTTTTTTGCTAGCCGTAGCTAGCACCCACCCAAAGGGTTACGCCCTTTATTTGGGAAGCGGAGTTTATAGGAACTGCAGGTGTAAGTTAATTGTCGTGAGACAAAAGAGATTTTATTAACTTTATTAAATCCAAGTTCATTCAATTGAAAGGACATTATGGCCGTTAACCATAATCATAAGGACAGGAAAACATGAATAAGTGTGAGCAATTCAACAGGAGAGCGTGAGAGCAGAACAGTGTGGAGAAATGGAACAATGAGGTGCACTTGACATCACAACACAACACAGAGTGTTAGAGAGACGAATGAATGTTATCTTCTGTCCAGGGGCTACTCTGGACGTAATGGAGACGAGTGGAGCCCTGTTAGTGTGGTGAAATCACTGTGCAACATAAGATGGAATGATATATGGTGGGGGGATTGCAATGAGGAAGTCTTCAAGAAGTTGAAAGTCGGGACTATTTGGTGGGAGAACGTATTGGTACAGAGTAAACAGCAGAGAGAGTGGAGAATGACGGAGAATAGTTGAAGGTTTGCGAAGAGTGGCTTCGTGGTGCATGGCATCAAAGAGCAATGGATGGTGAGTCTGGAATCGCTTCGTAACGTACCGGAGTCGGAGGTCTTCTAGGTGATATAGGAGTTGTGGAAAAGGTGTTCTCTCATATAAGTCACGTGTAGGGCTTGGTAATTTAATTCGAAAGGCAAGGCGTAGGGCATGGTGCTCAAGAATTTGCAGCCTGCGGTAATATGACTCTGGAGCTGATAGCCAGGCTGTAAAGCCATAAGTCAAAACAGGGCGTAAAAAAGCCTTGTAGGTGTTTAGAAGTATCTTAGGTTTCAGGCCCCAGGTAGTCCCAGTTAGGCGTCGCAGTAGGTTTAGACGGTTGGTCGCTTTAAGAGCAAGACTTTTGAGATGAGCAGACCATTTCAGATGGGAGTCGAAGATAATGCCTAGATATGTGACTGTGGGACTAACAGAGAGTGGTGTTCCTGCAATCTCAATACTGAGATTGGATGGATTGCGATGAACCCGACTGCGTTTACCTGGTGGTAGGAAGATAATGGCTTGTGTTTTATTGGCGTTAAGTTTGAGGCGCCAGGTTTCGCACCATTGAATGAAAGCTTCAATAGCAGGTTGAAGGATGCGATTGATGTGTTGTATAGTATTTGCCGTTGCCAGAAAAGCCGTATCATCCGCATATTGAAATAGACTGACGTTCGTAGGAAGAGCAGGAAAGTCAGCAACATACAGTAAATAAAGAAGCGGGGACAGAGCCGATCCTTGAGGAACACCAGAATGGATAAACACAGGGTGTGAGAGAGCAGTATTGATGGAAACATAGGTCAGGCGACCGGAGAGAAAATGGTAGATGAACCGAATGTAACATATTGGAAGGAGGAAAGAAAATAGTTTGTATAGAAGACCTAGGTGCCATACTTTATCGAACGCCTTTTCTAAATCAAAAAGGACAAGACAGGAAGGCTTAGATTGGTTAAACTTAGCTGTAATGTACGTGGTCAGGCGGAGAAGTTGGTCGTTAATACTGAAGTTTGGACGGAATCCAGCCTGATGAAGAGGAATAAGGTTGTGAGCGGTGAGATGGATGTGCAAGCGTGAGACAAGAATTCGTTCGAGTATCTTGCTGAAAACAAGGGTGAGTTGTATTGGGCGGTAGGAAGACACAGAGGGAGCTGTTTTTTTCGGTTTGAGGAGCATTAAAGTTTTTGATGTTTTCCAATCGGTAGGGATAAAACCAGTACGGAGAATGAACGTGAAAATGAGTGACAGAAGATAATGGAGAATATACGGTCCTTCTTTGATATGACGGTAGGTAATAGAATCTAACCCTGGAGCAGTGTTACGCTTACGAGCTATAATGGAAGTAATTTCTGTGACAGTGATAGGAGCTGTTAAAGGTGAATCGTCGGGCAGAGGATGTTCGGTATGAGGTTGAAGTGAAAGTGTGTTGAGATTCAGCCGACCTGTAGGATGAGGGCGAGCTGTAAAGGCAGGTCCAAGAGGCGTGAAGACCCCTTGCAGCTGGTCAGCAAAAGCATTGGCTTTTTCCTCGTCAGTGTGTAAGGGCGTATCATTAAGGATGAATGGATAAGAAGTACGAGAGGATTGACCAGTGAGCTGGTGAAATCGTTTCCAGTACTTAGTTGGGTGGGCTGTATCGGAGAGAGTATTACAGGTTTTGATCCAGTTTCTGGTCTTGTAGGCAACAATATAGTTATGGACTGCTCTTTGGTATTGTCGATGTTGCCGAAGCGATTCCAAATTACCTGTGTGAGTAAAATCTCGATAGAGCTGGCAGGAACGGCGTATTAATGGTAAATACTGGGGCGGTAGCTTAGGTCTGTAGGAAGTTACTGTAGTCTGGGGTATGAATTCAGCGGATACCTGATGTATACTTTCGGCGATGGTATGTAAGACATCGTAAAGTTCAGCCTCTGTAGTAGGGGCTGATACAGATGTGAGGCTATTAGAGAGGCATTCCTTGTACTTAGGCCAATTTGCACGGTCAAAACGAGCTACTGAACGGGGAGAAGCAGTTGGAGGTGGTTGAATAGGTCCCTGTTGTTGAATAGTGAGTTTGATAGGGACATGATCACTCCCCAGAGGATCAAGTACAGTCAAGGTAAGCTTGCAAAGAAGATTGGGTGAAGTTATGACAATATCAGGAGTTGTGTTGGATGCCGGCCTTGTCGGTTTAGGGATATGGTGAAAGAAACCAGTCGTGCGGGTCTGAAGATAATTGCGGAAAGTAAGCTTTTGGTGATCTGTGCGACTGTGGTAGTTAATATCAGCCATGATAATGTAGGTGCGAAAGCTGTCCGATATATACTGAAAAAAACTGTGAGGAATAGGTTGGCCGGGTCGTATATAGATGGTGGCTACCATGATGTAACAATGTTTGAAATATAAGGTGGAGATAAGATGTTCAGGCAGTGTTGGATCGCCGGTAGCATGTATCCGATGAGAGATAGATGATGGAAAGCCTATAGCGACACCGCCACTAGCATGGCGAGCTGGGACGGTATTGTCGTGGCGAACAAGATGATAAGATGGAATTTTACAGGATATTTTTGGTGAGAGGAATGTCTCATTAAGTAGAAAGCAATGTATGTGTTCCTCAAGGAGCAGCTGTTCAAACAAAGGCCTGTTTTTCTGAAGAGAACGAATGTTCAGAAATAAACAATGAACTGCCATAATGAAGATTAGAGAGATTAGATGAAGAGGGAAATTATACTGCAGATTCATGTACAGTAGAATGGAAGTGTGCGAAGTTGTTGGAGTAGGTGCCCGTAAAATTGACATGCAGGATGGTTTTTGCGGCTAGTTGCACTTGTTGAAGAATATGTTGACGAAGGAACGGATGAATGTTCTGCAATGTGACAGTAAGAAATGGCAAAAATTTGTCAATGGTAATTGGTTGATTTGCAGAAGTAGGGGGTGGTGTACTAGAATCGGCGTTATGGATGCGTATAGGAACAGTGAGCTCTGGTTTACGTATTTCTGCAGCAGGTTTGGCCTTACATTTATAACTGTATGTAGGATGCTGATCCGGGCAGGTTGAGCATTGCGGTGGATTAGTAAGATTAGTGCACGACTTAGTCGAATGTGGGTCGGCACAGTACCCACATTTGAAAGGGTTCCTGCAGTCGTTGGTATGATGCGAGTTATAGGATTGACATCGCTCACAACGCATTGGAAGTGGAGGTGGTGAGCGAGATGGTTCTACTCGATGACGTTTTAAGTATATAAATGCACCGTTACTAAGGAGATCATCCACGGTCTCTTGGTTATTTGTTAGAACACGGACCATGTAGGTTGGTCCGGATATGTTCTTAATTCGAATGCATTTAATGATCGAATGACCCTCCATGTTGAGTTCCTCAGCGATCTCAGCATCTGTGTATTGTGGATCAACTCCTCGGATAACTACAGAGAGAGCCGGAGGCTTGCGAGGAGGTGGAGGCTGCTTCGCTTGTTGAGAAGTAAGCTTTTGAAGGTTTGCCGATTTGCCAAAGATCTCAAAAGAGTAAGTATTGCGAAGTGTGGTTGCCATGTTGGGATCTGTGGATCGGATGATAATACCATTCTTGGTGGGTATGAGCTGCTTGACATCCGATCGTGGCACGTACTTAAGTAAACGTAAGTAGATCTGCTTGAAATCATGGTATTTGGCGTCGTAGTTTGTTAGGAGAAAATAATGCACGATAGGTTTAGATGATGTATTGGCAGTGATCTCGGTATCCATATTGCTAGATGTTGATGAGGACTCACTCAAAGTATGATGTCGTTTCGTTGGAGGTGTCATCTGTAGTGCAGCAGCAAAAGTAGCAGCTTTTAGAGATTGACCAGTTGGACTGCTCGGTTCTGACTCTTGGCGGGCTTTGCGCTTATCAAGCTTTGGCACCGTCAGAGAGGGGCCCTGTACAACAACAGAAGGTAATCCAGAATGACCGGGGCCTTGTGCAGATGCCATAGCAGGGGTCGTCTAGGTTACAGGTGTGAAGAGCACCCGTTTGGATAGTGGTCTAGGTGGGCCAAAGATGCTATCAACCTGCGTAGGTATCTGATGAGTTGGGCTAGATTAGTCTCTCAACCGATACACACAGAGATCAAGCTTCAATGACCAGGATAGAGGATAGGAAATTACAAAACTCGTCACTATGCACTAGTGACGCTTCAGAGCAGAGCAGAGCAAAGCTCTAGGAAAAGCAATGAACGAACGACGAACGAACGAAGATAGTCTGTTTATCCTCTCTGGGGTGAGAGGAATGGACTTCCAGCCAGAGGCTGCTTTGTCCAAGAGTTGAGTGTACATTTTTGTGATTTGTGCAGTGAGCTGAAACAATTTCCCATGAAGAGTAGCAGGACTCGGAAAAGAAGAGAAAGATCTCATGCTTTGGAAGTGTCTTGCGTTTTAATGTTGTGTCTCTTTGTCATTTGTCTGCCGTGTTTGCCTTGGGAGGAGGATTGGAGGTAAGTTGAGTGTGTGGGTGTATAATTTTGAATTTAGTGTGTTGTTTTTTTCTTTTTATTTGCTGTTTTCTGTAGTTTTATTTATTTATTTATTTATTTATTTATTATTTTTTTATTTTTTATTTATTTTTTCAGTGGATTAGTTTATTCATTGGTGTGATTTGTTGTGTGTTTTTATTTTTGTCATTATTATTATTATTATTATTTTCTTTTTGTTGATTAATGTTCTTCGTTGTTTATGTATTCTTTTTTTTCTTTATAGGACGTTTTGTGTGTGTGTGTGATTTCTTCTTTGTTTTTGTGTTCTTCATTGTTTTAGTGTTCTTCATTGTTATTATGTTCTTCATTGTTATGATGTTCTTCTCTGTTAGTGTGTTAAGTGTTCTTTTGTGAATTTAAAGTTGTTTGTAAGGGGTTGGGTAAATGTTGCTGTTTGACTGGGGTTACATCTGCTTTGTTTTCTTGGTCTTCTTGATTTAGTTAGCTTAGGTGCTTGCTAAGTTGTTAGAGTTCTTGTGTTCTATTGGTGTATTGCGTTCGTCTACTTGTTTAAAGTTATGAGAGGGATAGGATATGTTGGAGTGTAGTGTTGATTGGATCCTGGTGGTCTCTTCTGTCATGCATTGCTAGGTGTGTATGGTAAAATCTCTTGCTCTTGAGTAGTTGGCTGTATCTGGAGTTCAGCTGTTCTATTACTTCGTTGATGGGGATTGTGCTTGCAAGTTGGTAAAGTTCTTCTCTGGGAACATTGAAGGCCCTGTATGTTCTTCTGATCCAGTAGCGCTCTGCCCTTGCCAGGTCTTCTATGTTATTGTTTGAGAAAATTGGGTGTCCATATAGAAGGAGTGGCCTAATTGCTGTGAGGTAGAGGTATCTTCTGTTACGTTCGGCGAAGTGGGCGTTTCTGGTGAGGGGTAAGAGAGCTCCTGTGGCAGCAATTGCTTTTTTTCTTAGTTGCTTTATGTGAGAATGTAGTGACAGTTTGTTGTCGAGTGTGATGCCTAGATATTGGGCCGTAGGCTTTGGGTGGATGTATTGGTTGCCAATCTTTATTGTTTTCTGGAGGTCGCTGTATATGCCCCTGTGGTTTGTGGGTGGATAGAAGAGTAGAACTTGTGTTTTGTTCGGGTTCAGTTCTAATTTCCATTTTTCGCACCACATTTTGAAATACGCGATTTGGGTCTGGATATTTTTGAGTATGTATGATACAGCTTTCCCCGTGGTCCAGTAGGCGGTGTCATCAGCGAATAGCCCCAGTTTTGTCTCCAGATGGTTGTGGACAGGTGTGTCGTTTACATACATAATGTACAGGATTGGCGCAATTGTTGAGCCTTGTGGTACTCCTCTTTCTACGCTTATGTTGTCAGATAGTTGGCTATTGATTTTTATTTGGGTGGTTCGATGGAAGAGGAAGTTGTTTATCCATCGGATTATTGAAGTAGGAAGGTGTAGGTCAGCAAGTTTAGTTATCAGTCCTTCATGCCATACGGCGTCGAAGGCCCCTGTGAGATCTAAGAAAGCTGCACCTCCTCGCATTCTCTTGTTAAGGGCGATTTCTATATCATTGTAGATTCTGAGAACTTGGTCGATCGTTGAGTGTTGCGGGCGGAAACCCGCCTGGTTGGGGGTTAGCTGGTCGCTGGAGTCGAAGTATAGATGGAGTCTGTTGACCAGGATTTTTTCCATCAGTTTGGAGATGGTGGAGGTGAGCGAAATGGGTCTGTAGTTGTTGGATTGATGTTTCGGTTTAACTGGCTTTGGTATGATGATGGTCTCTGATTTTTTCCACGCCGAGGGGATGTATCCTGTTTTTAGACTTGCAGTGAAGAGAGATGCCAGTTTGTTGTGTAGAATTATGGGGGCTTGTTTGAGATGTCTGTTGTGTATTTTATCTGGTCCTGGAGCCGTGTTCCTCTTTTTCTTAAGGGCGTTTCCAACTTCCTGTACAGTGACCTCACTGAGAAGAATTGTTGTATCCCCGGGGTGATTGTCACCGAGATCCCTTTGAATGAGGTTATTGAAGTGGTTTAAGGAGTGGCGGATCTGGGTCGCTCTCGTTTGAATTTCTTCTTGTTCGGTGCTGACAGGTGGACTATACTGAAATTTTACTTTCATGATGTTGGAGAAGAAATTGAGTTTTTCTGTTGTGGTGAGGAGTTGATGTCCGTCTATAGTGTTGGCGATTCTTCCACATGGTCTCTTGTTAAATTTGTGTATTTCCTTCCAGAACAGGCGGGGATTTGTGTTTCTTGTTTCATTTAGCCTGGTGCAGAGGGTGATGAAGTTTTCCTCGTTGTGATTGAGGATATCGTTTTTGATTTCCCTGTCCAGTTGGTTAATTTCTGTCTTAGTATCTGGGTTTCTGTATTTGTAATATATTCTTCTCAGCCAGCGTTTATGTTCTATCTTCTCTATAATTTGCTGGGGGAGCCTCCTTTCGTAAGTGTTGATAGTTTTTGTGGGGATGTACTTCCTGTCTGCTTCTGTTAGAATCTCTGAGATAAGGTTGTTTGCGTTTTCAATGCTTTCTGGTGTGGTCTCGACGTTGATAGTGGTCGCTAGTGTTTCGATGTATTGTTTGTATTTGTCCCAGTCTGCATCTTGATAGCGTTTGATTGTTGTTAGGGTAGATGTTTCTGTTGTGATGGAGATTGGCAGCTGCACGTGGATTCCTAGATGATCGGATTGGAGGTCTGGTGTTGTTTCCGTTTCGAGGTTCATCCGTGCGAGATTACCTTTGACCAGAAGTTTGTCCGGTTTTGTGTCTTGTTCACCTTGGCGTTGGGCGATGCGGGTGGGACCATCCACTTTGATTTGTAGTAGCGAGCTATCTATCAGGTACTCAAAGAGTCTGATGCCATTTCTGTTGACAACTGGGTCTCCTAGAAGTTCGCTTTGGCAGTTTACATCCCCAGCGAAAAAAAGGTTTGGAAGGGTTTCGAGATACGTTAGGAGGGGGAAGGAGTTTTCTATGTGTTCATCGGGCGGGTTGTAGAAAGTAGCTATGGTGACTGATGGAGTTGTATTGATGTTTACTGTAATGGGGGTAGTCGTTGGGTTTTGTAAGTGTGGGGGAATGGGGAGGATGGAGTGAGGAATGATGTTTTTTATTAAGATAGCTGTTTCGCCTGCAGGAGTGGCTCTGTCATTTCTGATCATAATGTATCCAGGGAAGTATATTTTTTGGTTTTTGGTCAGCTTTGTTTCGTTCAATATAATGATGTCTGTATTTCGTATTTTCACATATTCTTGCAGTTCTACCTTCTTCTTCCTTAGACCCTGAATGTTTATAAACAGTACGCTTATGTAGCCTTGTTCTCTGATGTTGCGCTGCGTTGATCTGTTTGTGTCTTGTGGTTGGTTTTCTTTATCCATCATGGTTCACATTGTTTTTTTTTTTTTTTGTTCTGCCGTGTTGTGTCCGGTCAGTGGTGGAGAATGGTGCCATACAATGTCTTTGGCCAGTGGCTCTTTTTGCACTGTGATGTGTCCCTGATTGGAGCAGAGGATGTGAATTCGAGACTGAAAGATCGCTTCTGTCGCTTTATTGATGGAGCTAATGAGTTTGTGTTCCTCCTGTGGTTGACAGTTCAACTTGAAGAGTAGCGTGACCCATTTCATTATTTTTGTTGTAGTTTCTTCTAGTGCTTGTTTTATGACTGGTAGAAATGGTGCTGATGTGTCTTTGTTAGGTTTGGTCTGCTCGACTGGGTTGCTTGCTGCTGTCGGGTTATCTTCTTTATTGTCGTTGGTGAAGGTGGGTGGTGCTGTTGGAGTGCTTTCTGATGTTATTATGATCTTATTCTGTTGTGCAGTAGAGCTTCTCCAAGGGCGCAACGGGCAGGAGCTGGCTCCTGTTTTATGTGTGTCACTGTTACATGTGACACAGTGAGTTTTCCCTTTGTTTGGGCAGGCATGTCCAGTGTTTCTATTGTTACCACAACTATAGCAAAGTTGCGTTGACTCACAGTTTTGCGTGGAATGTTCATATTTAAAGCATCTGGAGCAGGGAGTGGGGCGCCCGGGGTACTTTGATGCTTCAACTCGATGTTTTGTGAAACCAATTGTGATTCCGTATGTGATGAGGGAGCTGATCTGTTCTGGGTTTGTGGAGAATATCCGTATGAGCGGCAGATCTCCTTTTTCATTTTTTAGTCTTGTAGCGTTGGTAAAATCTAGTTTTTTTTCCTTTAGGTCTTGAATGATATCTTCCATTTTTTGTTTTGTGTTGACGTTTTTGACTATGCATGTGTAGGTTGGTTTGTAGTTCTGTCTGGGTCGCTGGGAGGTTTGTCTGTCTGAGCAGTTCCAGGTAGCTGTTCCTCCAAAGTCATATATTTTGAATTGTTTTCTGAAAGCGTCCTTATCTTCTTGGGTTCTGAATAGAAGGAGGCATCCCTGTATTTTCTTTTGGTTATAAATTACTGGCTTAACGTTAGGTAGTCTTGTTTTGATCATATTCGCTATTTTTATGTCTGTCAGGTCGCTTCTCATATTGCTAATAGTGATTGCTGGAGAGGGGCGCAAGGTGGCCGCGGGTGCTCTGCCATTGGTCGAAGATCTTTGTGGCGGTGCGTTCCCATTGGTTGTGGTGCTGGTTGATGGCGTGCTCTCACTTGGCGGGTTGATGTCCAGAGGAGCGCTGTCATTGGACGCTGGTGGTTCCGATGATGTCTTCTCATTGGTCCGTGTGCTAGGTAATGGCGTGTTGTCATTGGCTGTGGGATTGGCCAATCCTGGGCTTTTCCCTGTGCTTGTGCAGCAGCTGCTTCTGCTTTCCGTGTCTGAGGATGTTTCGTGTTCAGAGAGGGTCTCGGGGTTTGGTATGGGGTTGGTATGGTTTTGAAAGTTTGGGTTTTGGATGGTTTCGGTTGTTTGTTGGTGGTCTTCCTCTTCTTCATCTGAATACGGTCTTCTGGTTTGTTTTCTGCTTCTCCTTTGGTGGTGTGTCGGGGTCGTATTGCGGGGTGTGTCCTGTATGGTAGCCTTGATTGATGTTCGGTCCTTTTCAGGGCCATTCCAGTCTAATTCCTTTATGCTGCCTTGTGGGGCGGTGGAGCTTCTTCCATCTTTCTTGGCCAAGTTTCTTCGCTGCTTGCTGGCACGGGTGCTCATCTGGGGGGACTCAGCTTCTCTCCCCTTTCCACTCTGTGTCGCCTTCTCCCAAAAGCTCTCTTGTTCCACGCGAGTTGAGCAGGTTACCTGAGACCATGCTGATGTCGATGGTGGAGTGGGTGTTGTATGCTGTCGGGACTTCTCTGCTCTCATTTCTGCTTCCTTCCTATCTGACGGTAGGTTATGTGGGGACCTTGTTGGTGTCGCCGTGTTGTGTAGATTGTTGGTTCGTGGTGTGAACATGTTTGCTGTGCTCATGTAATGTGTGTGGGTGTTTTGTGTTTTTAGGTGGGGGTTGTGGGGTGAAGCCCCGTTTGGTGCGATGTGGTTATGTACTTGTATGTGGGTCAGCGGTTGGATAGTGTGGCGCTCCTTGGTATAGCACCGCAAGGTATCCGGAGGCCTATATGTTTGTTACTAAGGGGGGCCCTGAGCCAAGCCGCTGTTGCTGTCCCTCCTGTAACTCTGCTGCCTTAAAGTCACCCCAGACTGTCGGACCAAGCCTGTACATACACCAGGATCAGTGCGAATCTTGATTCCTGGGAGGGTCGGGGCAACCAAAGTAAGCAGAAAGATACAGGTGGTTGTAACTCGTCTAACGTAAAGTCAATATTTGTCAAAGTGGCCCTTGAAAGAGCCGGTCTGATCACTATTAGGCGTATCACTCGTTATTCTTCTTTATTCACTAACACTTCGCGTTTTGAACTTTCGGCCCGATAGGATATTCCACTGTACTTTATTGGTAAAAGTATTTAGCTCTTTATTGGCAGTGGAATATGCTATTGCATATACACCAATTAGTGTATTTTTGTATCGCCGCGTAGGAAGAACCATATACGTGATGCGGTCGCTAAGGCAGTTCCTCGTTGAATACGACAACACACGGAAAAGCAATGCGCCGTTGCTTCATACAAATATCTAATATGTTGTTATATTAGCCGCGAGTACTTGAAATTTCTACCTTTTTATATAAAAACGCAGAAAAAATGTTTATACTTTAAACACAGCGTTCAGATAAAGTTTATACTGTAAGTTAAACTTGAAGTTTATATTAAAATATCTCCAACAGTTCTGTATTCTTTCGCGAAATAAGTAGGCTCAAACCTGCTGCCATCTATGTTTACATTTATGCTTTATACATAAATACTACAATTCGTTATGCCTCATGGTTACCGAAATATGAGGAAATAAAGAGCGACATTATAGGTACGTGGGACTAGAGTACTAGACGGCACAATTAAAAAAATAATTAAGTTTGTCCTTTATTCAAGCTGAATGCTAACAAGACGCTAACAACGCGAACACTACCTTGTCGCCGAAAGTTAAGAGGTCAGCGTCACGTGGTTTTTGAGAACAACTGAAAATCGAACGCGCGCTGGCTTTTTACTTCAATCTAAAGAAAAGCGTCTCGCAAGTGAAGCGTGGGTTGCCCGCACTACAGCTTGCGCTAAGCAGAAATAAGCTTTTGTGTATACGCCAAAGCGAAATAAAATCAAATAAAAGCGGCAGGCAAGCTTGCGGCAAGCAAACATGTGTCTGGGATCGGTATCGGCAGTATCGGCCTCTTCAGTATCGATATCGGGTTCGGTGAAAAAGTGGTATCGGTATATCCCTAATCAGGAAGTGATAAATTCATTAGTGACATAGGCTCACATTGGAAGACTCCCAAACTACAGGGGCCCAATATTTCCATTAGTGACATGTGCTAGATTTTTACGACTTTTGAGTTGAAATGGCACAGAGGAAAGTCATTTTGGGAGGACATGGAGACAAATCCCCCCCCACCTCAGTTTGAGAAATACATGTTTTTTAATAACTAACAAACTAATGTAAGTATAGTAGGAAGTCGAAAATCCGAACTAATCGAGACTACAGGTAGTTCGGATTTTCGAAAATGACCAAGAAAGTGCCATTTAGGCTTAAATATACTGTACGGTATGCTCTTTTATCGATACAGTGGTTATACAGTACATACAATAATTACAATACCATACGTAAGGCTACTTACATTTAATGTTTCTGAAGAACCTACTCGTACACTAAAATACAGTGTTCTTGTAACTCACACTTAAACCTTAACTTGTATAGGCCTAAGGGAAAATAAAAAATAAAAATATATATGATAATCAATTATATATGAATGAGTTTTTGTAAAAACGCTGACTTCACACAACACTGACGGACAATCCTATTGTTTGTTTATCGCTTGGGTTAAGAAAAAATATAAAAAGCTTCTGGGGACCGCGTTCGGATTTTTGACGTTCGATTTATCGACGTCCTACTGTACTAATAAAAAACGTAAAACTCTTATGTAGGTGGAGAATCTTGCTCCCTCACCCCTCTGGCAAAATTTGCAATGACGCTACTGAAACGGTAATATGTCAGTGGTATGATACACATCATCCGTCTTCGCCAGGTACAAAGAAATTGAAACAAGAGTCTATAGTTCTGAAGCTGAGGATGATTCTGGCACATATATGACTATCAAGGGTTCATTGCACACGGTGTTCCACAAGGGTGCCTACTTATGCTTATTACCTAGAATATCATTGCGCGCTGCTTTTAAGGTTGGTTTAAAGGGACAAGTTTTGCCGATAGATGGCACTACAGTCTTCGTATCTCTCCCATTTATTTTTTATCTTTCACGAAAATTCACGATTTCTCTTACAAATTTAAACTTACAGACTTCAAATTTTTAGAAAAGGAACTTCATAATCTATCGAAGGCAATAATCCATGCCGATTTTTTATTTAGAATTTTCCTCATTGTTGAAATGGCTTGATTGTTCAAATGAATATCCAAATCTTTAACAATGAAACTGTTTCAACAATGAAGAAAATTCTAAATAAAAAATCGGCACGGATTGTTCCCTTTAATAGGTTATGAAGTTCCTTCTCTAAAAATTTGAAGTCTCTAGGTTGAAATTTTTAAAAGAAATTGTAAATTTTCGTGAAAGGTAAAAAATACATGGGAGAGATAGGAAGACTGTAGTGACATCTATCTGCAAAAGTTGTTCCTTTACACTAACCTTAAGAGAAAGCGACTGCGTCTTCTGCATTCATGAAACTCGAGTTTGTTCTCCTCAGCGACTCGAAATGTCATACGCAAGGTGAGATGAGAACTTTCTGTAATGGAGTTAGGAAATACTAGTGGGACACGTTGCTCACTAGATACAAGTCCTTGGGACTGAGACATGTTTCCAAACATAAAATAACCACTATGCTGGAAATATTCCATGACATCCTCCAGTAAATGTTTCTCAAGCAGAACGCTCTCTCCTTCGAAACTTATCAGGAGATGATGCACTGAACAGCATATAGCGTCTGTCAGATGTTTAGAAACATGTTATCAGAGTAGGATTATCGAGGAATTATATATAACCATTTCCACATCAATCATATTCATATTCATAGCCATTTTTTTTTTTTTTTTTTTTTAAGTGCTGCAAATATACATATATTGCCACTTCAAGATAAACTGTCATCGTGTATTGGCGGAGACAAACAAAAGTTGAGACTTCAGTAATTTATGTTATAACACACAGAACAACATTGGGAGACAGTTAATGTCTGAAAGAGTCTGATTTATTAACGTTGTCATTCTCACAAATTTATTTTAACTGGGAAAAATATCAATAATTATTATTCTTGCATTTGTATTGTATTGTCATATTATATTAATACAATATGATAATTGATGACGTTGAGAAAGATCTGGCGGAAATTTGTCTACATTTTTCACAAAGTGAAATACTAACTTCAGAATAAATCGCTCTTTCTTGCAATAAATACAACCATATTTTTATTCGTTTGTTATATGAGAACTTTCGTGATGCATATACAGCGCCATCTTGCGACACAAGTAAACAACAACAATAAGAATGAACAGTGTTCGTAGTTTGAGGGAAATTTCGTAGAAAAATGTAGCAAAAAGGGAAAAAGGGATTTCCCTCGAAAAAACGTGAAAATCCAGGGAAATTTTGGTGCTGACTAATTGACTAATATATAAATGGTTAAATTTTTCTTTGTTCTTCAGAAATGAACCAATACAATAGTAATAATATATATGTTTTCATACGTGTGTGGAGTCTCTGCAGCGTTCACCTCTAGTGCGTGGAGTCTCTGGTTCGATCCCAGCTCGTGCCAAGTGGACTTTGTAGTGTATAAACACCGTGTCCCTCTGGATTATCTCGGGGTTCTTCCGTCTCCTGCCTCTTTCTTCATTTCATCATTGCATTCATTTTCTCATCATCACCGTCTCCTTTTTGCCTAACCGGCATAACCGTGAAACAAAAACAGAAAGATTTCATTTCATTTACAAGCTAGGGGAAATTTAATAAGAAAAGGGAAAATTTTGTGTTAGTTGAGGGAAATTTTCTTAAGCAAACCTGCGAACACTGAGAATGAAGTTTTGAAAGAGTATCGATTGGGTCTACCATTCACCTGGTAAGACAAAAGTGAAACAACTAATAAAACCACAGTCTGAAAGCGTGGATTCTACTCGTTCAGTTAGAAGTTGATCTTGAGTGTCAATCGACAAATTAGAATAAATCTATTTTTGTTAGTTTGTCTAATCAGTATAAAGATTATAAAAAACAAACTAAATTATTTGAAGCTACAGCCAGAAAAAAAAAACAACTATTCAGACAGATTACTAATTGAGTGGCTATTTAGTACATTAGATGTGACACCAGTATTTCTTGCATTCCCTATCTTTTATTTGAAGAGGCTCTCTAACAGTGGCGGAAGTAGAGGGTAAAAACTGGGGGACAGGTGTCCAGAATCTAGACTATGATAGGTATATCTTGAGTTAAAAATTTTTAATGGGTCCTGCAGAAGTTTCCAACTTAACTCGATGGATATTATGGCTAGATTGGATGTTGAAGTTGTGGAACTCAAATATTATTTTACTCATTGCATAACAGAAAAAAATGCAACTGAAACCATACTGCAATGGCAACGCTTACCAGTGGCGTATTTAGGGGGGGCTTCCGGGCTTAAGCCCACCACGAAATCTTACTTACTTTAATAAAGTATATGAAATATCTTGCAGAATTTTCACATTTTCAGGCAAAGCCCCTCCCCCCGAAAGTTAGCAAAGCCCTCCCCAAAACAAAATCGTAAACACGCCACTGACGCTTACTATAAACTCTCATAAATATATAAATAATAGTTTCAATTATATTTGTCACTCAAAAACTGGAAGCTACCCCCAACACCAGGCTAGATCCGCCACTGCTTTCTAGTTGTCCCACGATGCCCAAACAAAATCGGAAATACTGCACCCTTTTCGGAAACCATAGTTATCATAACTATATAGTTAGCATACGTGTCTTTGGCGCGGAACACCAGGATTCAGCTGCCAATGACGGCTTATTTGGTTCATTTTGATTGGTTTAATTTTGAATTTAGCGCCCTGTTCAGCAGCGAGGCTATGTGAGATGTGGGCCTACAGCTTAATGTGGTATTCGTATTATATAAGCTTCCGCCGAGAATCGAACCCGGATCTTCCGCGACAAAGGCGCGTGCGCTAACCGTTTAGCCACGAAGGAGCTCTTCTCATTTAGTTTGGATCCTACGTTAAGCTGCAGAACCTCCTAAATCAATCAACTGTGCCAGGCAGGGTACTGAAATGAAAGTGAAACGAAATGTATTATTTCACGCTCCATAAGATTATTCCCTTTGCCAAAGGTTTCTCAACCTGTGGTACACGAGCCACTGTTATTGGTGCACATGACTTAACGGTGGTATTAATAATTAACATGCTTTGGGGTCCAGTGGAAAAGGTTGGGGACCCCTGGTTTACGCTAAAGTAAATGGATGATTATGAAAATATTGGTGAAATGATAGCTCAGAAAACAAAAACTTTGGAAAATCCACGGACACTAACGTAGCCTGGGTTGGGACTATATTATTATTATTATTATTATTATTATTATTATTATTATTATTATTATTATTATTATTATTATTATTATTATTATTATTATTATTATTATTATTATTATTTATTACTAAGGAAAGAACATAGACTGAAAGTATTTGAGAACAAGATCCTGAGACGAATATTCGAACCCAAAAGGAACGGGAATGGGGAATGGCGGAAACTTCATAACGAGGAACTACATAATTTATACGGTTTACCAAACATTGTTAGGGTTATCAAGTTTAGGATGCTCAGGGGACAGGTCATGTAGCCAGAATGGAAGAAAGTAGAAAAGCTTTCAGTCTTAACTGGAAACCCAATCAGAAAACGACCATTAGGAAGACCTAGCTGCAGATGGGAGGATAATATTATCTCGCAGAAATAGGAATACAGAATAGAAGCTGGATCCAGTTGGCTAAGGATAGAGGTCAATGGAGAGCTTTTGTGAACGCGGCATTGAACCTGTGGGCTCTATAGGCCAGTTATTATTATTATTATTATTATTATTATTATTATTATTATTATTATTATTATTATTATTATTATTATTATTATTATTATTATTATTATTATTATTTCTAAGCTTTCATTGATTGGTAAAGAAAGCAAGTTTTGTTTCTCCTCTGGAAGCACATTGTCTTCTGGGTCGTTCAAAGTTCATCGTGTGATGTCAACCCTGTCAAACAGGTCGGGTCGCTTATTACAGGTTATTTTGAGATCGATGCCTCTGCCATTTTGCTTCAGTACTTTATCATTACGTTCATTCTATTTCTTTTTTTTCTCTTTTCTTTATTTTTCGCGTAGTGTTCTGTAATATGTGTCGCAAGTGTCTATTACTATTTTTTCTTTCTCTTTTCTCCCTCTGCGTGTGTGCATGTAAAGAGAGAAAGAGAGAGAGACAGATAAACATAAACCCAGAACTAACCAAGCGGAGAACGAGTCAGTCAGTTCCCCCCACTCTTCTCTTCTTCCGACTCTTCTCCTCTTTTTTAATGCTGGCGAAATCTTCTCTCAAGGTCTGATCTGTTGTATATCCTGGGATGCAGCTTCTCCACCTGGACCAGTGCTCAACAAGATAACATACCACCTGAGTGTTCAAAGGAAAACCTCTCGTGATCAGTAAGTGACAACTAAAACCCTTTGCATTCTCTTTAGAACCTTTTTTTCTTTCTTTTTACTTTCTATAGTTATTGCAAGAAAGGCTACTGGCTTTAGTATTTAATAATATACAGGAGACCTGTTTTCAGACTATTTCATGCGCTTCTTGCTGGTCTAGTAGCTAGTGCGTGCAAGTTTGGTGTAAGTGATCCCGAGTTCGATTCCCGCTAAGAGCAAGGCCGGCTCTACTATTTATGTGCAACACGTGCATTTGCACAGGGTGGCAAAATCTGTCATAACTATATTGTTTAAAGTAAATACTTCTTGTTGGAAACAGACTTCATGGTGATGAGAGTTAAGGTTACTAAGCTGACCTTCTATTTGAATATTACATTCATAAATCATGTTTAGGTTTCATTAGTTTAAGGTCACATCAACAGTGTTATGCAAATGGTGAAATAAATCCCAGCATGAATTGCTTGATTGTTGTCAAATACAAGAACGCAATTCTCGAACAGTAGCGAACACCTGTTCTATTTAGTTAGTTATCACAGTTTTGATATGAAAACTAGTCTTGTCTTTGTCACAAACAAGTTCTTTGTCATTAGAGGTAGAAACAAGCTTTTTTTAAATTAGCAGATGTAGAAGGAAAATCAAGAAATAAAGATAAAAGAGCTAGTTGTGCTGGAATTCAAAACTGATATGTTGAGATTGAAGCTCGATCATGAATTATGTAAAAAGGATTACCATCTTTCCTCTGCAGGTGTGTTTGCTCTATCTTTCACTAATATAATAGATTATTATTTAAAGGAAAACAAGCAAATACAACGGGATTGTATTTGTAGTGTTTAGGACTTCCTGAGTGGGAGTTCACTTACCCTCCCCTTCGTTGTTCATGATGTGATAGCATAATGGCTCTTAAGATTTGTTCTTTCTGGAAAAAGGGATGGAGCGGCAAATTGCCCTGGTTAAGAGAGAACCTGTGGAATGTTAATTGTGCCTAAAAGATCTGTGTTCGTGTCCCTGTCCTATTGGGTTAAGTAAAAAATGACAAAAATAAAATAAAATAAAGTGAATCAAGTAACTAAGAAATGTTCAATTAATCAGTTAACTTTTTAAAACAAGGAATTGGCTAGTGCGTGCGCCTTTGCTGGGAGAACATTCAAATTTTAATTTACTACAATTGGTTCTGCTTCGGATTTCACTTCAACGTCTCATATAGCTTTGATGGTGAAAAGGAACGCAAAAACTTCATTAAGCAAACAAATGAAATCTTAGTTTAGAAGAAACTGTTTGACTCAAAATGTTGGAAGACAAAATGAGTGAATGGTTGGATTGATTGGAAATCAAGGCCCCTCCCTTTTTTATTATCACCGAGGCTTTCAATGGCGGATTTAGAGGGTAAAATCTGGGGAGGGAGCAGCCAGACCCCAAACTATGATAAATACGTCATGAGTTTACTATAAAGTTTAAAAATATTTGGTCTAGGAATTAATTCGTGCGGGTGGACAAGAGATGGCGCAACGAACGGAGCGTCCCACAGTTCCGTGTATCCACACATGTGTTGCAAACCCCTGTCATCGCGTATCGTTCGTAGTATAGGGCAGTGGATTAAAGCGTCAACAACACCAGTTTGTAGTTAAGTGAACATGGCGCAATTTGTGCCTGATAAAGTGTTTTTGCGGGGTGTCCTGCTGCATTACTTTAACATGCAGAAAAGTGCGACTGAAAGTCATCGTATTTTCGTGGAAGTGTATGGTGACCATGCTCTAGCTGAGCGAACGTGTCAGAAGTGGTTTGCACGGTTTAGAAGTGGTGATTTCGGCTTGGCAGACCAAGAGCGAGCTGGACAGCCAAAAAAATTTCAAGACGAAGAATTGACAGCATTGCTCGAGCAGGATTCGTGTCAAACGCAGGAACAACTTGCAGCAGCATTAGGCGTTGATCAAACAACAGTCTCCAAACGCTTGAAAGCCATGGGAATGATTCAAAAGATGTCACATTGGGTTCCACATGAATTGAAAGACAGAGACGTTGAAAGACGAAAAACCATTTGCGAATTGCTGCTTCAACGACAGAGCAGAAAGGGGTTTCTGCATCGAATTATTACGGGTGATGAGAAGTGGATCTATTACGAGAACCCTAAACGAAAAAAGGCCTGGGTGAAACCAGGTGAACCAGGTCCATCACAACCAAAACGAGATATTCACTGTGCAAAGGTTATGCTGTGCATATGGTGGGATATGAAATGTGTGGTGTACTATGAGCTGCTGCAACCGGGTGAAACTATGAATGGAGAACGTTATCGACGACAATTAATGCGTTTGAAGCAAGCTCTGGCCAGAACACGACCAGAATGGGAGAACAGACATGATAAACTTATTGTTCAACATGATAACGCTCGCCCACATGTCGCAAAACCGGTCAAAACCTATTTAGAAAATGTCGGATGAGAAGTTTTACCCCACCCGCCGTATTCACCAGACGTTGCTCCTTCGGACTACTACTTGTTCGATTGCATGAACATCGATTTGATTGGACAGCGGTTTACTTCTTCAGAAGATATCGAAACATGGGTCTCTGACTGGATCGCTTCCAAGGATGAGGACTTCTTTCGCCACGGAATCCGTACATTGCCTGACTGATGGGCGAAAGTGGTGGCTAGCGATGGACAATATTTTTCTTAAGGTATATATGTATTTTGTGTTTGTACTACAGCTTCAATGTGTGCGTACCAACCGCACGAATTAATTCCTAGACCAAATATATAGTTGGAATTATTTTTGTCGCTCAAGAAACTGAGGGGCTTAACTCCCCTGGCGCCAGGCTTGATCCTCCACTGGAGGCTTTGTAAAACATGACTTAATTTTTTAAGTGGTATCAGTGACAACGCCAGATTTAATTTCTTGGGAGAGCGGAGAATTTTTGGGGAGAGCAGCTATTTCTTTCTTTTCTTTCTTTCTTTCTTTCTTTCTTTCTTTTTTTTTGGATGAAATTTTAGCTTTTATGTTACTTGGAATACAATATGTGTGAGGGATAAACGATCCCACAGAGGGGGAGTGTCCACCCCTTGTACCCTCTAGCGCCTTCACTGAATGGGTATGAACAATTAATCCTTTTATTTTGTCTTAGGTAAGTATTCCCGCTTGAGGATCATACTCTGATCATTGGAAGACTGTCCGATGCGCCCTTCCCTTTATGGCACCCCCACCAAAAAAGTCAATTTAATGGTGAAAATAAAATGAATAATTTTCTTTGCAATATTTGTATAATTTTTCTGGAATAATACAAAGTATCATGTTAATCCTTGTTAGGAAGAACTAGGGCTCGGATTTCTGTGATATGTCATATTTTTATCGTGGCAACTTTTTACATGTCTATTATTATACCACATTGACTTGATCCCTAGTCTTCCGTTGCAAGTGCTGCTATCGTCTGAAGGAATTCCACTCGCTTTCTCTCGCTTAGCGACAGCTGATCCCTTATTGGCTCAACAGGAGGGTGAGAGCTTTAGTTCGCATTTTTGCCACGGCTCAAGACATTTTGGCAGCACAATAGTTAACCATAAATAAATATCTGACACTTATAAACACAAACATAGTTTATTGGTCATATAAATACACATTTTAACCAATTTTAGCTTAGATCACATTTGGGCCCAAGGTGATATAAAAACATATTTCTGGTCATTGTTTACGCGAGTTTCATTTATGGCTCACAAGTATAATATATTTGATATTATTGTCAACGAGGATACTAGAACTTGCCTTCTTACAAACATTTGGCATCATATAATGCGATTTGGATGAATTCTCTACACTTCGAGAAGTGACGGTTCTTGACCTGACGTAGCCACCTTGAAAGGAAAAATCTTCACATCAATCTTTGTCTCTCTGTTTCTCTTCCCCTGCAGTGATACCTAAGATCTAATTTCGTTGTTGTTTATCAGTGGAAAATATTTTCATCTGCATCCGGGGCAGACCTTAAATACATGGTACTGCATCTTAAGACAGCAGCCTGAACTTCGGGATTTTTCCTTACATAATGTAGAGTACAAATTCTCTGCAACAAAATTCATAGTGATTAATAATTCAGCTTTTAACCAATCGAAATTACATCGGTTCCTGCCATAAGATCATTTGCTGTTCATGTATGAAAATATGCATTCTGTGTAAGCATTAGATACTGGAATACTTATAACAAAACCAGGAATTTTGTTCAACTACTCAACATCAATTATTTTCTCTTTAAGGTTTAAGAAGAAATTGACATGTTTGAACCCAATAAATCATTGACGATAAAAATTTAAAAAAACACGTGACCTGTTATCGTCTGTTTTGAATCATTCACAGCTATTCCCAATAGGATTAACTATAACAAGAAATCTCGGTTTAATACCATTCACTTCTAGCTGAATTGGCATCAAAGAAAGCGGCGATCAATGGATTTCGGTAAATGATCAGCAGCTGGACGGCTAAAAATAAAGATTTTTCTTTGTTCGTTTGGTTTGAAAAATATTTGAGAAAAAAAAAATTGTTAACAGGAGAGGTTGGAAAACAAAAGTAAAGACTTGTAGCGTGTATCATAACTATGTCACAGCAATATCTGTTGTTTGATCAGTTAAAGCAGTTAAGATTTGCTTGAGTTAGACGTGTTTGGGGTGTCGAAGTAAGAACTTACTTTGCAATTGCAAAATGTGCAGAAACATTTTTCAAAAGTGGTTAAAGTGAAAAAAAAAAGACAATTGTGTTACTTTCGGTGAGAAAAATGTGTAAAGAAACCAAAAAATGCAACGTAGAAAAATGTAAACAACAAAAAAAAAAAAAAAAAGATATTGAGAGAAAGACTCGGAAAACGCTGTAGAAAAGTGGCTAGAACAAAAAAAGAAAAGACTGTAGTGGTGTTAAATTTGGCAAAGAAAATGTCCAAAAACAGCAATCGAGAAACAACGAAGAAATATCTAAAGAAGCCGGCACTT
This sequence comes from Thermobia domestica, assembly GCF_964235325.1. Taxonomy (NCBI): domain Eukaryota; kingdom Metazoa; phylum Arthropoda; class Insecta; order Zygentoma; family Lepismatidae; genus Thermobia; species Thermobia domestica. The sequence goes on along the minus strand of NC_137462.1, from coordinate 32,121,380 downwards.
CAGAGAAAGCTTAAGTATTATTATTATTATTATTATTATTATTATTATTATTATTATTATTATTATTATTATTATTATTATTATTATTATTATTATTACAAGTAAACCCTTTTTTGGCTCAACAAACGTATATACAGGGTGTTTCAAAACAACACCGACAACATTTTGGAGCTGATTCCTGACACCAAGACATGACAAAAAGTATAGACCAACCTGGGTGCACAAATGCTTCCTTTCGGAGTTATAGGCTGCCGAAAACATGAAAAAAATGAACTATGAGACCTACCGTAGTCAGGTCAATACTTCACTGAGGAACTAGTACGTGCCCTATCCAAATATCCAAGTTTTACAATCCCGTGACATTTCCGCATCAATTTTTACAGAGGTAGTTGGTGAGTACTTGAAATTACATGCCCGTAGCTAAACAGCCTTTAGAAAAACTGTTGTGGAAGTACCACAGGACTCTGAAACATGGATATTTGGACAGGGTACATCTTAGTTCCTAAGTGAAGTATTGACCCGACTACGGTAGGTCTCATTGTTTTGGAGTTATGGACCTTTAAAGTTCTTTTTTTCTTTTCACGTTTTCGGCAGCCTATAACTCCGAAAGGAAGTATTTGTGCATCCAGATTGGTTTATACTTTTCGTCTTATGTTGGTGTCAGGAATCGCCTCCCAAACGTTGTCGGTGTTGTTTTGAAGCACCCTATATATATATATATATATATATATATATATATATATATATATATATATGCGCCCCAGCACTAAGCCACCCCCAAACAAAAATCCTGGCTACGCTACTGACCGTGTTTGCTTTATAATGATCAACCTCAAAACCGGAAATCATTGATTTCTACCATTTCCGGTGGATAGGCCACTTCCACCAACGAACTCAGTTTTCAACCCATCCTGGCCAAAAGTGATGATGATCCATCAAGTGCTTTCTGGGATCTTTTCTCTCTCAGACGGATAGACAGACAGGTTTGGTAAATATACAGTATAAAGGAGATTTGATAAAGAAAACTCCTTAAAGAGTAATCACAGAGCAGACAAGAATTCCTATATTCTTGTCCCTCGGAGTACGCCAATTACTGAGGCATACCCTTCGATGTCTTAGTAATCACACTCAGTAATAGTGTTGCCACACTTGCTACAATTGTACCAAATTCAGCACCTTTTGTGAAAAAGTTGATACAATTCTATCCAATTCAGCACCATTTAACAAATACTTGTCACATTTTCAAAAGTGTCAGTAAGACTGTTCCTACATCTCACGTTACTCATACTGTGTGTTGGACTTTTGAAAAAAGAATGCCGTTGAACGTTCATTTTGTGACGCTGCACAGTATAACACTACGAACTTCGTGTGGAAAATCGTAATTTGTACTACACCGGAAAACTAATTATGCTAGATGGGCACATCTGCGCCGCGCATGAAGGAGAAAGAAGCAGTGTGGTGTAAATTTAGCTTGATATCTTTTTTTTTTTTTTAAAAAAAAAAAAGGTTGAATCAAGTGTTGACTATTCTGAAGAAGAAGACCAGCATGTGCTCAAGTGAGTCTATAATTTATGTATCGTTGCAAACATTCTACACCAAAACGATAATAGCACGAAAAAAAAAACATTGACGTAGTTGCCGGCTTACTGGGCTAAGTTGTTTACTAGTGACGCTATATTGACGAATATAAAGATATCTGGGTTGTTCGAGGTCCTCCTATTTGAATGTTTTTTAAAAAAATATTTTTAACAAGAACACTTTCTTGATTTGAACTCTTGGAAGAGGGGAGGGGGTAGAGTGTGCTAGAACTTTACCTCCTTTAGTTTCGTTTTATAGTTTCGTATTACACTGGTATAAAATAATGAATTCAGCCCTTTTTTTGTTTTAATTTGGTACTATTTTTCAGCCCACTCCAGAACTAAGGCTGTGGCAACACTGCTCAGTAATGTACAGTCAGCGACAAAAGTTCTTTCCGCTTGGTAAAATTTATTTTGATTAGGGATGGCCACAAAGTTCCGGTTCCGGCGGAACCGGTTCCACGAGGAACCGGTTCTCGGAGATCCGGTTTTCAGAACCGGTTCCGGACCAGGATCCGAAAACCCGGTTCCAGAACCAGATCTGAAGAACCGGTTCCAGACCTGGATCCGAAAACCCGGTTCCAGAACCGGATCTTAAGAACCGGTTCCAGATCTGGATACGAAAACCCGGTTCCAGAACCTGATCTTAGGAACCGGTTCCAGACCTGGATCCGAAAGCCCCCAAAGACCCGTAAAGGAGGCACAAAGTTCACCTTCAAAACACTGCAAAGAGGACCATGCGCTTGTGCCCTCCCCGCCCAGACACGCTTGTGCCCTCAGAAAAAAAAATTTGGTCCACCAGTGGGTGTTTGGGTCTGCCTGCAACTCGGGTTTAGCGTAGGGATAGTCACACAAAATTTTGGTTCCAGCGGAACCGGTTCCGCGAGGAACCGGTTCTTGGATATCCGGTTTTCAGAACCGGTTCCAGACCTGGATCCGAAAAACCGGTTCCGGAACCGGATCCGTTCATACCCGAAAACCGGTTCCACCTAGAACAGGTTCTGGCCATCCCTAATTTTGATAACAACGATGGTATGACTGGAACGTACAACAGCGGTATAGTTGGAACTTACAGAAAATTACATTATTTTTATATTAGTTTACTGCAGGGCTGGATTAACCCATTTGGAGGCCCGGGGCTAGAAAAAATGTGGCTCCTGCTGGCTTCACCTAATACATTTCTGTGAAAATACAGTAGGAAAGTTAAGGGAATATGTTTCATATTTTTGGTCGTATTTTATTTTATGTGATGATTATATCTTCATAATTCTTTTCACATAGCCAGTTGAGATTTTAAACAAGGCGGAGGCCCCTATCCACCTGGAGGCCCGGGGTTATAGCTTCCCCCTAAGCCCCTCTTTTAATCCTGCCCTGGTTTACTGACTCAAATTGTCCTTCTATTCTGAAGTTATGCACGAAACAGATTCACCAAATGGAAAGAAAGACCTTTTGTTGCTGGTTGCACATCTTCCGTTTGTGTGTTTGTCAAGTTGTTTATCTACTTTATTTCCCCACTTTGTTATGACTCATAATGACTCCCTTCCACACATTCAACGTAGGAATATAACCATTTTAACTTCAATTGTTTGATGACTGCTGACACGTTATGCATTCCTTTGATTGAAAGAAGAAGAAGAAGAAACAATAATGAACATTGTGTGAAGAAATAAACACATCATTAAACTCCTGATGGCACTTAACTACTGGAGCCATGCACCATAGAAGTGAACAAAGCATTATTCTTTCTTTCTTTCTTTTTTCTTTTTTAAGTTAGAAGAACTTGAAATCATTTCACTCTCTTCTCCTTGGCCGATTTAAACCTCAAGTAACTGGAATGATCCTTAAGACTAAGAAAACATGCGCCGTGTTTAATCAATATAAGATTTTTTAAAAAAATAAATTTATTGTGTGAAGAATACATACGAGGTGTGGTTTTAAAAAGAACAAAGAGGGAACAAGGTGGATTAGTGGCAAAGATTTTACTAATGATCTGAGAGGTTGCTGGTTCGATACCTGTCTATGCGGGCAGGGGCGCCCGAAGAAAATTATCCAGGGGACTATCTCCATGGTTGCTATATTATGTCTGGCATTTTTGGTATTTATAGTACGGAAGATATAACGTCGTTGACTTCCCACGAAAAGTTGTAGTGACATTTATGGGGAGTGGCCAGCTTGGTTACTCGTGGCCCGCTGAGCGCGTTGACTTCCCACGAAAAGTTGTAGTGACATTTATGGGGAGTGGCCAGCTTGCTTACTCGTGGCCCGCTGAGCGCGTTGACTTCCCACGAAAAGTTGTAGTGACATTTATGGGGAGTGGCCAGCTTGGTTACTCGTGGCCCGCTGAGCGCGTTGACTTCCCACGAAAAGTTGTAGTGACATTTATGGGGAGTGGCCAGCTTGGTTACTCGTGGCCCGCTGAGCGCGTTGACTTCCCACGAAAAGTTGTAGTGACATTTATGGGGAGTGGCCAGCTTGCTTACTCGTGGCCCGCTGAGCGCGTTGACTTCCCACGAAAAGTTGTAGTGACATTTATGGGGAGTGGCCAGCTTGGTTACTCGTGGCCCGCTGAGCGCGTTGACTTCCCACGAAAAGTTGTAGTGACATTTATGGGGAGTGGCCAGCTTGGTTACTCGTGGCCCGCTGAGCGCGTTGACTTCCCACGAAAAGTTGTAGTGACATTTATGGGGAGTGGCCAGCTTGGTTACTCGTGGCCCGCTGAGTGCAGTAGACGGTTGGTTGGTGGTGATTGGCTATCTTCTTACCACACCCCCAGTGACGATCATGTCCAATCGCGGGAAGCGAACGACGTTATACCTTCTGGACTATATCTTATAACTTACTTGGTTTGCTATATTACGTGTACATTTTCGTAAGCCAGGGACCCCTCCCTGTCTGCCTTCGGGCGCCCGTGGGGTACGTGGGCCTGTGGTGGATAACATTGTATCCATAGATTCTTCCGTTTCCTTCACATTCTCATTCCACCAACTCATTTATAGTTATCCGCCTGCTTTAGTCTAAATGGGATAATTATGGAAAAGTACGCTTTTTGCTAGAAGCTTACAAATCAACTGTCATCTCCTTTAATATCTTCCCCTCTCCCCCCTTATTAGAATACCTTTGCTTAAAAGTTGTCTATTGAACTTCCTCCTGGTTAAATGGTTGGCGTACGAGTCTTTGGTGCAGGAAACCCGGATCGATTCTTGGTGGGAGCACATGTGATTTGGATCGCAAATTAAGTTGTAAGTCCCATTTCATATCTACATATATATCCTCGGTCTCTGTATGGGGCATTAAATTTCAAATCAATCAGCCAACAAATTTGCTTTTGATTGAATTCTCCGTGTGTTACTTGCCTGAGCACTACTGACGTTTTCTGCTTTAACTCTTTTACAGTTTCAAAAATTAATTTCCTTCATTGCGGGTTTGACCTTCAGAAAACAAAATCATACAGCGTTTTGTCCGAAGGGAGCTTCTTATCTGCTTCACGGACAAAGCGCTGTGTGAAGGAGCATTATCGTGATGTATTCGTTGTCCTGCCGTTGGAGCTTCTTCCTGACGAGTTCTCTTAGCTTGGTCAAGGGAATTTTCAAGTGCATGGATTTTTTTTTTCTGGATATAAAGTGAGTAGGATTAGAACTCACTTTCTTACCCTTGCTTGATTTCAAGCCCAAACAATAAGAATGATTGATAAACTTTAAAGAAACAAAAACCAGTCATGGTTGATCAAAAGTAGCTTTTGGTAAAAGTTATCGGGAAAAATCTATTTGTTATCACGTTTCCTTCAAGCGCATACTTGCTCATGTTGGGATTGAATTTATCATCGTGTACTCCTTCGTCCCACACACAAGCTTTATTTTTCAAACCAACCTTTCCTTCGAAAGAGTTACTAACAATATGACTCCAAAAATCAACATTTTTGGGGGAGATGTCCTGTGAGCATGTGCACGAACCATTTTGTTTAATTGAAATAATTGTGATTGGAGATTCATTTATGGACATGTTCGATTGATTTGATTTGATTTTAGTGTCTCTTTCAGCAGCGAAGCTAAATGAGACGTGAACCTACAGATTTACGTGGAATCCAAACAGCACGAGCCACCACTGGGAATTGAACCCGAGCCTCCCACGCCAAAGACGCGTACGCAAACCGCTTAGCCACGAGGAAGCTTTGGACATGTTAGAAAATGGTTCTTCAGCTGTGAATACCAATCATGACGATCACACTTACAACAGCACGAAGCTCTTCAGTTTTCAAAGAATTATACAAGTGCTGGATTGGACGAGCTGCAAACAACAAAAACAATCTTAATCTGTTATTCCGTTCGCCAGATTTTATAACGTGCGATTTCTTTGATAGTTGTTTAAGGACAGCCACTGCCCATGTTCATCCAGGAATTTTGTGATAACAAAAAGGACAGCAAGAAGTTACTCAGAGACTGACCAAGAATGCTTCCCACTTGCAAAATGGGTTTCGCAGAATCTGGAAACAGATTTTGATAGTCCCTCGGAGTACCAAAAAAACTATTTTGACCCGAAATACAAAACTTGCCTCAACAGCGTTGTCAGAACATAATAATACTTCCAAAATTATAGCTTCCAATGGGCATACATAATGAAGTTATGGCATGACGGACTTTTGAGAAACTTGAATCCAGATAATGGTAAAATTTCTATTATAAACTCAAATAACTTCAAATGTATTTAAGCGATATATATATATATATATATATATATATATATATATATATATATATATATATATATATATATATAAAAGTTCATTATACCGACGACTCATTCGCAACCTATGCATAGAACAACTACTGAAATTGCGCCACGTGGTAACCACTGCTCCATTGTCCAGCTTTTATGGGTGTTGCATCACTGTCTCCGTATACTTGTAGCAGCAAGGTCAACAGTCACGAGTTATTCGGGAATTGCAGGTCTGCCATAAATACAATGCTTATGGAGTTCTCTTCTGACTGTTTGGATACTAACAGGGTTTGTCAGAACTGTATTCAGCTCAGCAGTGACTTTTGGCGCCGTGGTGATCTTCTGCTTGGTCACAATCCTTCCCAATGTGCATCTGTCTCTGTCACGCAACGCACATTTGCGTCTACACTGGTGCTTCGCTGATGCGGTTTTTCCGGAACACTCGTAGGTAGTCTTAATCTTCTAGATTGTGCCTCATGATACACCAAACATTTCCGCTATTTTCCTCATGTGGCCATACGCGCACCCACAATTTGCCCTCTTTGAAAGTCTGTCAGCTTACTGTTGGATATGATTCACGATAACCTGCACGGATCGGTCGCTAAACTGTAACTGGCCTAGTGATGGGTAAATTCCCGGGAAGATATTTTTTGTGAACGTTCCCGGGGAAGATTCCCAAAATGGGAATTTTTCCGGGAATTTATGTAGAATCACAAAGAAAATTGCATTCTATTACTATATTATGATTTCAAAGTTAAAGTCTTATTTTTTTTATCACAGTATATTATTACAGTTGTCTCCAGAGGATTCTTTAAAATGTATATTCTGAACAGTACTATGTTACTTTATTAATATTTTGTTATATTTAGAGAGTACGCATAAATGTATATTTAATTACAATATGTTGTATGAAAGTAAATATGTGAACAAAATTGTATAGTAAGTCCACACATTTTTGCAAAGCTAAACAGTTTAAATTTATAAGTAAGTGGATTTTCTAAACTTCACAGTACTACTGATAGTATGAACATATTACATTTTTAATTGTTTTAAACAAATTAGATTGGGTAACTGCCAGAAGATACATGCCTCACCAATTTACCAACATTTGCGCATACATATTTATGTTCACAAAATTTGCAAGATACTGACTTCTATTTAAAATTTAGCGCGAAACATTGCCACACACGAAATTTTTCCTACCTATTTCTCGAAATTTCATGCGTTAATTCACATGTAAGTGAAGAGGTCCGAGTACCTCTTCAGAAATTCGAGTCAGAGAGTCAGAAGACAAACCGGCGTCTATTACTAACGACGTTTCGGGTTATATTAATTGTACTTCATCTCTATTTCTACATAATTTCTACATTACTTTACAAACTGGTCCCTTTTCATCATTTTTAAATTAGTACTTTGCTACTTTTTAGTACAAATGGAAATAGAACTTACAAATCATATGATTAGTTATATAAAGTACAGTCAACGAATATTATTTTTTAACCTCCAAATTATTTAAGACCTAGAAGTAAATCATAATAAATGAAAACAAAGTAATTAGTCATTCGGTTCTTATAATTTGGAAAATAAAATCAAGAAATGGAAATAAATTTCTTCCCGGGAATTTATAAGCCAGGGAAAAAACAGGGAATATTCCCATTTTTGATTTTCCTTCCCACCGGGAATATTCCCACTGCCCATCACTAAACTGGCCCATCTGATCGATTGGCCAAGTTGTATACCTCACAGGATGTGCTGGTGACCACAGTGACACCTACCATTCAAATGCAAATCGTATTTGAAATGGCTACCTCTTTTATACCACGTGTCCACCTCCTGTATTTCCATATTTTTGTTTATCTTCTGTATTTCTCAATGATATGTGGTTTGACGATTTCTCATACGGTACGAGGCATGCAGATGCCCTATGTTTCTCACGTGTTATGCGGTTTTCCCATAGCTTGTATTTATCATTATGATGTAGTTTGCCTATGTTTCTTCTATAATATCCGGTTTACCGATACCCTATATTTCTTATGTCATATCGTCTTACAACATTTCCTCATGTGGTATATTGGTTTCATTCAGCCTATATTTCTCGTGTGGTGTACGGAAGCAGTCAAATTTTCTGTTATTGCTTTTGTCTCATTGATTAGAATACATTATTTTATGGAGAACCTTGAAAATTTAATATGACTCAAGTTCTTCTCAAATCTGAAATGCAAAATGAGATGTCTTCCTGGCAAAATAGAATCGTTTACTATAATAGAAAGAAAAAAACTTACTTGAAATTAAAATTACAACGACAACAATAGTATAAAAGAATACAATGTCCTTGTTAGTAATAAGAATAAATAAAAAAACAAGAAAAATAATGAGATGAAGAAAAAGAAGCTTATAACTAAATGACGTAACTATGAAAAGATATTTTCTATATGATAACAAACGTGAAAGGAAGGGAACTTGTTGTAAGCATTTAAGGTATATCTAAGATGGTTACAAAGAACGAAAGAAGGCCATTTTAAACACGAAGAAACAATGAAGAGTTCACGCTTTACGATCGCATCTCTCAGTAGTTTTTGGTGTTAAGAGGCGTAAACAATATAGTAATCCTTGAGATGGTGCATTCTCTTCCTCTTCATTTCTTTCTTTCTTTAAGCCAGTGGTATCCTGACGTGAATATCTTCAGACACAAATAAAGCACTGTATTTTTTTGTTATAACTTAATTTATCAACGTGTAAGTACATAATCGAATCATAACTTACGTTTCACGAAGGAAATTATGATATCAAGGATTACATACTACTTGATGACTTAGGCCAGTTATACACTATGAAACAGTGTTGCCAGAGTCCTAGCTCTGAAGTGGGCTGTAAAATAGTACCAAATTGAAACAAAAAGAGCTGAATTCATTATTTTATACCAATGTAATACATGGCTCTATAATACGAAGACGAAACTAGAAGAGGTAAAGTTCTGGAACACTCCCTTCCCCCCCCCCCTCTTCCAAGAGTCCAAATCAAGAAAGTGTTATTTCTAAAAATATCCAAATAGAAGGACCTCGAGCAACCGTGGAAGTAGATGAAACTTTTCTCGTATTCTACGTAGGGAGTATAACAGAGGCCGCAAATTAAAAGATAAAACATTTATCATCTTCGGTATGTTTTGTAAGGAAACCAAACGCGCCTCTATTTCAAAGTGATTAATGAACCAAAACGGTGTTATGGTCATGGAACAAATCAGTCATCTCCGAGTTCGTGTGTAAACAATACGTTATAATAAAATATTAAAATATAAAGTATTGCACCTTATTCTCGCTTGTTGCACGAACGAAAGAGGATAATAGTCTGTAAGAAAAATATTGTGCTTCTTTTTGTTTTTAAGATTTCAGCCAGTGAGCTAAAATTTCCACCACACACTGCTCCTTCCTCATCTCCTTCATATGCGGTGCGCATACGCCCATCTAGTGTCATTTGTTTCACGGCATAGTTCGAATTACGAATTTTCCACACAAAGTTCGTAGCGTTATGCGGTGTAATGTCACAGAATGAATGTTCAACAGCATTTTTTACACGCCAACACGCAGTATGATTAACGTGAGATGTACGAAAAGTCTTACGAACACTTTATAAAGTGTGACAAGTATTTGTTAAACGGTGTTGCATTGGGTAGAATTGTACCAATTTTTTCACAAAAGGGGCTGAAAATACCAGCGTGGTACCAACGGGACGATGACTGATAGAAAGGGCCGAATTTGGTACAATTGTACCAAGTGTGGCAACACTGGTATAAGATAAGTCCTAGGGATAGGATTTATCTTAGGAAAAATGTTACGACACATCTCGCAGGAAATCCTACCCTTTTGTGTCATACATGTAACTACATTGCACTTCCTACTGATATTGATACCAGGCGCTATATTGTTAAATTGCACACTTCTAAACAAAGCATAAAAATCATAATATAAATTAGCAAAACATACCTCCTCAGTCCCTGCACCACTCTTCATCTTGTCCAGTATTTTTGGTCTTTCACCCACATACGGCCGGCGGGAAAAAAAAAATTGTTTTCACTTTCTCTCACCTGATGTCGCTTAAATCGAAATCTTACGAATTTTCTTTCCAAAATAGAGCGTGCTCTAAACAAAAGAAATCTCATAGGATTGTTCAGAACATAGGAAATGACATGCGATCTGATGCCATATACGTTGAGATGTTGACTCTAGGAAAAGTCGTGAGGGATATCCTAGGATCTATCCTATAGTGTACAGCAGGCCTTACAGAATGATGACCAGTATTATTTCTTTGGTAATGTTTATACTTTTTTAAACGAAAAAATATATTAGATAACCCCAAAAAGTTACGTTCAATTTTTTTTATACAATTCTCACTCGAAATCACACACACACCTAGGGATGCGCACGAGTCGAGACATGTCTCGAATCTCGACTCGACTCGACTCGAATTCGAGTCGAGATTCGAGTCGAGACACACTTTGTAAAATTCGAGACGAGTCGAGACAAACGTGTTTCTCGACTCGAATTTTCGAGTCGAGACACGAGTCGAGTCGAGACAGCTCATAAAAATCTCGACTCGACTCGAATGTCTCGAAAATTTTTCTAAAACTTTTAATATTATTATGAAGAAATTATTCACTCAGGAACAGCCTTGAAACCAATTCCAGCATTTATTACTTTAGAAAGGTACAGAACGCATAAATTTAATAGTTAATCTTCCGAGATCAAGATTTAATTTTCAGCTCAATTCAGTTAATTAAAACTAGTAATTAATGTCGTGATATTTGATTGTACTTCAAATATAATAATAATAATAATAATAATACTAATAATAATAATAATAATAATAATAATAATAATAATGATAATTGATTATCTAGTTTGTATAAAACTATTATCCGTAGCCTATATCTAGTCTGCATAAGAACATTGCAATAAAGTGAACATCATAAATTCTCTGAATGAGCAATTGGCAGTCTATAGTAATTTAGCATAGTTATAACTATTGTGTGTTTATTTCCATGAACGCCATAGGGCTACATAACTTCTGGACAGGGCCGGATTTAGGGGGGTGCAAAGGTGCATGCTACCCCCCCCCCTTTGTTGTAAATATACCTATCTAAAATGAGAAGCTAGCAGCGAAAATACCGTGACACTGGTGTGTCGTGAATGGGCCACTGGTGAATCGCGAGGATATCAAAACAAAATTATTAATTGTATAGCAATCAAATTGCAAAACGTAGGGGAAAATGTATATTTGTATTGCACATTACTATCAACCTCTACTATGAATATACAATTTTAAGTTTCATGCCGTGTTACTTTTCTGTACATTTCTAATGTTGAAAAAAGTATTTGTTATTGTTATGACCATTATTGCTTCTTTATCGTTACAGACTATTTCGTAACTTGAAAATTAAAAAATATTATTCAATCCTTTCGATAAATTATTTACATTTGTGTTTTAAAAGTAAAATAGATTTATTTGTTCGTTCGTTATTTAATGATCTTCATTCTTAGTAAAAGGTTGGATACAGTTTTCGAAAGAGTAAGCGTATTTTTAATAACCTGAGTCCAACATTTCATTGCAGTTGTTTTCTCCTTTTAAATTAGAATGAAAAATAAGCATAGTGATTTACCACGAGGAAAACCCAGTGATCGAGCTTTCTTCTCTGTGCGAAGGAGATCAGTAATCAAAGAAAAAAATACCAGTGTGTTTTATATTTACAAATAATAATATCTATAAGTGTGCCGCGAGAATTCATGTTACACCCATAGTGTGCTTCAAGTTGAAAAAGGTTGGGAAACGCTGGTTTAGAGGAAAGAATAATTGGTACACTCCGTCCTCCCTACTCTCTCTCTGCCTAGTATATTTTCTTTATTTTATTGTCTCCGAAACACCATTCCAGACAAATGCTTTTCGGTAGAAAAGTTAGAAACAAACCATCCCGCTCTTGGACAAAGTGGGCAACATGTGGTAGTCAGGTCAATGAACCTGCTTTGGAAATTTACGTGCAATTTAGGTTACTGAGAGGGTGTAGTTTCTTCAACTATGCCGCCTTCTACTAGGGCTCGTGCCATAAATAAGTCATCGTCTGATCGTATGGGAAACACCGCTAGTTGTCCTTGCCTGACAACTGTTTCATATTCATATTAACCAGTGACAGCGATAAAGGGCGCGCATGCCCTGGGGTGCGGGGAAGCATACTTGAGGGGGCCTCTACAAGGTACGCTCAGCAAGGCACCTTTTTCTTGTCATTTATAATTTTATGCATTTTGAAAGCGTTTCTACACAGCTTATAATTAATTCTAACAGTTTCACAGAATTAAACCAGTTGAGAATGCTCCATGAGCATTGCCAGAACGAACTTAAAAAGAATGGAGATATGGAGCGGGAAGGAAAACTGTCAATGTTCCTACCTCGCAAAAATTAGTAAAATATTATTTCTCTATGACTTACAGTTCTCGAGATATGGCTGCTTAAATATCTAGAAATTTGAACTTTTTGGCCAGTATTTGGGGAACGGTGGCCAGTTGGCCAGTAGACAATTAATCAGTGGACACTGGTTATTATTTGGTATTAAAATGTTCACCACCCCCTTAGCTATTGATCAACACCAATATGATCTCTCTACAACTTACGGCTCCCAGGCTATGGCTCGTTAAATATCTAGAAATTGGCCATTTTTGGCCAACATCACGGGAACGGTAAGTCATAGAGAGATGATATTGGTCTTAATCAATACCTAAGAGAAAGGTAAACAATTTGGTACTGATATTAATTAGTGGCCTCTGGCCATTGGCCAAACCAGTGGCCAGTTGGACAGTGGCCACCGGTTACTATTTGGTACCAAAAAGTTCACCATCTTCTTAGGTATTGATCAACATCAATGTCATCTCTCTACAACTTATGGTCCCTGAGCTATGGCTCCTTAAATATCTAGAAATTGGCCATTTTTGGCCAACATCACGGGAACGGTAAGTCATAGAGAGATGATATTGGTGTTAATCAATACCTAAGAGAAAGGTAAACAATTTGGTACTGATATTAATTAGTGGCCTCTGGCCATTGGCCAAACCAGTGGCCAGTTGGACAGTGGCCACCGGTTACTATTTGGTACCAAAAAGTTCACCATCTTCTTAGGTATTGATCAACATCAATGTCATTTCTCTACAACTTATGGTCCCTGAGCTATGGCTCCTTAAATATCTAGAAATTGGCCATTTTTGGCCAACATCACGGGAACGGTAAGTCATAGAGAGATGATATTGGTGTTAATCAATACCTAAGAACAAGGTAAACAATTTGGTACTGATATTAATGAGTGTCCTCTGGCCATTGGCCAAACCAGTGGCCAGTTGGACAGTGGCCACCGGTTACTATTTGGTACCAAAAAGTTCACCATCTTCTTAGGTATTGATCAACATCAATGTCATCTCTCTACAACTTATGGTCCCTGAGCTATGGCTCCTTAAATATCTAGAAATTGGCCATTTTTGGCCAACATCACGGGAACGGTAAGTCATAGAGAGATGATATTGGTGTTAATCAATACCTAAGAAAAAGGTAAACAATTTGGTACTGATATTAATTAGTGGCCTCTGGCCATTGGCCAAACCAGTGGCCAGTTGGACAGTGGCCACCGGTTACTATTTGGTACCAAAAAGTTCACCATCTTCTTAGGTATTGATCAACATCAATGTCATCTCTCTACAACTTATGGTTCCTGAGCTATGGCTCCTTAAATATCTAGAAATTGGCCATTTTTGGCCAACATCACGGGAACGGTAAGTCATAGAGAGATGATATTGGTGTTAATCAATACCTAAGAAAAAGGTAAACAATATGGTACTGATATTAATGAGTGGCCTCTGGCCATTGGCCAAACCAGTGGCCAGTTGGACAGTGGCCACCGGTTACTATTTGGTACCAAAAAGTTCACCATCGTCTTAGGTATTGATCAACATCAATGTCATCTCTCTACAACTTATGGTCCCTGAGCTATGGCTCCTTAAATATCTAGAAATTGGCCATTTTTGGCCAACATCACGAAAACGGTAAGTCATAGAGAGATGATATTGGTGTTAATCAATACCTAAGAGAAAGGTAAACAATTTGGTACTGATATTAATTAGTGGCCTCTGGCAATTGGCCAAACCAGTGGCCAGTTGGACAGTGGCCACCGGTTACTATTTGGTACCAAAAAGTTCACCATCTTCTTAGGTATTGATCAACATCAATGTCATCTCTCTACAACTTATGGTCCCTGAGCTATGGCTCCTTAAATATCTAGAAATTGGCAATTTTTGGCCAACATCACGGGAACGGTAAGTCATAGAGAGATGATATTGGTGTTAATCAATACCTAAGAAAAAGGTAAACAATATGGTACTGATATTAATGAGTGTCCTCTGGCCATTGGCCAAACCAGTGGCCAGTTGGACAGTGGCCACCGGTTACTATTTGGTACCATAAAGTTCACCATCTTCTTAGGTATTGATCAACATCAATGTCATCTCTCTACAACTTATGGTCCCTGAGCTATGGCTCCTTAAATATCTAGAAATTGGCCATTTTTGGCCAACATCACGGAAACGGTAAGTCATAGAGAGATGATATTGGTGTTAATCAATACCTAAGAGAAAGGTAAACGATTTGGTACTGATATTAATTAGTGGCCTCTGGCAATTGGCCAAACCAGTGGCCAGTTGGACAGTGGCCACCGGTTACTATTTGGTACCAAAAAGTTCACCATCTTCTTAGGTATTGATCAACATCAATGTCATCTCTCTACAACTTATGGTCCCTGAGCTATGGCTCCTTAAATATCTAGAAATTGGCCATTTTTGGCCAACATCACGGGAACGGTAAGTCATAGAGAGATGATATTGGTGTTATTCAATACCTAAGAAAAAGGTAAACAATATGGTACTGATATTAATGAGTGTCCTCTGGCCATTGGCCAAACCAGTGGCCAGTTGGACAGTGGCCACCGGTTACTATTTGGTACCAAAAAGTTCACCATCTTCTTAGGAATTGATCAACATCAATGTCATCTCTCTACAACTTATGGTCCCTGAGCTATGGCTCCTTAAATATCTAGAAATTGGCCATTTTTGGCCAACATCACGGGAACGGTAAGTCATAGAGAGATGATATTGGTGTTAATCAATACCTAAGAAAAAGGTAAACAATTTGGTACTGATATTAATGAGTGTCCTCTGGCCATTGGCCAAACCAGTGGCCAGTTGGACAGTGGCCACCGGTTACTATTTGGTACCAAAAAGTTCACCATCTTCTTAGGTATTGATCAACATCAATGTCATCTCTCTACAACTTATGGTCCCTGAGCTATGGCTCCTTAAATATCTAGAAATTGGCCATTTTTGGCCAACATCACGGGAACGGTAAGTCATAGAGAGATGATATTGGTGTTAATCAATACCTAAGAACAAGGTAAACAATTTGGTACTGATATTAATGAGTGTCCTCTGGCCATTGGCCAAACCAGTGGCCAGTTGGACAGTGGCCACCGGTTACTATTTGGTACCAAAAAGTTCACCATCTTCTTAGGTATTGATCAACATCAATGTCATCTCTCTACAACTTATGGTCCCTGAGCTATGGCTCCTTAAATATCTAGAAATTGGCCATTTTTGGCCAACATCACGGGAACGGTAAGTCATAGAGAGATGATATTGGTGTTAATGAATACCTAAGAAAAAGGTAAACAATATGGCACTGATATTAATGAGTGTCCTCTGGCCATTGGCCAAACCAGTGGCCAGTTGGACAGTGGCCACCGGTTACTATTTGGTACCAAAAAGTTCACCATCTTCTTAGGTATTGATCAACATCAATGTCATCTCTCTACAACTTATGGTCCCTGAGCTATGGCTCCTTAAATATCTAGAAATTGGCCATTTTTGGCCAACATCACGAAAACGGTAAGTCATAGAGAGATGATATTGGTGTTAATCAATACCTAAGAGAAAGGTAAACAATTTGGTACTGATATTAATGAGTGTCCTCTGGCCATTGGCCAAACCAGTGGCCAGTTGGACAGTGGCCACCGGTTACTATTTGGTACCAAAAAGTTCACCATCTTCTTAGGTATTGATCAACATCAATGTCATCTCTCTACAACTTATGGTCCCTGAGCTATGGCTCCTTAAATATCTAGAAATTGGCCATTTTTGGCCAACATCACGGGAACGGTAAGTCATAGAGAGATGATATTGGTGTTAATCAATACCTAAGAAAAAGGTAAACAATATGGTACTGATATTAATGAGTGTCCTCTGGCCATTGGCCAAACCAGTGGCCAGTTGGACAGTGGCCACCGGTTACTAGTTGGTACCAAAAAGTTCACCATCTTCTTAGGTATTGATCAACATCAATGTCATCTCTCTACAACTTATGGTTCCTGAGTTATGGCTCCTTAAATATCTAGAAATTGGCCATTTTTGGCCAACATCACGGGAACGGTAAGTCATAGAGAGATGATATTGGTGTTAATCAATACCTAAGAAAAAGGTAAACAATTTGGTACTGATATTAATTAGTGTCCTCTGGCCATTGGCCAAACCAGTGGCCAGTTGGACAGTGGCCACCGGTTACTATTTGGTACCAAAAAGTTCACCATCTTCTTAGGTATTGATCAACATCAATGTCATCTCTCTACAACTTATGGTTCCTGAGCTATGGCTCCTTAAATATCTAGAAATTGGCCATTTTTGGCCAACATCACGGGAACGGTAAGTCATAGAGAGATGATATTGGTGTTAATCAATACCTAAGAGAAAGGTAAACAGTTTGGTACTGATATTAATTAGTGGCCTCTGGCCATTGGCCAAACCAGTGGCCAGTTGGACAGTGGCCCCCGGTTACTATTTGGTACCAAAAAGTTCACCATCTTCTTAGGTATTGATCAACATCAATGTCATCTCTCTACAACTTATGGTCCCTGAGCTATGGCTCCTTAAATATCTAGAAATTGGCCATTTTTGGCCAACATCGCGGGAACGTTAAGTCATAGAGAGATGATATTGGTCTTAATCAATACCTAAGAAAAAGGTAAACAATATGGTACTGATATTAATGAGTGTCCTCTGGCCATTGGCCAAACCAGTGGCCAGTTGGACAGTGGCCACCGGTTACTATTTGGTACCAAAAAGTTCACCATCTTCTTAGGTATTGATCAACATCAATGTCATCTCTCTACAACTTATGGTCCCTGAGCTATGGCTCCTTAAATATCTAGAAATTGGCCATTTTTGGCCAACATCACGAAAACGGTAAGTCATAGAGAGATGATATTGGTGTTAATCAATACCTAAGAGAAAGGTAAACAATTTGGTACTGATATTAATGAGTGTCCTCTTGCCATTGGCCAAATCAGTGGCCAGTTGGACAGTGGCCACCGGTTACTATTTGGTACCAAAAAGTTCACCATCTTCTTAGGTATTGATCAACATCAATGTCATCTCTCTACAACTTATGGTCCCTGAGTTATGGCTCCTTAAATATCTAGAAATTGGCCATTTTTGGCCAACATCACAGGAACGGTAAGTCATAGAGAGATGATATTGGTGTTAATCAATACCTAAAAAAAGGTAAACAATATGGTACTGATATTAATGAGTGTCCTCTGGCCATTGGCCAAACCAGTGGCCAGTTGGACAGTGGCCACCGGTTACTATTTGGTACCAAAAAGTTCACCATCTTCTTAGGTATTGATCAACATCAATGTCATCTCTCTACAACTTATGGTCCCTGAGCTATGGCTCCTTAAATATCTAAAAATTGGCCATTTTTGGCCAACATCACGAAAACGGTAAGTCATAGAGAGATGATATTGGTGTTAATCAATACCTAAGAGAAAGGTAAACAATTTGGTACTGATATTAATGAGTGTCCTCTGGCCATTGGCCAAACCAGTGGCCAGTTGGACAGTGGCCACCGGTTACTATTTGGTACCAAAAAGTTCAACATCTTCTTAGGTATTGATCAACATCAATGTCATCTCTCTACAACTTATGGTCCCTGAGTTATGGCTCCTTAAATATCTAGAAATTGGCCATTTTTGGCCAACATCACGGGAACGGTAAGTCATAGAGAGATGATATTGGTGTTAATCAATACCTAAGAGAAAGGTAAACAATTTGGTACTGATATTAATTAGTGGCCTCTGGCCATTGGCCAAACCAGTGGCCAGTTGGACAGTGGCCACCGGTTACTATTTGGTACCAAAAAGTTCACCATCTTCTTAGGTATTGATCAACATCAATGTCATCTCTCTACAACTTATGGTCCCTGAGCTATGGCTCCTTAAATATCTAGAAATTGGCCATTTTTGGCCAACATCACGGGAACGGTAAGTCATAGAGAGATGATATTGGTATTAATCAATACCTAAGTGAAAGGTAAACGATTTGGTACTGATATTAATTAGTGGCCTCTGGCCATTGGCCAAACCAATGGCCAGTTGGACAGTGGCCACCGGTTACTATTTGGTACCAAAAAGTTCACCATCTTCTTAGGTATTGATCAACATCAATGTCATCTCTCTACAACTTATGGTCCCTGAGTTATGGCTCCTTAAATATCTAGAAATTGGCCATTTTTGGCCAACATCACGGGAACGGTAAGTCATAGAGAGATGATATTGGTGTTAATCAATACCTAAGAGAAAGGTAAACAATTTGGTACTGATATTAATTAGTGGCCTCTGGCCATTGGCCAAACCAGTGGCCAGTTGGACAGTGGCCACCGGTTACTATTTGGTACCAAAAAGTTCACCATCTTCTTAGGTATTGATCAACATCAATATCATCTCTCTACAACTTATGGCTCCTGAGCTATGGCTCCTTAAATATCTAGAAATTGGCCATTTTTGGCCAACATCACGGGAACGGTAAGTCATAGAGAGATGATATTGGTGTTAATCAATACCTAAGAAAAAGGTAAACAATTTGGTACTGATATTAATTAGTGGCCTCTGGCCATTGGCCAAACCAGTGGCCAGTTGGACAGTGGCCACCGGTTACTATTTGGTACCAAAAAGTTCACCATCTTCTTAGGTATTGATCAACATCAATGTCATCTCTCTACAACTTATGGTCCCTGAGCTATGGCTCCTTAAATATCTAGAAATTGGCCATTTTTGGCCAACATCACGGGAACGGTAAGTCATAGAGAAATGATATTGGTGTTAGTCAATACCTAAGAGGCTAGTCAATACCTAAGAGGATGGAGAGAGGTTTTAGCACCGATATTAATTGGTGACCACTATACAACTGGCCATTGGCCAAACTAGTGGCCAATTGGCCAGTGTTAATCGGTTACTATTTGCTACCAAAATGTTCACCATCCTCTTAGGTAATGAACAACATCAATGTGATCTCTCTGTGACTTATGGTTCCCGAGATATGGCTCCTTAAATCTCTGGAAGTCGGCTATTTTTTGGCCAATATCTTGGGAACGGTAAGAGTGACGCGAAAAATTTAATCACCTTTTCTGATAGTTTTTGAAGCTCTATCAAATACACGGTTCAAAATTGTAAAATCGCAAATAACAGACAGACGGACAGACAGACAGACAGACATAGAGAATTCAGTATCGAACTTTTTAAGTTCGTTGATAATGAAGTAATAATTAAAATCAAATAATGAGGAATGACTGTGAACATGAATGTCAGGTTCCTCTGCGATTTTCCAAAGATTTTATTTTCCAGTGTAACATTTGCATATTATTATGTTAGTCTATAATGCCATGTTTTCGATATCGTGTATCTTAGACTAGAATTACAATTCGAGATATAACAACTTGTTATTTGAAGAAGACAGTTGCTTACTGACAAGGGAGTGGGTCCACTGAGATCCGAACGAGACAATTGTGTTCGCATTGGATATGTTAGAACTAGACGAATCCCGGTTATACGTGTCACCGGGCGGGATATCGTGAGTTACAACGTATTCAACAAACTTAAAAAGTTCGTTACTGAATTCTCTATGTCTGTGTGTCTATCTGTCCGTCTGTTTGTTATTTGCAATTTTTTCAATTTTGTACACTGCATTAGATAAAGCATCAAAAACTATCAGAGAAAATGATTAAATTTTTCGCGTCAATCTAACCGTTCGCAAGATAGTGGCCAAAAAATGACCGATTTACAGAAATTTAAGCAGCCATATCTCGGGAACCGTAACTCAGAGAGATCATATTGGTGTTGATCAATATCTAAAATAATGGTGAACATTTTGGTACCAAATAGTAACCGGTAGTCACTGTCCAACTGGCCAGTGGTTTGGCCAATGGCCAGTTGGCCAGTGGCCACCAATTAATATCAGGACAAAAATGTTTAACATTCTGTTAGGAATTGATTACCACCAATATCATATCTCTATGGCTTACCGTTCCCGTGATATTGGCCAAAAACATGTCCAATTTCTAGATATTTAAAAAGCCATAGCTAGGAAATTACCTGCTCAAATAGTTTGAACCGAGTCATTTGTTCGGAAACGATTGGGTAAATGGAAAACTCGGTGAACATGTGTCCCATCATTTTCAAGGCCACACTTTTTTGGGGTAAAAAGTTTGTCCCAGTTCCCCGCAGGGCCCCAGACGGGATCCAACTAAAAAGTTTCAAATGGCAATGGGGGTTAAGTAGCACATCGTTTGAAATCTGTTGTAAAATGAAGGAAAATGGAGCAAGTCTCGACAACCCTGTGCAAAATGGCGGCGGGTCAAAATGAAAACAAAAACTTAATTGAAAAGTCCACGGCCACCCGTATAAATCGAAAATGGTGAGACAAATGTAAAAACAAGAAAGGACGTGTGGCATTACGAAATCGAGCTAAAGAGAATTTCACAGTAAATATCAAGCTCAAGCTCGAATTAGTGAGAAACTTGACTAGTGTGATCCTCATTGAGATTAGCGAACGCGAGCTTCATTGAGGATAGAGAGCATGAGCCCGAGTGAGTCACGGTTGCAAAATTACCAATTTTACTTCTTTCTTTCTTTTTTTTTTCTTTCTTTCTTTCTTTCTTTCTTTTCTTTTCTTTTCTTTTTTTTCCTACTCCAATGCGTAAGGTTTATGAACAGCAGAAGTGCTTGCTAGAAAGACTTTAATTAGCATTGCTTGAATTATCCATAGACTAGGAACTGCTTAGATATCTAATGCAACTTACGTTCGCATTTTAACAATTCAGGTTGTAATTAAAACCTCGAATACTGAGCAGATGAGCACGCAGAATGTTTTGTTGGGGTGTATTTCTAATACGCAATTAATTCTTCGTAAACAAATACAACTCTATAGTATCTGAAGCGGCTTGAGTTGGATTGAATGAAAACGTGAACATGTATTCGAACTGCGCAATGTACTGTTAATTATCATGAACTGGAACAATTAGGAAAAAAAAATGGAAGCGCGACTGATGAGCACCAAACATCAAAATTTCACAAGGCATGGTCAAAGCTCACATCTCAAAGACCAGAAAAAAAGAT
Organism: Thermobia domestica; assembly: GCF_964235325.1. Classification (NCBI taxonomy): domain Eukaryota; kingdom Metazoa; phylum Arthropoda; class Insecta; order Zygentoma; family Lepismatidae; genus Thermobia; species Thermobia domestica. The sequence continues at coordinate 32,099,570 of NC_137462.1, read as the reverse complement.
TGCCCCATCGACTAACCGCTGTCTTGTCCAAGTCAGTTGCTTCTTTTCATTGTGAAATTTCCTGCAAGTTAATCAGAATGTTGAAAATTTCCTACATTTTAAATTTATTTAGTATGTACTGATCAGTCAGAACATTATGACTCCAACCTACTATCGATATAATTTCCGTCCAGGCGATATCTGTGTCACCTGCCGACGAATGCCTGCTAGTCAGTCACGCATACGGTGCATGTAGTATCAGTGAGAGTGCTGGCCGTGTGTAGAATGGGGAAGGCGCGCGATCTGAGTTTGACCGAGGACAGGTTGTAATGGCCCGCAGACTCGGCAGGAGAATTTCGGAAACTGCAGGACTTGTCGGATGTTCGAGGAGTGCTGTGGTGAGTGTCTTCAACAAGTCGCGAAACCAAGGGAAAATGACGTCCAAACGTCGAGGGGTTGGGCGCCCCCACCTCATTACAGATGTCGGACGTCATAGGCTGGGCAGACTGGTAAAACAAGACAGGCAGCGAACTGTGGCAGAACTAACATCATACTTTATTACTGGGCAAAGTACAAGTGCGTTTGAACACACAGTGCACCGAACACCCCTAACGATGGGCCTCCGAAGCCCATGTCCCATCTATGTGCGAATGTTAACACCACGACATCGGCAACTACGACTGAAATGAACACATGACCATCGTCATTAAACCTTGGCACAGTGGCAGAGCGTTGCATTGTCTGATGAATCCCGATACCTTCTTCATCACGACGATGGGAGGGTGCGAATCCGTCGTGTTTCAAGAGAACAGTTCTTTGACACCTGTACTGCGGGACGGAGACAAACTTGCGGTGGCTTAATTATGCTCCGGAAAACATTCACGTGAGCATCCATGTGTCTAGTGAAGGTCGAGCAAGGCACCATGACGGCCAAGGCGTATCACACACTGCTTGCAGACGACGACCATGTTTCCCAACGGTAGTGGCATTTTTCGAAAAGATAATGCACCAGATCACAAGGCCAGGATTGTGATTGAGTGGTTCGAGGAACACAGGGGCAAGTTCCAAGTGATGTGCTGGCCGCCCAACTCGCCTGATCTGAACCTAATCGAACACAAATGGGATATGATTGAACATGACTTCAGAGCGCATCGCCCCTCTCCCCGGAATTTACGGGAATTAGATGACCTGTGTGCAAGGGCGCCGATCCTGGGGGGCCGAGGGGACCCGGGCACCCCCAAAGCTTATGTGAGCCCCCGCATTGTATTTATGAATATACAATATTTAGCATAATTTGAATACAATTTGTCTTAAAATCCTCATATATATGCCTTCTGCATCTGAATGCCCCCCCCTACATTTACAGAAAAATCGGCGCCCTTGTCTATGTGTACCAATCAACTCTCTCCAGTGACCTTTCAAGGATCATTGCGTCCATGCCAAGACGCGTCGCCATTGTTATCCGTGCGAAAGTTGGACACACTGACAATAAGGTAGGTAGTCATAATATTCTGGCTGATGTGTGCGTATATTTTAACTCGTATATTTTGTCTCGACTCGAATTTTGAGACGTCTCGACTAGAATTCGAGTCGAGTCGAGACAGAGTCTGCCGAGTCGAGACAGAAACATATTTTCGAGTCGAGACACGAGTCGAGACAACATTTTCTCGAGACGAGTCGAGACAGGCTTAAATCTCGACTCGACTCGACTCGAACGCATCCCTACACACACCCCATTTCAGCAAAATTATTAAACTTTCTGATGCGTTCAAGAGATTCATACACAGTCGCTCCTAAAAGAATATTCCCAGGGTCGAACGAACCTCACTACAACACTTCTCGCACCCGAAAACTGGCCTCATTTTACCAGCAAAATTATAAGACCTATCCTAAATCTTTAAATAAAAATGTAATAAAATTTTCCGAAGTTGAAACCTTTATAAACAAATTCCTGTCTCCCAGCTTGCAAACGCTATAACGTTTCTGTTTAATCCAAATCGCTAGGTCCGTTTTCAAAATAAAATTTACCATAAATTATGGTATGGTTGGTAAGCCTGGGTGGGTGCAAATAAGCTGAAGCCTTTCTTTGTGGTGTTTGCCCCCCGTATGTCTCAAATCATGATACCTCAAGCTATCATGAACTTTATCATGTTTAGTTTATTTGTGAATAATGAAAGGTATCAGAATATTTAATCCCTTCTAGGCATGACCAGTGGCGTATTTATGATTTTGTTTATGGGGGGACTTTGCCAACTTTATTCCTGGAAATGTGAACATTTCTGCAAGATATTTCATTTACTTTATTATAGTAAGATTTCGGAGGGGGCTTAAGCCCGGAAGCCCCCCGTAAATACGCCACTCGACATGACCATAATTTGTTTTTAATAATAAAATTGTAAACTACGTGAGCTTAAGAATGCGGAGCTACTAATTTTGGTCTTGAATCCGTACATCACGCAAAATAGATGTTTAGTACGTTTAAAACGAAAACTATTTCTTGTTTGTTACGTAATAACTTGCTTGGTGTACATACAGGTATGTTTTTAACACGGAAAGAAAGAAGCGTAAGAAGTATTCTTAATTAAAGTTAAATGTTTACGTCTTCTCATCAAATAATTGAATGTTTGACCTTGAAAATTTGCACCGAGTTTTCGCTGTTAGACACAAATTGGAAACACATACAAATTGTTCCTAAATTTTTGACTGAAATGCAACTAGTTCTGGCAACTTGTTTTTGTTAGTAAAAATAATGGAATGTTTGGTTGGATTGATGTATGGGTATAAAGACTGACAGTATTTTGAGTATTGTAAATGGCAATAATAATATAGTATACTAAAGAATTATATTTGCAGTGGCGCGCCGTTTTAGATTATTTACATTCACAAAAGCACAGCATATAAAAAATCAATTCTTTACAACAGTGTAGCCTCCCCGTTGATCTAGTGGCTAACGCACGTGCATGTGGGGTATGTAGTTCCCGATTGGATTCCCGGCTGTAGAACATAAATAAAATTTAACTTTATAATAATTCATTGAAATTGCTCCCCTTCCATCCCCAAATAACACTCCTGTTCAGCCCTCCTGAAATTTCGAGTTATTTCTTCATATATATCCCTAATAGCATTCTAGACTTCTAATAGCCTTACTCGAACCTTCAAGGTCAAGTCTTTAGGTTTGCACAGATTTGTAGTTACATGGCTGCAGACCTAACCAAGGCTGTAGCAAACTTACTAGTTCCTCGATTGAAAGCTTGTTTCAGATTTGACAATAATACATTATATAAGGCTAGCCTTAAAATTCTTTTAAATTGACACATCTATCAATCATGATCTAAAATTTACACTTGGCAAAGTCATACACAGAGATAATCCTTAACGGTAAGTCTAACACGCAAGCATTCTTGCACAACCTTCATTCTTACATCTGGTCGAAGCACACACAGGTTTATACGTCAAAGCTATCTGGACTCCAAGCATGACTTGAAGTTTATAGTTGGCAAAGGCACACACAGAGAGGATTTCCGATGTTAAGTCTATTAAGGGAAATTAATAGCAACTTTAGACTAGCTGTAGACGTGCTTGCTTACTGGGATGTATTAATGTAAAATGAACTCTAGCTAATTTCCAAATTGATCTAATCAAAATCCCAACCGAAGACGTTCAAATTTTATGCCTCCTAGGCTAATGAAGATAGATATGTTACTCATGGCTATGTAATTAGCGTACGTGACTTGGCATAGAAGGCCTGGTTTCGGTTCCTGGCAGGAGCGCATGCGGTTCGGATCTTACGTTAAGGCGTAGTTTCACGTCTCATATTGCCTCGTTATCTCACCAGAAGTGAAAGCTCTGTCACTAAGCCATCGCGCTCCACTTTGGAGGGAGAACTATGATTCTGACAGGTGTGATAAACCAATATGCAAAAAGTACAGACGGTCAGAATGTGGAATTCGTAGAGTTTCCTTCGTCCGGAAACGATAGGTAAGTATGTTTTTTTTTTTTTTATGTCACTTATTCCTAACTGATGGGTCGCGTTTGCGCAGAGTAACTCAGTGGTAGAGGGTTTATCTCTGGAACATGAGGTCCCTGTCTCGATTCCCGGTCGTCAGTTTGTGATAGACATTATCGTTTCTCCCACGTTCTCATTCCATGTATTAGTGTTCTGGATACGGACCTGAATCAAAGTAGCCATTTGTTTACCCAAAAACTTAACACAGAATGCCTTTTAATAATTATGGTGTTGAATGTTTAAAAAAAAAAAAAAAAAAAACGCTGACGGCAGAGGATAAAAGTCGAATTTGGGGCTACTGGCGTCATATCTCAAAATCGCAAAATCAATAGACATACTATATATGAAAACTGAAACATGCGTTTGCGTTGTGTTGATGTTAACTACTGATATGCAATGGGGCCTCTGAAATAAAACTATTCCATTGTATGTCTCATTTATCTGGAAAGGAAAAGAAACAATAACATGAATTGGTACAGTTGGCACAGTAGAATTGTAAATGATATTTTAAAAGTTATGTTGCATTTACTTACAAAACAGAAATATGTAAATAACTGATAGCAAAAATATCCACAAACGAGCCTCCACTGCTTATATAGGAAGCAGCTTAAGTTTGGTGATAATGTTCACATAATCTACAAGATTTGCATGTATAACGAAAATTAACACAGATAGCCTACCTTAGCTTAACCTAAATTAGAATTACATTATGTATCACACTTTTTTTTCTTATTATTATTTTGATAGAAAAATTAGTTCCGAAATCCATTGTCTTCATTGCAGTAACGTAGTAAATTTGACCAGCGCCGGTCAGTGATTTGTTGAAGATGTTGCAATAGCACCAAGAAGGCTGGACTCAGTTCGTAGGGAAGATCTGCAATGTTCATATATCTTTTATCAATACATCAGTTATTGTGCAAATCTTTCTTCTTCAGCCATTTGTCACTTTTTTTCCTCTTGAAAACTTGTTTTGAAACTCAATACGATAGTTCACTACGGAAAACCTGATCGACCATGGCTTCAGCCTGATACTTCTGATATGCAGTCACGCATGGCCCACCAACATTTTTAGAATGTAAAAGCTCTTCTCTTCTTGTAGCTGGTGTTGCGTCAGACTCAAATCAAGAAGCAAGTGTGTTTAGCAACATTGAAACAAGAAAAAAATATCTTTTTTTTAAAAAAAAATGTTTGGAATGCAAATGGATTCTTAAATGTTGAATTGGTCATTACTGGTACCTCGCTTCAACATCATATTATTGAACTTTCTTCTATCTTTTCTCTTGCTGTTCAGATTGCGAAATATTTCGTGTTGTACTCTTGATGGTTCTTTGTTTTCCTTGTGCATATTCCTTTTTTTTTTTTTTTACATATTAATATGATGTCATATTAAAACAATGAATGTTCTATTCAATGTAAGCCCTTTGCATTAATATTTGACATACTTCGGAGTACGTGTCATCTTCTGCTAATATGATGATAACTATTTGATTACTAAATGAAGTGATGCCACACTGGGATTCTATATAAGTAAGCACTTGTGGTGTACTCAGAGCCAGCTCTACCATATATACAACCCGTGCATTTGCACGGGGTGACAAGTTACAAAGACGGACAAAATCTGTCATAACTATATTATTTAAAATAAATATTTCTTGTTGGGAACAATAGTTGAGTTTACTAAGTTGAATGTTGACATTCTTCTGAATACTACATTCATAAATCATGATTAGATTGCACTAGTTTAAGACCACATGGACAGTGCTAAAGCAAATGGTCAAACAAGTCCCAGCATGAATTGCTTGATTGTTGTCAAATAGAAAAACTCAATTCTCGAACAGTAGCGAACACTTGTTGCATTTAATTAGTTATCCTAGTTTAGATGTGAAAACTAGTTTTGTCTTTGTCACAAACAGGCTACTTATCATTTAAAGTGGAAATAAGTGTTTTTTTTTTAATTTGTTAACAGATGTAGAAGGAAAATCAAGAAATAAAGACGAAAGAGCCACGAGTAGTTACACATGAAACTAAATGATATATTAAGATTGAAGCTCGATACTAAATTCTACATTAAAAAGGATTACCATCTTCCCTCTGCAGGTGTATTTGCTTTATCTTTCACTAACATAAAAGATTATTATCTAAGCAAAGAAACCAGACACAATTAGATTGTAATGTTTAGGCCTTTCTGAGTGCGAGTGAACTTTCCTTTCCCTTGATTGTTCATGATGGGACAGCATACTTAAAATCATCGTGGTTTTTAAGATTTGTTCATTCTGGAGAAAGGGGGCGGCAAATTGCCTAGGACCGGCCCTGGGTGTACTACTAACTCAAGTTCCACAAACACCACGTAGTGGTGGATTTGAGAAATTGCCCAATATAAGTGATCATCTTGCAATGTAAATAATAATAGTAATAAGTACTCTGTAAAGACTGTAGAGAGGATCACACGAAATATATACATGATATATGGATATCACCGTTAAAGAAACCGTTACTCGTTAAGATGTTAACGGATTGAGACCACTAACGATCTCGGCCAATATAATCCCTGTAGCTACCTATTAGAGCTACCTCGTGGCTAAGCGTTAGGGGGACACGAGTTAGGGGAGACACGAGTTTTATTCCCAGTGAGAGCTCATATGGTTCGGATCGCATGTTAAACTGAAGATCCACGTCTCTTTTAGCCTCGCTGCTGAAAGGGGCACTAAATTGTACAACCAAATCAAATCTAATTATCTATTACAAGAAACAGAATTCAAAAATTAACTTACATGAGTGGAATACGCGTTACACATAGCCATCACCGTTATCCGTTATTACGTTAACGGGTTGATTCCATTAACGAACTCGTTCGGATTAATTGCTCTAGCTGTCTATTGCAAAGAAAACATAATTTAAAAAATGGATGCGTTCAAGTGTTATCTTAGGGAGTGATGGACGGGCAGCTGGACCAATAAGTGAGGTGTTATTCGAATCGTGATGACAGTCCAGGTAACAGGGTAGCTGGGGTCACAAAAAGTCAATATGGCGAACGTCAGCTGCCATTTTGGGTAACTTGAAAAAAAAATTCCCTGCGATTAAGATTGCCAATTCTGGAAAAAGAAAAACCGGTATTCCCCAAAATTCCCTATGATATACAGGTAGGTCTAAGTGTAAAGTATCTCTGTTCGGACCAGGGTAGGCAGGAGGGGGCAATTGCTCCCCCCTCTGAAAAGTTTGAGGAATACACTAATACTTTAGTCGATTATCTACTAATTAACTAAAATCATCGAAACAGATGAACAAAAGTATATTAATCTTTACGTGACAATTTTGTACTTGGAAAACGAAATTTATTCTTTAAATTTATACTTCAATTACAGGAAATTGCTTTAACAAATCCTTTTTCACTCTCAGTAAATGTATAAAATTCCTTAGAAGCAAATTTCAAATTTTCCTGATACAGTCCCTGTCACCTCTTTAAAATTATCGAAACAGATGAACAAAATATATTAATCGTTGATAGATGGTGCAAGGTGACAGTTTTGACTTACAGAATGAAAGTTACTTTTTAAATCTATACTTCGAACTAGATACATATTTGAAAACCCGGTCATAAAGGGGTTTGTAAGAAGTTTGATCCGTAACCGGCCTTAAACAAAATAACAGCAATATATCTGACCAGGCCGGTGAAAAACCGGCCAATTGGCAACCCTACCTGTGATATGAGTATCAAGAGAAAGTTTTCATTACGAGGATTCACAAAGTGTTTACATATATTATAAGGTGAGAAAATGAGATAGATAAAAATGGAGGGAAAAAAAGGGAATTTACTATCTGTATATGGGTATATATTCCTGTCCATTAGTTGCACTCTGGAGCTCAAACACCTAAGCGTTGAGTTGATTTTAGTTTAGCGTCCCTTTCAGCAGCGAGGCTATATGAGACGTGGACCTACTGATTAACGTGGAATCCGAACCACATGAGCTCCCTCAAACACCTAAGCCGATTTCAATAAATGAGGTATTGTTGAGATTGTACTGACAGTCCAGGTAATATAGAATAGATGACGTCATAAAAAGTCAATATGGCGAACGATAGCCACCATTTTGTCTAAGCTGAAAAGCATTTTTTTCTTTTCTTACAATTTGGGATCAAACGAAAGCTCTCATCACGAGAATTCCGAGAATATGCACACGATATATATATATATATATATATATATATATATATATATATATATATATATATATATATATATATATATATCTGGGCGCCCGAAGAAAATTTTCTAGATGGCCGCAAATCACTGGTTGCTTTACGTTTGGTATTTTTTTTATTTGAATTAAGAAAATCTTAAGAAATTTAATATAGGCCCTATTTTCGTGAAGCAGGGAGGGGACTCGGACCCCACCCTGCCGTCCTCCTCGCGCACCTAGGGCACCCATAATCTACACGATTCCGATCGACGATTATGTATAGATCTAGCTACAAAGCCTCCGACTTACGGCTATTTCAATATCAAATTTAATATTAATAACTGAAACCTTTTTTAAAAAAAATCCGGTTTGGAACAAAGTTAGTCCTTTTTATTTATTGAGTAAGGTTTCTAATCTCTTATTTGGTTTTCGTTTTATGATTTAGGAATTAGATTTCTGAGCTTTCAACATCTAAGACCACGTTAGACCATCATATATGAGGGATGACCTTCCTCGGCGATCACGCTATCCGAGGAAAAGGAAGGATGAACAGATTGGGAAAAGAAGGAAGAGCCCTGGGACTTATATGTTAGATACCATCCCGATATTTGCCTGGTGTAAATGATTAAAACCCAGGAAAATCTCACTGAGGATGTCTGGTCTGAAAAAACTTTTACATTTTTTCGACCGAGTGTGGTTTTCGTTTTGACACTGGTGGGAATCTAATATACTGCATCCATAGTGATCAGTAGGTTATGCACTTTTGTTCCTTAAGCAGACATAGCAAGGTCGTTTATTGCGCCAGGGTGTCTTCTTTATGCGTACAAGGTGAAAAATTAAAACAACATCAACATTTGTTGTTTCAACAAAACTGTTACAAGTCATCTTGAAGGACACGAATTTGCTTGTACGGTGTTGTAAATTACAAGCTAATTTGCATATAATATGGTTCCGTGTAGGGCGTAGCTATGGGGGACATTTTGCTGAAGAACAGTATTCTTCCGTGAAAGCTGGGCCTTTGCGATATAGATATGCAGATAAACAAACGGATGTTTATTTTATCACGTAAAACTTAAGTAGATTAGCTAGTATTATCATCGTAAAGTATTCTGGCCTTACTGGCAGATCACTTGTTCCAAGTTAGAGCTATCTATGTACTATTATTGTCCATCGCCAACCTTTTAGTTGTATGTAACAAATCTTCTCTTTCCTATTTTATATGATTTTAATTTTTAATCCTCCATTTTGTTCTATTATACTTCTACCATGCTTTCTATCATATTCCTACTAAAATAGTTTCTTCTCAAATAATGCCAGTGTTTCTGTACCATTTTTGGATGATGATACACCTTATTGAATGTTCACAATACGATATACACTAGGATATGTTAGAACTAAGCATTGGTACCACTGTAGTCATTAATTACTACAGTCAAAATTTGTTGTATCTAATAGTTATATACTTTAAAGAGAAAAAGTACCGTGTAAAATCTAGACTTCTAGATCTTCTGGATAACATTCAAAATAAATAAATAAACTCAACTTTTATAACACGCCTGAAAGCCTGTTTGGGAAAGTTTGTCCAAACCAATTTCTTTTTCTCTTTTAAGTTTCCAGTATTGCTTCTTTTTCCAATTTTCCATAAAATTTCCTTATTGGATTTATTTCATTCTTTCCCAAACTCACATTTCAAACTCTTGCAATGAATTTACATGATTCTTCAGTAAGATCAATACTTCTGTTTAACTTTAGCACAATATTCCACACAAAATATTTTATGAGTCTTTTCCATAAACAACCTAAAATATACACACTTTTTTTTTGTTCCTACAATCTTGTTTCTCCATTGATATTCTTGGTCAGTTGCGTATTTACGATTTTGTTTCGGGAGGGGCTTTGCTAACTTTCAGGGGGGTTGCCTGAAAATGTGAAAATTCTGCAAAATATTTCATATACTTGACTACTAGTATAAGTATTTCATATAGTTGACTTACTTACATTTTTTTTATAGTAAGTAAGATTTCGGGGGGGGGGGCTTAAGCCCAGAAGCCCCCCTAAATACGCCACTGTTCTTGGTATTAACTTGTATAATTATCTGAAATGTTTACTCTTACCGTTATTCCGCTATAGCCAACGGTATCTTTACTATCTACTTTATTTTAACATATAATAAGTATAAACTTATTAATAAAGCTCCCAAATGCAATGACTTCTTTGGTGAACATGTGCAAAATTATTCGTTACATTTGAAGTTTTGACTTGTTCATCAGTCTATGTTAAATACTTCAATTTGTTCTTATGTGTATTGATTTCCTACCTTTTGTATATATATATTTGCTGTATTATTTAATTTAATTCTGGAATATTGCCGTATTAGGGTTCGATATACGAGTAAATATCATTCCATAATTGGTTATCAACATGGCCACCAATCTAACTTTTTCTATTCTGTAATTTATAAATATCCATGGTTCCTTAATAGTCGAAAAGAGAAAGAGAAAGATCCACAAAATATAGTATATACAAAGCATCTAATCTAATATTTAGAAAGCGAGGAATTAGTTGTTGGAAAAACAAACAAATAGCTTCAAAAATAAGGCAAAACAAATCTTTATCTGGAGGAATCAGGTAGTTTATATAGACATTTTTTTCTGTAAGAACTGAAATTGTGTGGTGACAATTATGGAAAATACGACTGTGAGCTGCGAAAGTTACGTACCGCTCTTTTGACTTGGATTCGACTTAGCTGTAATATACCGTTTCCCTCTAAATCCATTAATGCTGGCAATTATACCATATATCAGTATATGATCAACGAGCAAGTCTGCTCCTGTTTTGGGTATTAGTGCAGAATAGTACAACATGAAAATGATAATTTTTACGGTTAAAACGAGTGAGTATATATGAAAGGGAATTGTCTAGGATATAAATTTCCACTGTCAGAGCATTTCTGGACCATGTAGGCTACTACTTTATGTTTACAATTTAATGTTCCTAGTGTCAAACCATTACTAGAGCTATACTAGTGTTAAAATAAGTGAATGCATATCAAGTACGATTATGTAACATATTAAATTTTACTAGCAAAGTATTTCTGAAAGATATAGGAAATATGTATTTTATTTTATGCAGGTTAAGTTTAATCACACCACATTATGGAAAATTTACAGATAAAACTCAACAACCTGCATAGAAAGACTTATTTATAAGAAACGAATTCCCGCAGATGACTGAATTTAGTAGTAAATATTACAACTGTATTTTATGTTTACAAGTCTAGTTTACTAGTATAAAATCATTACGAGCGCTATACGCCAGGTAAAGTATGTAAGTGCGTATGAAAGAGGACCGTATTAGGTATTATTTTCTAACAGCGTAGTATTTCTGAATAGTATACGAATGCTGTATTTTTATTTTACAAGTGTAGCGTTACTAATTCCAAATTAATACAAGTAGGTCTAGTATTGGAACTCGTATCACACGAAACTTCGCCTGTTCTCACCATCCTCGCTGTGCATACCGATCTTCGTTGACACGTCTGCTCCCTATAGACGCATCCCCGCACGGGCCCACCAGCTTGCCCTGCGTGATTCGGTTAAATAGCATTTGTACTTTCTAATGACCGCCTAGCGCCGGTTAGTTTGTGTTTTTTTCACTATAGTTTTTATGTTATTTATGATCAGACGATACAACCGATGTAATTTATCAGCAAACAGATGTAATTTTTCAACAATTACTTCTATTGACCCAGACTATGATAGCTGTGCAACTCGTAAAATGCACGGGCCCCGGTAGCTCAGTGGTAGAGGGTTAACTTCTGGTGCATGAGGTCCTTGGTTTGATCCCGCTCGCGCCAAGTGAACTTTGTGGTGGGCAAACACCGTGTGTGGGGGGGTTTCTCAGGATTCTTCCGTTTCCTCCCACTTTCTTCATTTCACAATTTCATTCATTCATCATCACCGTCTCCTTTAGCCTAGCCAGCAAAACCGTGGGGCGTAAAACTTAAAGATCCCATTCCATCCGTAAAATGCTCGTATGTGAGTATTGTAGTTTATGGGACAGAAACATTGACATGCAAAAGTGATTAAAAAGACTAGAAGTCTTTAAAATGTATTTGTGGAAAAGAATGGAGGAAATTAGCTGGATCGAACTGAAATCAAATGAGGTGTTAGTAATAGCGTGGAAGTAATTGCAATTTTTACATGTACCGTAAACTGGGGTTACTTGGAAAGTTTTTTTTTTCATACTACCCTTGGTCATTTATTGCAATTATTTTTTCTTCTTCTTGTGATGTTTCTAGAGCTTAGTCCATGTTACTTTTTCTTGCAGTCATAACAAAACTTTGCTGAAACTGAAGCCTCCCAGGAGCCGAAATGTGCTGTTTCCAAGTAGCCCCACTTTTGGGGCTACTTGGAAAATATATGTCTTTTCATAGTACTAAGAGCTGTGTGAAAGATGGGACTATTTGGAAAGAACCACTTACAACATCACACTTTCTTGATGCAACATGCTTATGTTTCTTTCATAGTAATGTGTTCCTAGGCTGTTTTAAATAAATAAATAAATAAAAGAGACCGCTTTTGCACAACCTTTTAGTTAAACACAATAAATTGTTGAACCAATCTAAACTAATGACAATGGTAAACTTGTCTTCCTGAAGGCCTACAGAAACAGTAAAAAAATGTTTTTGCAATATGCTTTTATAAACAGTACTTTTTCAAACAACGCAAGAGAAATTTTGGCAAATAGCAATACACGCATAAGCTCTTGAGACTTCTTTAAGACACTAAAACATGCCCTACATAATTTTATGAAATTTATGTATGTATCAGATCAGTAATTGCCTTACATTGGTTTACAAAATTATCTGGTACCGTTTTTACAAGGGTACATTTATATTAACTCTTTGCAAAAATATCATATGGTACTGTAATAATAATAATAATAATATAACACAGTATGATAAGGACAAAAATTCACATATTAAAATTCTTTGCTGCAAAGTCATATGGGAAAACAACTTGTTTTCTGTGGTTGTGGGTAAGTTCAGGCAAAACTTCAATATCATCGTTGTCCATTCCCTGATCAATAGGCCCTATAATCAATTTTAGTAGAAAAACAGAAGGAAATAAAAAAAAAATGGCCACAGATTGTTCCAGAAAGGAAGTGGAAATATAAAACAAATTCGTCTCAATTGGAAACTTCTGAAAGCAATTATATTTAAAACAACCAAGTAGAAATCACTTTTCATTGCGGAAACACAGGAACAATTTACAGAAAATTCCAAAAACACAAAAAAGTATCAATTGCTATGAGAATTTTTAGATCAGTCTATAAATAAGACACAGCACTTATGACCATCCATATTGTTTCTTTTAGGTGCCTACTTTTCATTGATCTGGAAGAAAACAACGTATCTGTCAATTTTCTCTCATTATTATACCATATAACATTAAAAAAAAGTGTCAGTTTTCCAGGTAGCCCCAGTTTACGGTAATTAAAAAGAGGTAGAGAAACTGTTTGGGTTATTGGCTGAGAAGAAACTGCATCATGAGGAACATGCTAGAGGGTATGGTGGTAGGAGAGAGAGGGAGAGGGTGAAAGGAGGCTATACCTGATGGGTGGTATCAAAACAGAGAAATCGTACATGAAGACAAAAAGGTTAACTGAAGATATTGGTATATGGGAATTTTTTAGTTGTGGAAAATAACTGGCCAATAAAGATATACTAATGACGATGAGAATGATTCAGTCCGTTCAGTCCAGGGCCATGCCGTGGAAAATCAGCGCCCGGGACAAGATTATACGACGGCGCCCCCATACAGGGTCCATTTTTAAAGTAGTAGGACTGAGTCAATTAAAAATAAGATATTGACAGAAATAACACTTACGGTTAATATTCTTCGAAATATGATCCTCCTACATCCACACACCGCTGCCAGCGGGATTTCCAGTTTTCATACGCTTCCTGGAAGGCGGAAACTGGAATGCTGTTCAGCTGCCTTGTCACGGCCTGTTGTAATGCTTCCACAGAGCCGTTATGATGCCCTTTCAGGGTGGTTTTGAGGTGGGGGAAGAGGAAAAAGTCTGGTGGGGCAAGGTCGGTACTGTAGGGTGTCTGAGGCAAGGTTGCAATGTTATGTTGGGCCAGATACGCCACCACTCGGAAGGCTGTGTGGCTCGGCGCATTGTCATGATGCAGTCGCCAGGAGTTGGCGATGGCTAGGCGGATGCGGAGATGCGTTTCCTCAGCCGTTCCAGGACCTGGAGATAAAAAACTGCATTGACAGTCTGTCCGTGTGGAACAAATTCCCTGTGGATCACTCCTTGTGAATCGAAAAAGCAAATGAGCATGCTTTTCGCTTTTGATTTCGTCATGCACGCCTTTTTGGGGCGTGGGGAATTTCGGGTGTGCCATTCCGCGTTTTGATGTTTGGTCGCAGGGTCATACTCAAACGTCCACGTCTCGTCCCCAGTCACCACATTGTCTAACAAGTTTGGATTTTCACTCACTTCTTCGAGAAGGTCCTGGCAGATCCGTTTGCGAAGGTCCTTTTGCTCGCCTCTCAGCACTCGCGGCACCAACTTTGCACAAATTTTCCTCATTTGCAATTGTTTGTGCACAATTTCGTGAACTTGGGTTTTAGCAATGCCAAGTTCATCGGCAATCATGCAAACAGTTAATCTTCGGTCACTGTCCAGCAAATTCTTCACTCTTGCAACATTTTCCTCCGTTTTGGAGCTCGAAGGTCGTTCTGGCCGTGCAGCGTCTTCAACTTCTTCTCTCCCCTCCCTAAATAGCTTGTGCCACTCAAACACTCGATCTTCCAATGGCGTTATCACCGTACGCCGTCTTGATCATTTCATGAGTCTCTTTCCCAGTTTTACCGAGCTTCACGCAAAATTTGATGGCGTAACGCTGTTCCAAAAGATTGCCCATGACGCAGAGTGACGAGGGTCACTCGCAGAGGTTACGATGACGAGCGATCTTTACCCTGCTATGGCTGGCAGCCGACTGGCGCTTCTTCCTGTCTTTCCTTAGACCCACCTCAACCAACAACAGGTGGAGTAACCGCCGTCAGTCTGTAAAATGAAAAGAAAAAAATCAGTCCTACTACTGTTCTTTCCTTTTTCCCTTTTCCTTTTCACCTTTTTTCTTTCAAACATGGATATCCAATAAAGATAAGAAAACAAATAAATGGCAATGATGATAACCCGTTCCGGTCAAAATTTTCAGATGCCGGATCTGAAAGACGGGCCTGAGCCAAAATTAAAAAAAAAATACTTTAAGGATGGACCTTGTATATGCCAAGCAATTTTTCCTTTTTTCCTTTTTTCTTCCGAATGTTTGGCCCCCTTACTTCGGCGCCCGGGGCCGCCGCCCCGCTCGCTCCCCCCACGGCACGGCCCTGGTTCAGTCAACAGGTAACAGAGCAAAAATGAAAAATATTTTTTTGGATTCAATGTACTAAGAAAACCTATTAGTTCACACTTCCAGTTTTATTATTAGAGCCCTATAGTTAGAAGACTATGTAGTTTCAAGGATTTTTTAGTACCTTGATTAGAATTAACTCTCTCTCTTATAATAACTTAATATCCTCCTTACCATATTTATTTATGAAAAGTATATAATAAAACAATTTTTATAATATTTACTTTCAGCACGATGTTAATCTATCACACAATAATTTTGCTTATGGTAAATAATGTGTTGTGCAGCGAGCCAATACCATCCAGAAGTGCTGCTGCTAGGAGTACAGCATCCCCAGGAATAGTCAGTCCAACACGTTCAACAAGTCGTTCCGGATCAACCAGTGCAAGTCGTCCCGGAACAACCATCATCCCACCAGGATTAAGCTCCGTAGATCGATCTGTCTATGTGCGAAGTATTCCAGCTGTGCCCGGATACACCAGCAACATTTATGAGATATTTCTTCTTCCATATGACTCAGTAAGTCAGACTACTTACTTTAAGTAATATTGCAAATTTCGACAGTCTTTCTAAAAGTTTCCAACCTGTCTGGTAATAAGCCGTTTGAGGCATATAGTGGACAAAATAATATGTCAACTTCAACTGTCTAGCAGTGTCTGTTCGTTGAGGCCAATCATTTGAATCAGTCGCTCTGTGTTGAGCCTTGCATCCTGCATGACAATGCTCCATCTCACACGACTCTTGTTGCCAAGGTTGCTGTGAAAGACTGTGACTTTCGAGGAAACTCAGCCTAAGGAATCAATGCAGCCTTGGCAACAACAGTCATGTGGGCTGGAGCATAGTCATGCAGTAGACAATTTCAATGCGCGATGACTGATTCAAATGACTGCCTCCAACGAATTATAACACCCGTACAGCAGAAAATGATATATATGATTTCTTCCAAAGATAGCAGTATATTCCGTGAGTGTCTTATATTATTAGTAGCGCGATATTTCAGTATCAGGTCCGAAACTTTTCGAAATATCCTCGTACTAAAATTAAATTTGATATGTCGATTGATAACGCTTCTTCCAGTCAAGGCACGGATCATGAACTTTCTGACCTGTGAGTCATAAGAACTGAAAGCAGATGGACTCGGTAGCCTAGTATGAATCGGTGTAACCCAGAGACCATTAAACTTCATTTTACACACGGAGAATAACGAATCCCGCAACGTAATTCTAACATGTATGATTATTTTCTCCTCTCACTCTCTTCGTACTAATTGTATTATTATGTTCTTGTGTAAGTGTTTTTCAAAACACAACCCTGAAATACAGAATGACCCAATAAAACTTACAACATTTTAAAGGCTAATAAAAAAAGAAAGTACTGCATATAAAAACTTGTTTATTCAAAACTATAAAATTGTATTCGAAACAGTTTGTAATTTTCTTTTCTGTTGTGTGTTGAAACACCAACCCACCCCTGTTCATTAGATCTCACACCAACCCACACCTTCTTTGGTGTTACCTTAAATGTAAGGTTTACACATCGGTCCCACAATCTTGACGACCTCAAGATAGTAATTTAAACGGAAGTAGCAGCTATTTCACAAGACATGACATGTCGGGTGATACTACGCTCCAAAAATCGTATTCAAATGTGTATTGAGAAGAATGGACAAGATTTAACAGACGTAATTTTCAAAAACAAAGTAATTATGCACAAACTCTAAACCCAAACCAAGCTACTTGGCCTAACAGCCTATTTGAGGGCCTGAGCCGCTCTAACGCCATCTGTCAGCGACCGGCTGAACTAGGTTCAGCTTAGCGACAAGCACGTGATCAGTGCGCTGCGTTACCCTGTCACGTATCGTCACGTCTTTCATTCACATGACTCCCCAGTTTACCTCATGACGCTGGGTAGATGCCGAAAATTTGAGAGCAAGCGCCGGGAATCGAACCCGGGACCATGCTGACGTGAGTCCAACGCTGTAACTACTACATTTCGGTGTGCCCTGATTACAAATTCTAGCCTTCAGAAATAATCTAGACTTCAGAGTAAAGTAATTACAAATTCCTTTTAATACTGTTTTATATTTTTAATAACTTTATGTTTCTTGTTTTATTAGCCTTTATGGTGTGAGAGGTTTTATTTTTGGATCACCCTGTATAGCTGCAAGCGCTATCAGAGTATAAACACGTGATTATCACAGAAAATTAAAGAAACTAAAAGGTTTTATTACGAAGGATATCAAATCTATGCTAACGAGCCTATTTTATTATTCGGAGTAGAATATAAGCTGTGCCACTGAGTTCAAACATTTTCTTTTATAGAGGGTGGCCCAAAAGTAGGTATACAGTACGTACTGATCAGCTCATTCCATTTTATATCATTTCTTATTGTTATCCATTAGGTAGACTTAATTACTTTATTATTTGTTCTTAATGTGTTTTTACTTACATCTTAAGCTCGGAAGAGCCAAAGGAAATAAACCCATAAACTAGTATGTTATACTTCATCAATGCAGGGGTGTATACCTACTTTTGTGCCACCCTATAGTTTGTGTCCAAACCCAATGCATTATTTTGTTATAATGCAAAGGCAATGAACATGACAATGGAAAAGCAAGAGTAATAAACATGAAATTATGTTCAAATATTGAACACATTGTATCTAGATTAAGAATGAGATTTCAATTGGTATCGGGGGGGCGCGGTGGCTCAGTGGTAGAGCGTTCACCTCTGGTGCTTGGGGTCCCGGGTTCGATCCCAGCCTCCACCAAGTGAACTTTGCGGTGGACAAACACCGTGCTCGTGGGTTTTCTCGGGGTTCTCCCGTTTCCTCCCACTTTCTTCATTCCACCATTTCATTCATTACTCATAATCACCGTCTCCTTTAGCCTAACCGGCATAACCGTGGGACGTAAAACTCAAAGATTTCATTTCATTTCAATTGGTATCGAACATTTAAATTTTGGAATTTGAATAATGGACATCAATAATTCAGTACATAATGCTGCAGTAGTGATTATCTGATTTCAGCTGATTTGGGTAACCAGGGGTGACCCGAGACACGAGTGATCCGGTGACTCGTACCATCACTGATATTTTCAGCATGGTGACAGGATCTACTGCTTAAAGTGATGTTCTAAATTGCTGTTCGGACACTTAACCGAAGATTAGTTAGTATTGCACTGATGAAAATTTGAAATATTTAAATGAAATCAAATCGTTAATTAAAATCTACGCCCATAAGCGGTCTTAATCTTTACAGGATTTAGGGCGATTACTCTTCGCCAAAATTAAAAATCAAGAATCGAGTATCAAGAAAGAAGTAACAGAAACATCATAACCAATCAAAATATACTCGAGAAGAGATAGAATTATTCTAGAATTCAACGATGTCTTTATTTACAAATGACAGTATTACAGAGAGCTCTTTAACATAAGCAAATATCTCATATATCCTCGCGACGAAAAGTACGTTCTCACCCATCGCCTTGCAGAGTATGTGACCACGACTTATATATCGTCGTATGAGAACCAAAGTAACGTAACTCTAAGAATGGAATTTTTGTTTGCTTGGATTATGAACGTAATTCTGATAGCCCCATTTGATGTTATTTGAGTGTTATTGAAGTTGACTTTGTCACTGACTTGTCTGCTAAACAATAATGTGTTTACTATCTTATTAAAACATTTGTTAAAAAAAAAAGAAACTTTTTCCCTTTCTCTTGTAAACCTACGAAAATGGAGTTACGTTCTTCTTGTTCTCATACGACGATATAGAAAAACATGTTCCATAAAAATCTGTGATAAGAGTTGTTAATTTGACTAGAAAAGTAAGGAATAGATCTGTATAGTTAATGCTCTGATTCGCAGCATCGGTATAATATCACCTCTTGAAAAGATTAGGTTTCTCAATTTCTTGACTGATATGTTAGGGTAAGCACCACAATATGTATCAGTGACATTGCGGATATTTTTATTTTAAAAAATCGAGTATGCAGTATATTTGTTAGAACATCCATCTTTAGAGATTAGATAAAGAGAAGAGAAAGAAAAATATATAAAAAGATTCACTAAACACCTATACTCGATTTACAAACAAATAAATAAATAAAAATAAAAAATGCAGTTTTGAAAATGTCCTAGTGAGGCATAACTATGATTAAAACTGCCAATGTAATGTCTCTCCCGTTTCTTAATTTTAGTATACCTGCCTTAATTTTAGTATTTCCTCAACGTCTCCATCCTGGATTACGAGATAACTCCATTATGCGATCAGTGTTGTAACTGAAAAATAGATTTTCACTACTTCTAGTCTCTTAAAGGGGATGTCACTAGGAGCATTTTGACGGTGCTTCATGGACCATGTGAAGAAGTTTCGGCAACTCTGAATATTTCATTTAGGGCACGGAAATTTCCAGGATAACCTTTTAATTGGTCTTTTCTCTTGTTTTCAGACTGACAGAATTATCGAGGCTGTGGCTGAACTGAAAGGTGAAGGCGGAGTGAATGGTATTGTGCGGATGACACAAATGAATCCTCCAGTGGGACCCGTACTTGTGTCTGGAAATGTGACAGGTCTCTCTCCAGGTCTTCACGGGTTCCATATCCATGAGAAGGGTGACCTCACAGGAGGATGTGCCTCTGCTGGAGGGCATTTTAACCCTTATCTCGTAAGTGTTTCAGATTATATAATGTAAAATAATAATTATAACGTCAGTACTAAAGTGGTAGTCAGTACAGTTATGGCAACATTCAAGAAATGGTACTTTAACAATTGGCTTTCTCTTTGGCACCAGCTCCAACCATGATCATTAAAATTAATGCGCCGTTAGTATTGCTTAAGATCTTCTTATGAAAATTAATAGTTTTACAATCGTTTCTTATCACAGATCACACGTAGATACCCCACTTCTATTAATAAGTCTTTAAAATAATATTGAACTGTCAATTAAGCAGATGTTAGACTTCAGTATTCCATTTAACAAATGTGACTGTCTGCCTGTTACTGTATCTAGACGAAATAGAACTCGATATCAACGTAACTGCTACAATATCATGGAATAGGGAAAGAGACCAAATTTGCAATTTCAATAAAAAAACAGACATTGGGAACGTACACATATAGCCTAGCAAAGCTTGAATGGGACACTGAATGCAAGGTTGCTCCCATGTAACTTCGTTACTGGAATTCAGCTTACGGTATGCTTGCACGTTTTCCACTCAAGCCATATACGAGCTTGCCGGCTTTCGATGCAAGCATATAACAAGCGGTTTGCAAGTGTTTTCTGCTATTAGGGTAGTATTTAACCCTTTCACTGTGGAAGGCGACGGAAAAAAAATTCCCTAACCTGCGAATGTCGATTATAGTCGACGTGTTAAAATTTGTCTGTATCTTGGGTTTGTCGATTGTATTCGCCAAAGGTTTTCTGTGTGATTTCTATTGTTTATCGAAAACAATAGAACACAAACAAAAATGAACGGTACAACTTTGGCGACTACTCTCGACAAAGCCAAGATACGGGCAAACAAATTTTAACACGTCGACTATAGTCGACATTCGCATGTTAAGGAAATTTGGTTCTGTCGACAAAAGTCGACTTCCTCTGTGAAAGGGTTAAATATGAATATATTACGTACTATAATATTAGTATTTTTTGACATTACCGTTCAAAAATCCAGAAGGCTATGGTAAGAACTGCTCCCGGTGGCCTTTGGTACAGGAAGTCATGGGTTTGATTCCCGATGGAGAGCATAGAACATAATACAGTAGAACCCCTCTAATCCGTTACCTGTGGAACTGGGGGTATGGTGGGAACGCAAAAAGGTCGGATTATCATAAAATACAGACAAATAAGGATTTACGGTAAAGTAAACAATCTCTGAACTCAAAAATTACTTATTGTTCTCTACAGTAAAAACAAACGAACGGTAAGCACTAAAAACTGCATAATTCAGTACAGAAAACGCGCATAACGTAAGAAAGATACAAGAGATAAAGGAGCACTAAAGCGGATATGCAGTAACAGCAAGTAGACACAATGCCGAGACCGCAGTAAACGACAATGGATCTTGTGAATCACCGATGAGTCGAGGCAAGTTCGGCTCGAGCACAGTCGGATCAACCGAAGTAGCGGACCAGCAAAGGACGGGCGAGAGGGGTTTTACTGTACAATGAATCAGATCCTACTTTAAATTGTATCCTTTGTCCTATATAGATAGGGTTCGAACATAAAAAAAGAAAGACAAGGAAAAACGGATACTTTCAGTTTGTATAATAGAACGTGACACTTTTTCCATCACAATTAGAGCTACATGGTATAATAGAGGTATAGTTAATTCTTAAAGTTTCTGCGATAACACATTATCTTTGGTATTTTCTAGGCACATGAGTCAGTAAATCTAATTTCGATTCATAGCAGATTAGTGCCATATAAAGGAAATACCGGTAATGTTTAGTTCTTACCGTGTTCGCTTGCGGTACTAATCTCACAACATAACAGTATTGCAAATTGGTATGACATTTTTTTATAACGAATGCTATCGATTTCTTGGCAATTAGTCTGCAGTCGAAATGTAGGTGTGAAGAAGAATGGCAGAAATTGCTAGGTCAAGCGGAAAACAAATGAGAGGGTATTAGAAATGGTGAAGGAGAAAAGAACATTTTTACATGTTATTAAGAAGAGGAAGAGAAACTGGTTGGGACATTGGCTAAGAAGAAACTGTTTCATGAGGGATGTGCTAGAGGTTATGATGGCAGGGAAGAGTGGGAAGGGGCGCAGAAGACTACAATTGATGGATGATATCAAAACAGAGAAATCGTACGTGAAGACGAAGAGGTTAGCGGAAGACTGTGGAGCATGGAAGCTTCTCAATTGCAACAGATGATCTGCCAATAATGGCAGCATACCTATGATGATGATGATGATGGCATATTTTGAATTTCAGAATTGCAACGTAAACACAAATCCACAAATTAGAGATAATTTTACGTCCCGAAGACTGTTTTTCAGGATGCTGGAACACAACTTCATAATAATAGAATATCGCGTAAAATTCGAGGCGTATATAGATCCTATATAGACTTATTGCTGACAAAAGACGTAAGTGCAAATTAAATCAATCTTTGCATATGGTACACCTATGCTAGCGTGTGCTAAAAAGAATCTAAAACATTGTCACTTCGATCAGCATAGAGGTGAGTTTCTGGGCATTGTCCACTATCCACAGACATTCGTAACAAAAGATAAATTGACATTTGTTGGTGGGATTGCCAGATCTTAACGGTTTCCCCACAAGTCTTTACAATTTTCTCACACGTTTTACTTAATACGTTTTTATTTTTCTTCGTAAAACAACTTCTTCCTATTTTAATAAATAAATAAATATTCCTGAGTACTTTAAAAATGTTTTTGTAAAGCAGTCCCAGAAAATTAATTAGAGGAACTGATTTCTTACGCACGGTTAAGAACCCAAAGTATTCAGAGAGATATTGCAACATGTTGTGTTTCTATCTCCCATCTAACTGGCCTCCCAACTTTATGTATAAGAATAATTTGATTTTAGCATCTTAGTCTTCGTCTATCAACACAGTCTTGATCAGATCGTATTTTTGATCGATCCTGATATCCTGATGCCAGGAACAGGGGCTACTGTGAACTAATAAAAGTAGAAACTCCAAGTAGTTGTAAGTTTAGATACGTCCTATTGGGATTTTTTTGAACGTAGAAAAAGAGTATGTGGGATTGTTAAACGATGCCTTCATTAAAATTACAAATAAAAAAGCAACAAAATTTTATGTAATATACGTGGTTTGTTGGATCGATTTTATAATATACACGGTTTGTTGGTATTATAATATACGTGATGTGTGTCCAACAGATTTTTGAGTTTAGCATTTCTTTTAGCACTGCGG
This sequence comes from Thermobia domestica, assembly GCF_964235325.1. Classification (NCBI taxonomy): domain Eukaryota; kingdom Metazoa; phylum Arthropoda; class Insecta; order Zygentoma; family Lepismatidae; genus Thermobia; species Thermobia domestica. Next base: position 32,076,064 of record NC_137462.1, on the reverse strand, counting down.
CTACGAGAGTCAAGAACCTTCAGCTTAACGTGGGATCCGGACCATATGCGGGAATACATTTTTATAATGAGCGCGACGACTTGTGATTCTGCGACTCTACAATGATAGAACTACTTCGCCTCATGTGTTGATGCATCGGAAGAATTCGGTACGATTCGTGGAGCTGCCTTCCGAACGTACACTTGAGAAAAAGTGAAATAGCAGAAGCGCACCAACAATGTTGCCAAACTTAGAAGACATAGTGAACGAGCGAAAAATAAAACAACATTTAAAGAACTATAGACGAGCAGTAACAATTATTTCAATTAAATGGTAACAATCAGGCCGGTAGCCAGCCCAAAAATGTAGTGGGGGTCCGGCTGAAGTTAGAGGGGGCCGATCCAACCATACAGTGTCTTCCAAAAGTCCTGCAAAAAAGTAAAAAGCTGTAACTTTGTAACCATTTATTGTATTTGTACCAAACTTTTAGTGGACTTGTAAGAAAGTCTGAAATTTTGTCTCCAAGCATTTTTTCAACGCTAAACCTCCAGCTGAGCACCATTTACGTCCAAATATTGCTGAAGTCTTTTCGGGTAATCCAAGGATTGCATTTCGACGTTCATTGAAACGGTACACCACACATTTAACTTTGGAGAATCACGAACATGTGTCTCAAATTGGTGTGTATTCTCAATTCGCCAGATTCTACAATTGTGTCGGTTTACCTTACCAGACATATGAAACGTGGATTCATCTGAGAACAGTAACTTTGAAAGAAGCCCTGGATCACACCGTGCAAGCATCATTTCACAAAACTCACTTCTTATGTCACAGTCTTCTTCCGTCAATTCCTGTACAAATTTCAACTTGTAAGGCTGTGTCTTTATTTTCTTACGAACGATATTGTGTACCGTTGTCAATGGCACTCGCAGCTCCAAGGATCTGCGTTTCAACGATTTATTTGGACTTCGCAACACGCTTTCCTTCACGGACTGAATCACATCAACACTGGTTGTTGGCCTTCAGCTACGAGGGAAGTCCAAGGCACTTCCGGTAGCTAGGGACTTATAGAACCATCTCTTGATACTTGAACCTGCAGGTGGTTGTTTATGATATTTTTGTCGGAATTTTCTTCTCACCAAAACACTAGATTTTAACTCACAAAACCACGCCACATACTGCGCTTTCTCTTGAGTAGACGCCATCTTTATCACGTGATTTGCGGTTATGACGTCAACGTTTACATCCGCTCAATGTTGCCAACAAAAATTTTAACGTTTCCACTAAACATTACAAACAAAATACAAAATTGTAAGTAGTACTTTCAAAGTTACAGCTTTTTACATTTTTGCAGGACTTTTGGAAGACCCTGTATTATAGTTGATCACCATATTATAGTTCATTTGCAAGCCTACCGTGAAAATTTTAGGGGGGCAACAAAAGTTTAGGGGGACACGTCCCCCTAGACCCCCTGGATACGGGCCTCGTAACAATCAAAACAAAAATATAAAAGAACGGGAACAATAATAAAAAAACGAAACTTAGTGGCAATCCGACAACGCTGTACCCACAGGAGATAGTGGCAATCCGACAACGCTGTACCCACAGGTGATGTTCTCTGTAGAGCACGAGAGATTACACTGGCAACATTTCAAGGATAAGAGATTGACGACTTGGACACTCCCTACCGTTCTATTGGGTACTGAAATTGGTAATCTAGGTCAAGCTTCACGACTCCCTGCGATCACTTTATTTTTATATGTCGCAATTATTTTTGGTGAAACTGACCCTTTACCAATAAAAAAAAAAATATTCTACGGATGAAACTGTCCTATTTTCCAATTCAAAATTATTCTACGTTATTGTGTGAAATCATATACGTGTTTGTTATATGTAAATTCTGAATATCATAATATCCTTTTCTTCGTAAAATCTTCCCTTTTTCTTTGAAAAATCAGTTGGACAACCATGAAACATTGTACATGTGTTTTCAATTTAGGTCAGAAAATGAATAAATACTTTTCTCTGCAACTAGACAAATATTTTCATTACTTATTATTATTATTTTTCAGCAAAGGCACGGAGCACCGACTGATTACAACCGCCATGTTGGCGATTTGGGCAACATAGAAGCCGATGCATCCGGTACAGCAATTGTCAGCTTCTCAGACGCAATCATATCCTTAACTGGACGTCGCAGTGTTGTTGGGCGTTCCATTGTTGTGCATTCTGGACAAGATGACCTCGGAAGAGGTGGAAATGAAGAAAGTTTAAGAACTGGCAACGCTGGATCACGTGTAGCGTGTGGAATCATTGGATTGCTTTAGCCGGGTGTGTCACTCTTTAAGGGATTAAATGGCAGTGTACTGGCCATAAAGTTCGAATGACTATAATCTTTGTGATCAGAATCAAATAAAAAGACTCATGAACTAGTTGTTAAGTTACAAGCAACGAATTTTGTAAAATTATGTTTCAGAGTATGGAGGAAGTGATTTTGCCCTTTTTTTTTAATGGAAAATTTCGTTTGTGATTTAGTTTTGCAAACCAATAAGAAAAAAAGGCATTTGTTTGCAATTTTCTTGCTCAGTGATTGACAGGAGTAATTGTTGATCATTAAAATTCTAGATTTTTGACATTCAAAAGTGATCGGTGGAACCTTGCATGATATGCTTTAGTGCTTTCTTACAATACAATTGACAAATGTTCCATTTTTTTTTTAATATACGCTATGGAAAAAGTAAATACATTTGTTATTGACTAGGTTAAAAAAAAACAAACGCGGAAACTCCTATTTAAAAACAGATCGTCGTTTTATTCAAGCTCATTATTACTTATACCAGTGTTGCCACAGTCCTAGCTCTGAAGTGGGCTGAAAAATAGTACCAAATTGAAACAAAAAGGGCTGAATTTTATGCCAGTGTACTACATGACTCTATAACACAGAACTGAAAGAGGTTAAGTTCTATAACCCTCCCCCCTCGTCTTCCAAGAGTCCAATTCAACGTGTCGATATATATATATATCTATAAAATCGCATAAATGTTCGGGTATTTTTTTTATATTCGTCAATATGGCGTCACTAGTAAACAACTTAGCCCAGTAAGCCAGCAATTATGTCAATCTATTTTTCGTGCTATTATCGTTTTGGTGTAGAATCTTTGCAACGACAATTATAGACTTACTTAAGCACACGCTGGTCTTCTTCAGAATATTTAACACTTGATTCAAAACATATATATATATGTGTGTGTGTGTGTGTGCTTTTTTTTTTTTAAGATTGCAAGATAATATTTCCACCACACTGCTTCTACTGGTCTCCACGGGCGGCGCAGATGCGCAAATCTAGCGTCATTTGTTTCCCAGTATAGTTCGAATTACGAATTTTCCATACAAATTTTCTAGCGTTAAGGGTTGCAACGTCACAAAATGAATGCTCAACAGCATTTTTTAAGAATCCAAGAAGTCTTAGTGACGCTTTTGAAAATGTGACAAGTATTTATTAAATGGTGCTAAATTGGGTAGAATTGTACCAACTTTTTACAAAAAGGGCTGAAAATGTCAGCATGGTACCAACGGGCCGATGAATGACAAAAAGGGCTGAATTTGGTACAACTGTACCAAGTGTGGCAACACTGACTTATACACTAAATAAGGGGGGGGGAAGTAGAACGCGTTCCAAACAGAACAACATTCCTCATACAGACAACAGTGAGGGAAATTTCCATAATCTAGGGAAATTTCGGAGGTAAATTTAACAGAGGGGGAAACGGGAATTTTTCGATAAAACGTGAAAATTCAGGGAAAATCTTGCGTAGACTGATTGATCAATATAAATGCTTAAATTTTTGTTTGTCCTTCAGAAATAAACCAATACAATACTAATAATTTGTGTGTATGCATGTCTGTGTGTGTGCGTGTATTCAAAAAAATGAAATGAAATCTTTTAAGTTTTACGTCCCACGATTATGCCGGTTAGACTAAAGGAGACGGTGGAATGAAGAAGCGTGTGGAAGGAAACGGGAGAACTCCGAGAAAACCCACGAGCACGGTGTTTGTCTACCACAAAGTCCACACGGCGCGAGCTGGGATCGAACCAGGGACCCCAAGCACCGGAGGGGAACGCTCTACCACTGAGCCCTCGCGCCCCCCGCTGTCTATTCAAAGTAGCATAATTTGCACGCATTGTTGTCTAGGGTTATTTGTGTGTTTTTGTAAAAAAAAAAAAAAAGTGATGGAAAAGTAGAAAAAGAAACAAAAAGCACACGAATAAAACAAATGTGGTTGGTATTTCTTTTAAATTAATCTTACCACATAATTTCTGTCATGGAAATTCGACACTCAACAAAGTACAGAAAATTTGATAAGAAAAGGAAAAATTTTGTTTCAGCCGAGGGACACTGACATTCATCAATTTACGTTATATATGTGTATATCGCTCCAGGGATCTTTGTGTAAGTTAAAATTTACGTAAGTTCAGTTTGAACCATAACCTAAGATTTATCACAAATACTTATGAAAAAATACTGCAATGCAAAATCTCAATCACATACTACACAGCGAAAAGAGATAGTATTAATAAGACTCAATTTTCACACAAGTTAGTTGACCTAATATGTCTACCAAACTAATTTAGCGTGCTATTTCAACTTTAATGGTCCGGAGTTACTGTTAACATACGCCAGGTTTTACCAATTGGGTGCAATCCATTAGCGCACAAAGAAGTGAAAATGTGTAATCATGGTATATAAAAATAATATAACGACGCCCAACACCCGGTGCTGCGTGCCCAGGGTGCCCACATTTTGATTTTGGACAAATATGGAGATCATAGGTTATGTTCTTTTTGTTGCACAAAAAACAAACATCAAGAAGCACGAAAGACTTTATTTATAGCACTACTTACGCATTTATTTGAAATTAGATTGTTAACGCTGGACGACAGATATTTAATAACTGTAAAGAATCGTGGAAAACAAGAAATAACCTTTTCCGACGAACTGAAGATATCCATGGACCTCTGGATAAAATCCTTTATTCGGAGGTACTAATTATTTCTTAGCTCATTCTAGTGACTTCTTTGAATTGAAGTAGTGTTTCTAAGGATTTGTACGAGAAAAGATGTCGTCCCAGAAACGATACAACAGGGAGGTCTAGGGGGGGGGGGGCCTACATTTTGGTTGACCTCCTAAAATTTTCACGGTAGACTGGCAAATGAACTATAATATAGTGATGAACTATAATATGGTTGCATCGGGCCCCCCCTAACTTCAGCCGCCCCCCCTTACATTTTTGGGCTGGCTACAGGCCTGAGACACAACACATGCTTTCTAGAATTTAAGACAAATTAGTCTCCAATGTCTCGAAAAAAAAAGTCTAATTTTTAAAATTACATTGAAAGAAGTATTGACTTAAAAAGAGCTATCTGTCTTGGATTACAATTCAATTGAAGATCTATTCGTTTAGAGCAATGATCGTCAAACCGTCTATTACGAGCTACTATTAGCTCGCGGGCACATTTTCGTTAGATCGCGTTAACGCTCCGGTTGCTTAACCTTGATTCTTCCATTGAGCTCACACTAACGACAGGGGGCGCTGACGAGGGAGTTTGGCTATGGGCATTTCATTGGAAGTACTCACTAACTACCTCTATAAAAACTCTTGCGGAAGTACCGCAGGATTCCGAAACTTGAATATTTGGATAGGGCACATACTAGTTCCTAAGTGAAGTCTTGACTCGACTACGGTAGGTCCCATAGTTTTGGAGTTATGGGCTTTTAAATTTCACTTTTTCATGTTTTCGGCAGCCTCTAACTCCGAAAGGAAGCATATGTGCACCCAGGTTGGTCTATACTTTTTGTCTTATTTTGGTGTCAGGAATCACCTCTCAAACGTTGTCGGTGTTTTGAAACACCCTGTATATATATTGGGGTAGTTCTGAAAGTAATCCCACGACGTTAAGTTCCTTGCGGCTACGCTGAGAATTCACCAAAAATTCAAGGTGGTATATCCATGGTCTGTCGGCACGGTATAAAAATCGAAAAGTTACTGGGAACCGGGACCGCTTCGAACTGGGTCAGAGGACCTGGGACTTTACTAAATGGGGGCTAGCCGCTGAGTAAGTCCTTGGGCGGCTACTTAACGTATGCTCCTTTGCTTAATTCTATAACGAATTCAACGAACATGTTGGCTATACCGACACACGAAGAAAACTCCTAGAGTTGAGGTGCTCCAGGTACGATCTAGGTTGACCAACTGGTCAATGTTGGCAGTTCATTTTAAAATATGGTCAGGTTAAACCACCCGTATGGATATGCAAATTAAATGATAAAAGAATTGGTGTTAATTCACAGTTCACTGGCCACAATGTAAAAGAAGACGACAGTAGTCGATCGTGTGAACTTCAAGATAAAAACTGGCTGAACTATATTTCTAGGCGACAGTCTGGTTAAATCGCACCTGTTATGCTAGTATTACCATAAGTATAATTGAAGAAAACACTTAATTTAGTTCCAAACAATCATATAACGTAGTCTTTGCATATTAATGAGTAAGGAAGAAACACTGAAATATCCAGATAGACGAAACAGAGTTCACAAATACATAGCTCACTAGATGAATGTGGTCTTTGTTACTCACTAAAATCTCACCGTGAAACAACGTTTCATATATACAGTATGTATTGGTGAACGATGAAAGACTCCATTGTTCTAAATCGTGGGAGATAAATCGGGTTATTAGCAGTTACCATCGAAGAAAATAAATTATTTTCGTTATAAAATAAAGTATAAATCGAAGAATGGTTTCTGTATTTCCAAAATATACAGAGTGTCCACAAAAATTAATTATATAACCTGGTGACGGTTATATTTCTTACATGTCTAAGTAGACATTTACAAGCTAGCATGAGAGAATGAAGTTGACACCTCAATGAGCAGCAGCATGGAAGATATATTTTATCAAAATAGCGTTTGTATATGCTTGTTTATTTATTTATTTTTCAATTGCTACATACTAAGAAAACAGGTCTAACAAGTTTCTACTGTCAAACCGCAGCCCCAAAAAGCAAAATTTTGGAAGAAATTTGTTACCTAACGAAAGAAATAATGCTACTGCACAGAAATTGTACAGATTGATATGACTAAGAATGTATAAATTCGAGAAAATTATATAATACAGTGTTCTCCTTACCTTTCATAAAATCATTTTCAGTGGAGTTTCCACATACTTTTGTACTTCCGATCCTATTTCGTTATGTGCTAATTTATTTCTCTGTAGAAAAGAAAATTCCTGAAAATAATCGAGTTCGAGATATCAACGAATTTACACGATTCATAGCTCATATGCCGAAAAACTGATTTATGTAGGTTTGTCCGCCTGTTCCCCCGTCCGTTCGTTTTTATCGATGTATAGGCATATACACTTGCCTGAGGCCATACCGATGAACGTAACCAAACCTAATTTTAAACTTAATAAGGCTTTTCTAAGACTCTTTAAAGTTTCTAAGAGATCTGTTTTCGAATTTCCCTCTCGTATTCCTAAAAATTAGACAAGCTTCCTGGAGGCTGGAAATCAAAATTTCCGATTTTTTTTTCAAAACAATGTTGTTTATATTTCATAAATCAATATATCACTAACAAATCTTAATAAAGTAATTTTTCCAGAAAATATCCAAAGTGCGTAATTTTTTGACGATTGTCTAAAAGGTGGCTCAGGCAATTTGGTGAGTTATTTCTAGTTCAAGATCCACAACTGTTATTTTACTCTTGAGATGTCTTTTTCGGATCAATTTTAAACAAACAACTCAGGCGATTTTGTTAGTATTTCAGTAATCGTCTTGTAATGTGACATAAGCCATTTCCGCTAAAAGAGAATCCAAAAGGATTAGTATATTTTGGGAGCTGAGATTTTGCCGAACTATTTGCCCAAAAAACTTCTCTGACAATTTTGTTCATATTTCATATATATGTACATATAATTTTGTTAAGAATCCTACCTAGGTATAATATGGCGTAAGCAGTTCTTCTGAAGACATCCACAAATGGATAGTTTGTTTTGGTGGGTAAGTTTTGTCACGAGATCTCAGGTCTACCATGCTAAAGATATCCGGGTCTTCCTACGTCCATTTGGCGTGGGAAACACTGGTTCGATTTCTGGCTGGAGTTCATATGGTTTGAATCTCACGTTAAACCATAGGTCCATGTCTGATAGGGGAAGTCAGTTTAATATGAGCAGTCCGAAAATATGAGCAGCATGAAGCTTAAACTCACACAGCACATATATACCTTGTGCAAGAGTTAAACAACGAAGTTCGTAGTATTGTTTGGAGTTTCATGAATTTGCAGAGAGTAGCCCAAGTTCGTTCGCTGCAGTTGTTGTAAAATAATAGACAAGTTTACAGGTACGTAGAATAAAAAAGTGTAGCTTTTAGGAGCTATAGTTAAATCAGGGTAATGGATAATAAGCTGAAACTTGGTATCTATGCGTTATATATAATTTGTCACTGGATTTATAGTCAGATGTGTCTAGGAACACAACGCCAGCTTTTTGTTCACTTCGTTTCTATAAAAAGAGTTGTCAACCACAACACGTTAAAATATCATTAACTGTCAGTGAAATATGAGCTTTTGAATTTTGTTTAATATGGGCACACATATTTTTTTGAAAGTAATGAGAAAAATGGACATGAGGAGCTTTCGGAGATGTTAAATAAAGTAGACATTCCGTAATAACATAATTTGTGATAACATGGATAATATAAATTCCACAATCTTCAAGTTTATAATCAGCTTGGATACATTTCGCGTATTTAGAATCTATCACTCCAGCCCTGTGTGGGATGGGTGTTGTCACAGTTTGTGTGTGTGGAGAAGGTGAACAAGCAGACATCCATAAATAAATCTAAACCTCACAGACATCCATAAATAAATCTAAAGCTCAAGCAATAATAATAATTTCATTGAAGAAAACGCCAGGAATGCTACGCCAAGTAAGAGGACAGCCTCATCCACACAGTGTGAAGAGAATGAAAGTATTTGCCATATTTGTGAAGAAAAGTTTAGTAAAGACTGCAAAGGAGAAGAATGGGTCAAGTGTGATATGTGCCAAGACTGGTATCATGTCCTTTGTGTGAAAGTTCAGTGCCTTGAGCTCCTTGTTTGTGATTAATGTAGCAGATTTAATGCCTAGTTATTTACTTAACATCAATAGACAAAGACCCTTGAAATGAACTGTTTTACATGTATGTGCAACTATTTTTTTACTCTTTATTGTAATCATTTACGTTTTATTTCTTCTTTTGCACATTTTTTTGTATCTGCTTTGTATTTTATGTCAAAATATTAGAAAAGAAACGCTGCTCATATTTGCCCTATGAAGTGTTCATATTACCCTTGTACTACGGAAAATATGAGCACTGCGCACCTGCCTTACTAACGTGTTTATTACTCACGAACAAAAGTACGTATAACCTTGTACTTTTTAGCGTTTGTAGACGAAAGATCAGGCTTTCTTTTGGTGAGACTTTCTACTTTCTGTAATAGATCATTTTTGAGAAATAATAGTACTTTCATTAACTATGCTCATATTCAACTGACTTCCCCTATAGCCTGGCTGCTGAAAGAGACGCTGAACTCAAAAATCGACTGTAAATCTTCGGATGGTTTCCTCAAAAACTTCTCAGGCGATTTTGTTCACATATCCTTTTTTAAAAAGCCCTATAATATTGTGGCTTTTTCTTTTTCATTTTTTTTTTTTTTTTTTTTTTTTTGAAAATATCCACAAGGGGTATTTTATTCTTAAGGCGAGTTTTACAGACAATTTTCTAAAAATAATTAGTCAGGCGATTTAGCTCATTTTATAAATAAACAGAATAACAACACTACAATCTGGCGCATGTCATTTCCAGTGAAAAATCAACAAGGAGTAGTTTAGTTTTGGGGGTAAGTATTCATCGAAGTTTTCTGAAAATGTCTATGATAATTTTGTTATTTCATAAATGCGTGGAAATAATATTTCTATGCGAATACACGGAGCCAGCAGAATGGACCATTTTCTGCCCTTCTGTTGGTTGAAACGCTTAGTAAGAAATCCGTATCGATAAAGTTACTTTATAGCACTGGCTCAGAAATAATAGCTTTGGTACGTCCTATCTTTTTATTCTAATGGTGAAAGAAAAATGCGGTTTACAACTTCTAAAAACAAATAAATAAAACGAATTGGATTGCTTTAGCATTTGGCTAGACTACGTTACGAAATTACCACTTGTGGGAAAATAAGCTATCTCTTTGTCACAGAAATAAAGGTTTACATCGTGGGGTCTATAACGCCAATTTGCCGTTTTTTGACAGCATTACAGATTTAGCACTTAATAGAGAGCTCCACATGGATACATTCAAAGTCAACTACTGTCTCAGACAATCTGTAAAATAACAAAGTTACTACTACACGCCACTTTAACCTCAAACGCATATTCCCCCGCCAAGTGAACTTTGTGGTGGACAAACACCGTGCTCGTGGGTTTTCTCGGGGTTCTCCCGTTTCCTCCCACTTTCTTCATTCCACCATTTTCACTCATATCTCATTATCACCGTCTCCTTTAGCCTAACCGGCATAACCGTGGGACGTAAAACTCAAAGATTTCATTTCATTTTTTCAAACGCATATTAATTTGTATGTTATTTGTTGAAAAAGAATTAAAACTTTTGGGATCACATTCTACTAACATATTTGATGTAATTTGTTCCTACCCACACAGACGTGTTAAAAAAATAATAACGAAACCTATTGTGATCCAAAATCTGGATTTTTCGATTCCCAACAGGAGTTCATGTGGTTCGGATTTCACGTTAAGCTATAGGTCCACGTCTCATATAGCCTCGTGCTGAAAGAGACGCTCAACTCAAAATCAAATCAAATCAATCAAAATCTATGGTTTATTCGAAATCCGGATTCGGAAAATAATCTCCGGAATCTGGACTTTTTGACAATTCCTAATATACTGTATACTATATACCTGTATACTGTCGTAACTTCTCCAAAAAGAGAAGAAACGTGAAAGAGTGGCAACGGGTCCAGGAAACACTCTGCTACTTAGAAAGCGTTGACGAGAAAAAAAATTGCTTGTCTCATCTCGAAACTAAGACAAGAGTCAACACAAAAGTTCATTTTCAAATTCCAGACGAGACGAGAAACATGACAATTCTCGTTTTGCTTTCGAGACGAGACGGACAATTTGTCGAATTTCGTGGCGAACACTAGTTTACCCACGACTTGGATCTCATACACTGCTTTAATGTTAAATGATTCACAGGAAAAAAAAACTGATTGAAACATAATAAAGACCATTATCAACGTTTAAAGCTAGTAAGTTGTTACACAATATATCCCAATAAGAAATGTAGTTTAAATGTTGTTATATCACACTTTTCGTGGACTTTTCGTAACGCAGAAGGATTCTGTAAACTTGTGCATTAAATTAAAAAAAAAAAAAAAAAAAAAAAAAAAAAAACGAGGCCATAAAATTTTGTACATAAACTTACAAATCGTGACGACAAAAATTTCAAGACGAAACTGGATCGTTCCTGGAATCAAGATGACACAAGAAAATAATAATAATAATAATAATAATAATAATAATAATAATAATAATAATAATACAGTAGAGAGTCGATTATCCGAAGTAATTGGGGGACATGGGTGTTCGGAAAACTGGTTTGTTCGGATAATCGAACTGTACTGTACTGTACTGTACTGTACTTCTACAGCCGGTGCCAAACCGACAGAAGTGTGCTGATTGTTGAAACACAGCGACTGGCGGCTTGGCCGGTCAGCAGCGCCTTATGAAGGCCCCATTAGAAGCAATGTTCCGCCAGCGGTGGCTCAGTGCGGCGACTACTGTGGGAAACTTCGTTTGGGAGTGAGGGGGATGATGGACGGTAGGGTGGGAGAGTAACAGGTGCGAGCGAGTACACAGTTCGGTTAATCGGTCGTTCGGTTGACCGACGTTCGGATAATCGACGCTCTACTGTAATAATAATAATAATAATAATAATAATAATAATAATAATAATAATAAAGACAAAAATCTTATTTATAATCTGATCAATCTCATCTCGTCTAGTAGAGAACACTACACGTAAGACAATTGCTGCTAATGATTTGTGACTTACTTTTAAATTAAACCTTGTAGAAGCGACGGTTCTTGAGGGAAACTACTACACACCGCTAAAACCCAGACTCTTATCGTTATAAGGTAAGGGAAGAGAACTTACCTAATGATTTAATTGTTGGAGACGTGGATTAGAACATTGGGTACGCATTGGCGTCTACAGCACATAAACATTGGGGGGATATACTACCGGGGAAACTGGAATCTATGGAATACCCCCCACGAAAGCGGAGGCTGCGGGAGTCCTCCCTCAGAATTTTTTTTAAAAATAAGTCTTCGTACAATGCATTTTTGATTTAGAAAGCAAAGAAAACTTTTTATGTTTATATTTACTATTGATAGTCTAGTTTTTTTTTTTTTTTTTTTTTTTTTTTTTTAGAAAATGTGATACTGAAAAAAAAACACTTTACAGTTTGTTTGTTTATTCAAACTGTAAAATTCAACTTTGTTTTACGATTTCAGTAAATGATACCAAGTGTATGTGAGAAACAAAATAATGCTAAAAGGCAGTGTGAACTGAATACTCAGAAACAATAAAGTTTTGAAAACAGTTGAAAATTATATATATATATATATATATATATATATATATATATATATATATATATATATAGATAGATAGATAGATAGATAGATAGATAGATAGATAGATAGATAGATAGATATAGATATATACGGTGTATCTTTAATGATGGGTAAAACTTACCGAGAGGATGGAAAAGCACACAGAAAATAACACGGGAGACGGGTCCCTATTTCGGAAATGCAGAAATCCCGAGTTATAGCCCGACGAAACTGCGATTGACTAATACAAACGAGCGAGAACGAGAGAACGAATTGTCAGAGAATGGTCGGATCAAAGGAAATAGTGTGTTATTGGACCTGGAGATTCAACTCATGTACAAATCGCTGAGGAACAGTGGCAGCGTAAGAGAATAATCACAGAAATGTACTGTATTACTATCGGAGCGTTTGGAAAAGGGCCAGGGAGAATTGACAATGATTTAAGAGGCTATACCAAAACACGAAGCGATTTGCCGCCGTCACGAAAGCGATATAAATTGTGGCAGTTGACAGGGGTGTGGCAGAATGTTGGAAATCAAAGCCCGGATATCACCGAAGGTTGAGTGTGATCCCAGGAAGCAGGATCTTTGAAGCAAGAAATACGTACGGCATAAACGACAACGGGGTGACGTAGGAGGTCAGGTGGAACAATCGTACAGTGCGTGCATGGTAATGGAGTAGGACACATACTAAGACTAGACAAGACTAAAAATTATACTGGTAGGAAGAGCAAATGTACTTACATCCACAGCAGATGCTCAAAATGTCGTCCCTGGTTTCGATGCAGACATGGCATCTCTGTAATAAGTTTTGTCTCATCCTCTCGAAGATGCCTGATTTCGTGCTAATGATATCACAGGCAGCGAGGATTTGTTCTAGGAGGGTTTCTTCGTTCTGTACAGATGTGTCGTAGACGAGAGATTTTACAAAACCCTACAAGAAGAAATCAATTAGGTTGAGATCAGGGGATCGTGCCAGCCAAGAAATAGGACCTCCCCTTCCGATCCACCGGGGCGGAAGATGTGCCAAGCCTTTGGTGATGGTGTCGTGACTACGCGGACGGTGCAGCGGTGATTCAACTGTTCAAGGGCGGTGACGTAACACTAGAAGACGCACCACGTACCGGACGAGCAACATATGTACAAAATGAAGATCTTCAGACAGCAATTGAGACAAACAGTGGTCAGACATGCGAAGAACTGGGACTAATATTTAGTGTGAGTGGAGAAACCATCCGACAGCCCCTCCATCAACTTGGGAAACACTACAAGTTGGGTTGATGGGTCCCACATGTGTTTCTTTGCTGTTTCATCTGAGGAAAAAGTCATTTCTGGACAAGGTGTTGAATGTGATGAGAAGTGGGTCCTGTACGAAGCTCCACGGCTCCGTCATCACTGGTTAGCATCAAATGAACCGGTTCCAAAACAGTCGAAACCAGCACTGCACCAGAAGGCCCTTCTGTGTGTCTGATGGACTGCTCGCGGCATCGTGAACTGCTACCAGCTGGTCAGAGCATCAATGCGACTGTGTACTGTCAGGAGTTGAGCCGTGTTCAAGAAAACGGCTTCGTGTTCAAAATTCTGGAGCCAGCATTTCTGAATCTCAAAGGGCCCTCCTGTTACAGGACAACGCTAAGCCTGAAGTGGCTAGGATGACCGAGTACACCATTCTACTCCTTGGATGGGAAACACTATTTCATCCACCATACTCACCGGACATTGCACCGTCCGATTATCGCTTGTTCCATTCCTTGGACAATCACCTTAGAGGACGCCAGTTGAAATTCCTAGTAGAGGTGCAAAATGCACTTGATATTTTCTTCGCTTCACCGCCCACCAAGTTGTACGGCGATGGAATCCATGGCCTTCCAGAAAGTTGGCAGAAGGTCGATGCTGATGGGGACTATTTTTCATCTTCCAGGTACGTCTTAGGTGGCATATTGATTATCGAAGGTGGTGGGTGAAAAAGCGACATAACTTCCTTGGTTACCTTTATATTTATAGTACCTTGTAAAAGGTTTTTCTTGAAACTGTCAAATATAAACCACAGGAAATTGTGTAATCTGCTCTCACAGAAAAGTATACCATACTATTTTCCGATCGGTATAAAGAAGAGATACAATACTATTTTTGGATCGGTATGGTATAATACTATTTTTCCACACTATTTTACCGTAAATTATTAATTATATGTAAACTTTATTTTTAAATGACTAAAGTGAGGTAAATCTTACGATAGTATTTTAAAAGCTGCTCATTTCGGGGGGGGGGGGGGCAGGAAATCATTTCGAGGATGCTGGCTCCGATGGGTCCCCAAGTGGCCACACCCCTGGTACAGGTAAATGGCAAAGTTGCATTTTCATTTAACATTGGGCGCGTAAAAAGTGTATACAGCCCAAACGGTTCGTCCGATTTAAAAAGTTCCTTCACTTTACATAGAAAACATCATATTTGGAGACGGTTTCACCTCTTACATTTCGTTAGAGAGTCACCCTGAGACACTATATATATATATATATATATGTGTGTGTGTGTGTGTGTGTGTGTGTGTGTGTGTGTGTGTGTGTACAGTGGCGTATTTAGGGGGGCTTGCGGGGTAAACCCCCCGAAATCTTACTTTCTATCGTAAAGTATATGAAATATCTTGCCGAATTTTCACATTTTCAGGCAAAGCCCCCCTTCCGAAACAAAACCGTAAATACGCCAATGTATATATATACTTTACAGTTTACTCCGCTTTCATAGGCCTGAAAACTGCCTTTCTTTTTTCAATCAGAAACAAACTTACGCCACTTTTTTCATATCCACTTTGTCTAACAGTGTTTTGTGAACGTAGCATGCTGCTACATCGTTGAGCATCTTTTACGTCGTAGTTAACCTAAGAAATTTGAAATATTGGGGGAGGGACAAAAACGGTTTTACAAATGTTGGGGGTTGTTCCCGATGGAATTGACGCCCATGTTGAGTAGATCATTCTTCCCTAAGATTGTGATGGTAATAGAAGTTTAATTTGTAGCGATATGGCTTCTCACAAGTCGGCATTGTTCCAAGGTGACCAGACGTCCCGTTTTAGCCGGGACAGTCCCTTTTTTCAACCGTTGTCCCGTTTTTATCTTATTCTCAAACGGGACGCCTAAATGTCCCGTTTTTAAGCAAAAATGACCCAGGTGTTCCGGTATTATTATTCAAAATATAAATGTTCAATACAGATTCTACACTCTTCCGTACCAACGCTCATTCACCTATTTACGCCCCTTCCCCCCGCGTCGCCGATTCGTATGTGTCCCGTTTTTGCAAGTAAAAATTCTGGTCACCTTGCATTGTTCTGATTGGTTTATGCATTTGTCTTCCTTCGCAAAATGCAACCCGCATTTCAATGCCAATGTAAACGGAGAGTAGCTATTGCTTAGAAACTAGTCGCCAGATGTCAGTAACGTACTGATGCAGCTTTCACTGCCATCTATACAAAACCTCAGAAAGCACTAAATGAAAGTTTCTGTGTGCTTGGTCAATTCCAGCCAGCCTTTATTAGCACACAAAATGAATATATGGATTTTTTTTTCCTGCATCAATGTGGAATGATGTGTCTGAAAGCCGCACTTGTGCAATTCTACAGTTTTAAATAAATGAGTTACTCTTAGAAGTGCTTATTATCTTTTTTTTTTCAAATTAGTTTTTCTTCAGTTCTCTACAACAAGCAATCGTGATTGAAATAAAACAGCAAATCGCTGCAATCTATCGGAAAAGAACGGAACTACGATGTAAGATGGGAATTGAAATCATTCGTCACCTATTATAGGTTACGACAAGCAAGGAAGTCAGTGGGTCCAATTCGATTTCTGACAGAAAGGATTCAATAAATAGTACCCAGCGAAAGCACACACTGGAACAGTCACCAGTCAATCAATGATGTTATCAGAGACTGGAAGGCATGAGTGAAGCTGCCCTCAATGGCGACACTTCCCTCTACATTTTATTGCAGGGACGTACGGAAGGGGGGGGACACAGGGGTCCGGACCCCCCCGAAATTTCGACTTTTTAAAAATTTAGCCTAATTTTAGGGGCAATTTTAGCAATTTTAATATAAAATAGCTTCATATTTAGTTTGAACCCCCCCCGAAATAAATTCCTGGGTACGCTACTGTTTTATTGTATTACTACGTTATCAAGGAATAAAACTATTTTTCGATATACAAAAACAAAGCTTCCCCTCCCCCCAAAAAATTAAGCTTTTGCCCGTCACTGGAGCCAGCACAATATACATTGTGTACCTTCTTTCAAAAGTTTCATAATATGTATACAAACTAGAATAGTTTCTGCTGTAATTAATAAAATTGGCCTAACTAGTTGACAAAAGAAAATATTGGCTTTAGTGGCGTACGCAAGGGGGTTTGGGGCATCAACCCTCCTTGAGAAAGATATGGAAAATTAACATTATACATAAATCACGCTTTTATTTGTCCTGCCTGAAAGGATATCAGACTGTGATTGAATCTCCCTTCCAATTGATTAAATTTCTGCATACTCGATTGATTGCGGGGTCGCAATGGTTCAGTGGTAGAGCGTTCACCTCTGATGCATGGTCCCTGGTTCGATCTCAGCTCGTGCCAAGTGAACTTCATGGTGGACAAACACCGTGTGGGGGGGTTTCCTCGGGGTCCTCCCGTTTTGTTCCACTTTCTTCATTCCACCTGTTCATTCATTTCCCATCATAATCGTCTCCTTTAGCCTAGCTGGCATAGCCTAACCGTGGAACGTAGAGATCAAAAGAGTTCATTTCATTTCGATTGACTGGATTTGTGAGTCCATTTTTGCTAGTGACTGTACTAATTCCATACATGGACTTTTGAAAATTAATTTAAATAAAATGTTTAATTTCAACGCACCACGATTATCTGTTTTAACCGATTATCCACTTAGGGACGAACCAACCATATGATTGGAACGTTTAAAGTGAACGACAGCTCGTAAGCAGCAGGCAGTCGTTTTGGAATGAGGACGAAAGCACGTTTTACAGCTTCCGGTCATGTACTCGTAGTGTAGTTCAGTCTTCAGAAGAATTCAACTAATCTACTAGAAGTGACACACACACACACAAATCTTACTGTACTAAACACTACCACATTACCGAATATTATATGAAGCGTTGGGTGGCAAAGTGGCGTAAGTCACTTTCGAAACATTTTGAAGTATTGAGACTTACGCCACTTTGCGGTATAGGGTCATCGTGAATTCGAATCTACGACGTTCTTTATGCTTACACCTCTTGGCCTATTTTTAACTCTGAGATACGCAACTTTACCATCCAACAGTTCAAGATCACGGAAATGGCTTAATCTATTTTTTTACTGAGTTACGCCATTTTGGCATTTAACGCCTCATATCATAAATGAAAAAAACGTAATAGGATTTTACATCACATCAATTTCTCTGTATGTGTGAAGTCAATAATAAACAAAAAAAAAAAAAAAAAAAACGAAAACATAAGATTGGACTGGGAATCGAG
The DNA here is from genome assembly GCF_964235325.1 of Thermobia domestica. Lineage (NCBI taxonomy): Eukaryota > Metazoa > Arthropoda > Insecta > Zygentoma > Lepismatidae > Thermobia > Thermobia domestica. The sequence goes on along the minus strand of NC_137462.1, from coordinate 32,057,850 downwards.
AGCGGGTCTCAGGATTACCTTGTCCACGCGTTACCGACTTAGGATTGCCAACTATGAAAAATAAAATGACAGGCACCTGCTCACAATTCTTGAAACATATTAGGAATACTCAGCGGCGCAACTGTCTTCAACATAAGATCGTTCCCATATATTTTCTAAAGCAATGTTCAAAATATGTATTAAGTTGAAAAACATTGCTATGGAGGATCAGGGGAGGTCTTCAACGTTGGGAGGCGGGCAGATTTGAGGCATATTCTGGGGGAGGGGAGATGAGACTCATATTATGGTAGATGAATCTGTTGTATATTATATATCACACGATGTAGACGAATTAGTGGTACATATCAATATTACAATTCAGTGCCACGAACACATTCTGAAAATCTGAATACATGCATATTTATAATTAATATGTTTTTAGTTGCAAAAAAAAAAAAAAAATCAAATCGGATTATTGGGAGAACAGTCCTCCACAGTTCAAGACTGGGGAGAAGTGTCCCCCCTCACCTCCCGGGGATTTGCGCCAATGGGAATAATTGTATTTTAAATCTTGAAATATAAAAGTTGAGGCTGATGGTCTGCCGGTAAAATACCGTCTAGTTGGCAACCCTATAACTACTACGCCATTCACTCCACCTTCTGAACACTCATACACTCCATCTTTTTTCCGGTCGGTGCTGTCATAATATAGAAAATACAGTCACATAGTCTGTACTACAATTCCTGCTGTTGTTGGACAACTATCATTACAAAGTACGTATGACGGTTGAAGCTTCCACAATCTTGATTGAAAAAAAATAAAAATAAAAATAATAATAAAAAAAAAGTAGCCACCCATTTCTTTTTGCACTGCCTTAATGTAGTTCTGAACAGCTTGGCACATGCCTCCAACGCTGGCTCAGCTTCGAAAAAGTATCCAATAGGAAGAATAAGGCATTTGTGCACTTGTGATATAAACTGTTCTGAAAATGTATAAGATTTCTTCATTGAATTGCTTCAAGTATAACTATGGTTCATATAGCCAGAAGAATCCATGCTGCATTCGGAAAAGCTTTTCACTGACACACTTCAAGCCAAAATACATGATTGTGTTGTCAGATGAAGTGAAAAAAAAAAAAAAAAAACTTGTTTTTGGAAGTTCTAGTATGCCGGTATTCAGTGGTGCCCACCCCCCCTTATGTCTATGACGCACCCCCCCAATTGTCTATCCGTAAGTGTTCTTCCATGAAAAAAATCTTCTTTTCGATTAATTTTACCCCCCCCCTCATCAAACATATTTATATAGATTTTAACCCCCCCCCCAAATATTTCAATGACGCAGTTTGCGTCATAGCCCCCCCTTGTGGGCACCCCTGCCGGTATTCTCACGAATTGATCCGCTTCATTCTATACATAAACATTAAATGGTATAATATGAACGAATTCTTCCTGTGCGATTAATATTTGTACTAGTATTCAAAAACAAGGTATATCAGTGTGACGTACGTGTTTGCTGAGGTAATTTTCTATAAAGATCGAGCAAAGAAGACAGCTGACAATTTGAAGTGCACATTTGGGAACAAATGACAGGAGAAAATGACAATGTTTTCTGATTAAATATAGAAATTACACGACAAAGGTTATTATACTCACAGTCTATAGTCTTGAATATGGTAACTGAACAAAACGCAAGTCGCCATGAATGCAAATTAATCATCATACACTGAATACCTTTTTGTCGATGGTTTAACACCTTAATTAAAAAAAAAAAAAGTAATACAAATGTAAGAGAATAACTTCAACAATTTATACTAGAAACAACGAAATTCGCTCTGTGTTACCAAAGAATGAATACCTATTAATTGAGGGGCAAATACAATACCACGTTCCGATTCACTGCTCCGATTACAAGTGATTTGAGTACGTGAAGTATCACGTGAACGAATCACGGTAATTGGAGCAGTGAACGCGAACAATATAATGTAATGCAACAGACAATAAAGCGGTAATCTGTAAAAATACAGAATTTGTACATCTCTAGAAAAACAGATTCATTTTTGGAACACTTGAGATGAAAAACTAAACTGAACCAGAACAAACTGAACCGTAACTATATATTTTTTTTTTAAAAAAAGATTTTTTTTCAATAATCGGTCTATTCTCTTCCGATTTTTATAGCATATTCCACCATAATAATGATTATCATAAAATTAACATAATCCAACATAAATACAACCATATTTAACATAATCCAACATAAATACAACCATATTTGCTAAGTAAATACACAGCCTCAATAATAGCTATATCTGAACGAGAGACTATAACTTCATTATTCTATATTTCTGACAATGCCATTTGATGAACATACACTGTTATATGCCTATAATAAAATTTTGTCGTCTGTTATAATTAAATCGATTTAACGTGTATCCACGTAGATATTATAGTATTTCTGGGAACTTCGGTTGTTTCATTAACTGACTAGGTTTTAAAAGTAAATGACTATACTGATCATACTCAATCTTTCCTTAAATAATTTTTTGTAACCTTTCCAAACAATAATGAGCTTGATCCTGGGAAACCCAGTGTACCAGTGTATAATTAATATTTTTCTAATATCAAAGTTAATAATGTTTGTTGTGAACAGTAACCAGGAAAAAATTACCAGAACCACACCTTCAAACTCCCACTGATCACCAACAAAATGAACCTCCATATTTTCTCTTTCCAATTTTACTCCATATTTTCTCTTGATATTTTCCAAGTTCAAAGATTACACCAACTTTTTTAAAAAATCACTGTTAGTAAGAAACTAGTATTTTCATTTCAAAATGACTACAGTCCACAACTGTAGACAGTGACGAACAATATTCTACTTAAATAGAATGCTTCTATACTAATTGGACTAAGTTGTCAAGCAGCGTGTGCGTGGGTATTTCTTTGGATTCTCCCGTTTCCTTCCACTTTTCTCATTTCACCATTTCATTTGTGCACATCCTCACCGTCTCCTTTAGCATAAGCCTATATGGCGTAACTGTAGGGCGAAAAACTTCAAAGATTTCATTACATTTTTACGAATTGAACTACAATAATATTGCATATTTTCACTATGAATACGGTTACTAATTTTCTACTACAAACAGGTGACCCATTGGTGGGAAGTAAACTTTCCAAACCGGACACACTGGTGGGAAGTTTACCGTACTCTCAGTCTTTCCATCGGAAAAGTAAAAAGCATTATTGCATCCTAAGGTTATATATTAAATGCGTACAGGGAATGTGGTAGCTCCTCAGTGGTGCAGTGCTCGCTGTTGGCGCGTGAGAGATCCTGGTTCGAAATCAGCTCGCATCCAAGTGGTTTGTGGTGGACAAACACTGTGTGCGTGTGTTTTCTCGGGGTTATCGTTTTCCTCTCACTTTCGTCATTCCGTAATTCTTATCATCACCGTCCCCCTTAACCTCAGTGCACAATCATGATACATTAATATAGGCTATCTGCATGTCGTGGCGTAGTGCACTCTACCAATATTCAGAGCTCCCTCGTGGCTAAGCGGTTAGCGTACGCGCCTTTGGCGTGGGAGACCCGGGTTCAATTCCCGGCAGGAGCTCATGTGGTTCGGATTCCACGTTAATTAGTAGGCCCACGTCTCATATAGCCTCGCTGCTGAAAGGGACGCTAAACTAAAATCAACTCAACTCTACCAATATTCAAGCTTACTGTAAATTAAGATTACATGTGTAGCTAGCAAAATAACAAAATAATAATAATAATAATAATAATAATAATAATAATAATAATAATAATAATAATAATAATATTTTAAAATATTGCAATGAGGACAGGACATTAAAACATGGATGAGAAGAATGCAGAACTGAAAACCGCGACAAAATGTAAACCGGAAGAACAATTTTTGCATTGCAAAATCTGTAACATTTATTTTACGGATACGCATACAATTCCTGCTGTTCTTGGACAACTATCATTACAAAGTACCTATGACAGTTGAAGCTTCCACAATCTTTATTGAAAAAAAAAAAAAGTGGCCACGCATTTCTTTTTGCACTCCCTTAATGTAGTTCTGAACAGCTTGGCATACAGGTAGTGCCTTTGTATCAATTTCACTACCGCAAATCAAGTCCTAGTCCTTACACAGTGTATCTAGGCAAATATATATATATATAAATTTGTAAAGAGTTAATATTAGCCCTTGTACTAATATTTAGCAAATACAACTGTTAACATTTCCAGGGCATCTTCGGATCTAGAATACACATGATAACTTTTCATGTTGTCCTACTCTGTTGTTTCTCAACAGTTTTCGATACTTCGGATTCCTCCTCTTCTTCTTCTCCTTCCAATGCTGACGCATCACGTTTATTTTCCATCCTAGGAATTTCTATGGCCTTTGGTTCAGTTTCAGGTTCCCCCATTTCACTAAAATCGTCATCTTCATCATCCCCGGATTCCTTACCATATAAAGTTGGGTACTGAGTTAAACAGTCATGCATCACTCTAAATGTTTCGTAGCAATCACTACCTTTGGGTTCAGCTTTACTGTAATGAAAACACGAAAATGCTTCACGGAATTCAACACCACATGGACCAACTACCATGCTACCAAGACACGGACAACTCCAATTGATTTCCCCATTAGGAAGAATTAGTCCAGGCTGTTCTTCTGGGTCAGGTAAAGTAATTTTACTGGGACTTTTATGATCATCTGCTGTCACGAACAACACTCTATCTTTACTCTGTTTACGTTCTTCTGCAAGAGAAGTTGACACAGTATTATCTTTGTTTTCATTTAAAAAGCTTTCTACTTTATCTCCAGACATTGTTACGTTTTTATCAAATATAATTAAAGTAATCAGCTAAAACACGTTATAATGAACACACAAAATACACAATACAGACAATAGAACAGAACAAATTATATAACCTTTGTTCAATTCTCCATGATCACTGCCACAAGTGGCCTGCCACCACAAATATTTCACTTCAAATCACAAGGAGAGAGAAAGTAGCAGTTTGGTCTATTGAGTTCAGTGTTGCCACACTCGTGAATATCAATTATGCCAAATGGAAACCAAAATTATAAGATTTCTAATCGCTTTTCCTCCACGGTATTTACAATTTATAAATAGTAAATGCCATGTTTTAACGACTTACTCCGTAATATGTTGTCGGTTGTATTAAGTGAAAGAAAAGCAATGGTAATTGAGTTAACTATAAAGCGATCTTGTCTGTTGTACAGGAATGCGACTACACTGTTTAGTCCTATAACCTCGTCACAGACCCGTATCCAGGGGGTCTAGGGGCCGGACTCCCCCTAAATTTTTGTTGCCCCCTTTAAATTTTCACAGTAGGCTTGCAAATTAACTATCAGCTATAATTGTAGGAGGGGTCGGCTGAAGTTAGGGGAGGCCGATTCAACCATATTATAGTTCATCACAATAATATGGTTGGATCGCCCCCCCTAACTTCAGCCGGCCCCTCCTACATTTTTGGGCTGATTACCGGCGTGCCTCGCCATCTTAAATTTAGTTGTGAAAATGAACGGAACTAGCTTAAACCAAAAAGAAAAGGAAGAGTAATGAGGTAAAAGAACAAACATATTTGTACTTTGTCCACATTAATTGGTAAATACTACCTATAGTGTCTATGCCTTGGACTTGGAGTAAAGATCTATGTTGATTTAATCGAAAAACTCCAACATCGTCATACTGATTCATTCATTGATTTGTATTAAGGCCAGGGGCGTCATTTAGGAAGGGTCAGGAGGTAATTAATCCTCTTTTAAGCTTGAGAAGTGGACAATCTTTATTGATTCTATACTAATATCCATAGGCGCCGACTTCAGGAAAATATTGGGGGGGGCCAAAACAATGAATAAATATATAATCATATTCACCCGTTTTCTATCAACTGCTGAATAAAGGCCCCATCCCTCCAGATCTCGGTCTGTTGCATCCGCTGCGCTGCTAAATTCATGACCTAAGTCAAATTTGTGCGAACGCATTAAAACAAATTCAGGTTCAAATTCTAGGAACTTCACTGCACCACATTGATCTTCACTTCTTATATCAGTGTTACAATAGTGTTGGTTGAAGCTTCAGTGCTCTATTAACTCTTTTAGGATTTTTGGTAACTTTTGTTACCATAGCGTACTATGGTCTTTGACCTCTTATTTAGGTTCTACAACAGGCACTTAAGTCATTTTTTTATTAGTCAAGTCAAGGATGGACCAAAGAACGCCCGATATGCGTTTTGGAACCAGATGATCAACTTGGCTGCGCCAAGTGGGTGCGGAAGGGCGTGACTTTTTACTTTTTCATAAGGCAAATTTTAAAAACTTTTCACGCCTGTAGTTTCCACGATATCAGATTGGAATTGTATGTACCTTTGGATATTTTTCAAATGTTCTGAGATCTCTACATGAAGCCGAGTCCGCGTACGAGGGCTGCAAATGTTCCGAGGGGCTGATTTTTTTAGAATACGTTCCGGTTCAGGAATACGATACGTACACGTGTGTGGCGCCGTTGGAAAGGGCTTGTTATACTATAGTCCAGGAACTTTAGTCAAAAAATGGGTGTTTCTTCGGAAAAATTAGAAGCCAAGGTTTTTCTTCACAAAAACGTTCATTAGGTCATTCTAAATGACATATCAAAAGTCCCCGACTTTCTGATGTACGCTTCCCCCTTTTTCGGGGGGTGGAAGTGGGGGAGGAAAACGCAATTTAAAATACAATCAAATTCAGCTTATTTGCATGTTGACCTAAATATTCCGAATAAAAAAACAAAATTCACCGCGAACGCTTAGCACATTTGCTCGTAAATGTTTCACAGGAAATCCCAAAGAATATCGGGTCGGGTTTCGGAAATATGACGTCATCAAAATGGCCGACACCAGAATTTGTAGTGTTTTGTGGGAATGGTTATAACTTTCCGCAGAATAATGGTAAAACCGTCGTTTTTGTTTCAGATTGAAGATAATTAATTACCAAATGTACGGAATGAAACGTGCTGTCTGTATCGTTAATTTCTTTCGAGATACAATTAAAAAAAACTAGTTTCTGTGTACCTGGTTTTAAGTGTAAATGCAAATAACTCAGTAATCATAAAATATTTCAAAATATGTCTTCAAATAAACGTTGTAGAGCATTATAAAGCCTTTCCAACCGTACCTGTATCTGCATTTTTTGTAACTAAAACCAACTAAAAGAGAGAGGTCCAACTGCACAATTATGGGAGCAGTATTTAGACATTGTGTTAATCCTCAAAGAGTTTATTAGGGCATAGAGGATGGATGACTGGAAGGCATATTTGTCTGCAGTGAAGAGGATGATTCCGTATTTCCACGCCGCAGGACATTTATTGTACGCTAAAAGTGCCAACTTGTTTGACAAACACATGGTAAAGTTGGAGACATCTATAGAAAATTTACTGCAGACTTTTTCACCGTTAAGCGATTAGACAAATTTTTTATGGAACTCCAACAGATATGGTAATGGAACAGTCACTCATGAAGTCTTCAAAGATACGAAGAGGCTTTGTGCATGGAAGAAGTACAAAAGAGAATGTTTTAACTAAGTTTGTTGTTGGTTTATTAAGTGCGAGCAACATTTCTGAAGGACTAGAAAACTTTTGTGGGATTTCGTTTGCAAGTGAAGAACAGCATGTAGATGCACGAGAATCTCGAATCAAACGGGACCAAAAAGATATTAGGAAAGTATCAGAGTGGTTCAGTGCCCACAACCCTTTCCCAAACGTACAAGTGATCATGTCTATAGGAGTTACAGATAATGTGGAGAAGATAAACTGCTACGATGCACTGAACATTATAGCAGCCATGATGGAAAGAAAAGTTGGTGACAATTTTCATGACATAAAATATTCTCGTACTGATAGGGTTCTTTCTCTTTACACAGTGAACAGTCACCTTACGGTACATGATGTTACTATGCCTGTCGATCCACTGCTGCTGTTTTAAATATTCAGCGTAATCAAAAGATCAGATGATGACCTTCGAACATGTTTAAATATTGATGTCAAACAAGCAGAGAATGATGCTGATGTCCTCATTGTAGAAACCGCACTCATGATATCAAAAATTAATTCTAATTCTACAGTTATTGTTGGTGAGGATATTGATTTGTTACTAATCATGACAGCTCGAACTCCACCGAATTTAGAATGTTTTTCTTGAAGCCAGGAAAAGGAAAGACAGAGCCGAAGATTTACTCATCAAGGAGTTTAGAAGGTGTATGCAAAAATCACATTTTATTTCTACATGCTTTTTCAGGCTGTGATGGAACATCTGCCATTTTTCAGAAGGGAAAATCAGCTTGTTTGAAATTATTACAAAAACGTCAAGATTTAAAACATGTCGTAGTAATTTTTAATCAAAGTAATGTTTCCCATGCAGAAATAACTGAAAATGGCATACAGTTTTTTTTTTGGGGGGGGGGTTATACGGTGCATCTGCAAATTACAATTCACTAAATGATTACCGTTATCATTATTTCACCAAATCAGTGAAGAGAAATAAGTCTGTCGATTTAAAAGCCCTACCACAGACTTCAGCTGCAGCACAACAACATTTGTTTCGGGTTTATTACCACGTACTAACCAACTAAATCCTGAGGAGTGGGATTGGGTTATGAAAGACAATTTGTTAGTACCAATTAATCAATGCAGCCACCTGCTCCAGCGTCCCTTTTAAAAATGATTTTCTGTTCATGTTTTAAAGGATGCGGCAATGTGTGTGAATGTCGAAAGCTGGGTCTGTTCTGCTCTCTTGCTTATGCAAATTGTCACGGACAATCCTGTTTGAATGTCACTCCAACGAAGGAATCTCTGAACGTGAAATATTCATGGACGCCGAAGAAATAGAGGTGACAAACCAGGTGGACCTGCTATAATTACAATTATTATTTATCAATCAGCAAAGGAACTCAATAAGTAAACCATTTCAGGTAAGTTAAATAGTTTACATTTCTTATTCATTATTACTCTGAATTTTACATTTCTCATTCTACAAACGATAAGAATCTATCACCGAATTGTAAATCCTCATTTTTGTATCTGTGTCTGGGGTGTGTGTGACTTACGGATGCTAATGCGATATTTGATCTTATATCCAATTATTTTTAAAATTTTAAAACAAAAGTAGGCTTATATTGTCTTTACAAGAGTCGGTCTATTAAATAGAAAAACATACTTTCCTTACATTTCAAAAAAAAAAATTTAAAAAATGCAGGTACAGGTACCGTTGGAAAGGCTTTATAATGCTCTACAACTATTGTTTGAAGATATATTCTGAAATATTTTATGATTACTGAGTTATTTGCATTTACACTTAAAACCAGGTACACAAAAACTAGTTTTTTTTTTAATTGTATCTCGAAAGAAATTAACGATACAGACAGCACGTTTCATTCCGTACATTTGGTAATTAATTATCTTCAATCTGAAACAAAAACGACGGTTTTACCACTATTCTGCGGAAAGTTATAACCATTCCCACAAAACACTACAAATTCTGGTGTCGGCCATTTTGATGACGTCATATTTCCGAAACCCGACCCGATATTCTTTGGGATTTCCTGTGAAACATTTACGAGCAAATGTGCTAAGCGTTCGCGGTGAATTTTGTTTTTTTATTCGGAATATTTAGGTCAACATGCAAATAAGCTGAATTTGATTGTATTTTAAATTGTGTTTTCCTCCCCCACTTCCACCCCCCGAAAAAGGGGGAAGCGTACATCAGAAAGTCGGGGACTTTTGATATGTCATTTAGAATGACCTCATGAACGTTTTTGTGAAGAAAAACCTTGGCTTCTAATTTTTCCGAAGAAAAATGCTAAAATTCCTGGACTACTAAGGAAAATAACGTTTACGCCATGACTCTAGCCTAAATAGTAATGACGCAGTAAATTTTTCTAATTAGTATATACGTATGTGTGTGTATAAAGAGAGAGCCTAAATTCAGACTTTCAACAATTTTTCCGCCCTTTGTTTTTAAGGTACAAGATTGGAATTTTGCGCACGTATTATGTACATGACAATGTATTTTTAGAAAAAAATTCAGATCCCTACGTCAACTCAGGCCTAGGCCAGAGGGGTAAAATATTTTGGTTGGATTTGTAAAAATACTTCCAAGTTTTTCCCTAATTATCTGGTTTAGGTGTATGATACGGACATGTGAGTGATACCGTTGGAAAGGGCTTATTATATTAAAGAAAATGGCGTTTGAACCATGACTCTAGGCTAAATAGGAATGACGCAATACATTTTAAAAATATTTTATACCTAGGTATCCTATATAGAGGAAGTTCGGGTATTATGGAATACTATTTTTGTTTCGCTTGTAACTCAGTTAATAATTGCACATTGAAATAAAAAGGAAAACAAGTGTACGCCTTACATATTTGGCTTTATTTATGTATATCTTGATAAAGAAGTTTCATTACGGAGGTGGGGAAAATTTATAATTTGTAAAGAAACCACTTTGGAGGGTAATATGAAATAGTCGGGTAATATGGAATACAAATGCTATATAGAAAAGAAAAAAAAAGTTTTCTGTTGAACATACAATGAATATAGTGACAATATATGAAAATTCTGAATGCCAACCCATAACTGATTGTGATTACTTGCAAAAGTCATAAATATAATACTCTGCTTCAGGATCGGCACAGTCATTGTGTGCTCACATTAAACATGATGAACGCTGGACCCAAGCTCACCCCTTGTATCATCAGACAATTCGCTGTAATAAAAAATACATTTAGCATTGTTGTCATCATAAATGTATGTTTAATTGCCCAATACCGATAGATATTTTTGTAATCGGAATACCATACGGAATACGGAATACCATGCTTTTCTTGTGGGTATTCCATATTGTCCTCCAGGCCAGCTTGGAAACGAAAGAGCTGTTAAACGCATTCGAAGGCGTATAGGATAATGGCGCTTATCAAACTACCACTCTGTATATCCAACGTAATAGTAAATAAAGAATTGTTGTTCTATTACATTTCAATAGGAAAATACAGGTTGTAAACCACTTACCTGTAAAAGTATTCCTGAATAAGAAATCAGATTTTCACGTCTACCAACAGAACGAATGTCACAATCACATGGAGACTGACTGTAGAGCATCATGGGGACGTGAGGTAGTAGCTTCTTTCCTCTCCGCTTGGAAGCAACACATCACAGGCGAGCTAATAAGGTGTTCCATATTATCCGACTATTCCATAATACACGAACTTCCTCTATTTATATACATATATGAAAAGATGGGTCACCTTCAGACTTTCAAAAATTTCACCCGACCTCAGTTTCCAAGATACAAGAACGAAAATTTGCGTACGTATTATGTATATAACAAGATTTTTTAAAAAGATTCAGATCCCTACGTAAACCCGGGCCAGAGGGGCACAAAAATTACGAATTTTTTTTAAAAAAATCTCATATTTTTTTCAATTTTCTTATTTCTGGTGTATAATACGGAGAAGGGAAGTATGATCTTTCCTGAGAAAAACGAGGTATGAACCACGATCCTACGATAAATAGTAAGGAAGCAGTAGCTGTTTGAGTGAAAGTCTAAAATTTACCTCAAAAAGTGGAAATCCTAAAAAGGTTAAACGCCGATTTGAAAACGGTACTTTTTATCGAATAAGAATCCTGTTTCTAATATTGAATTAAAGGCACGACGTAATTAACGAAAGAAATTCTTGCTCCTCTTCGGTAATTCTTCCTCAACTGAATTATATTGGGGGGCGAGGACCCCACCTTTAAATATTGGGGGGCCAAGAGTGCCCTGCCCCCCCAAAGTCGGCGCCTATGTCCCTGATCCTAATCCTATATTCGTGATTATCTCTTGAAAAAGAAATAAGTTTCTGGTCTCTTTTGGAGCGAGACCGTTATTAGGGCAAGACCTAATTGTTGGTGGCTGGTTTATTGTCTCGCAGAGAGAGACTTGGCTAGGGCAAGATCCACTTTACGGGCCAGTTTATAGTCTCATGAATGAGACTTGTTTTTTTCCCTGAACATAACCTATCACCTTGTAGTGCTTCTTAGTCAGGTTTCTCTTTTCACAGGTTCTCTTGAGTTCTGGAGTCCTGTGTAGATAGGACAAGCATTTTCTTTTAAGTGAAGGAATTGCTTTTAAAGTGAAGGCTAAGTGAAGCTATGCCGCTAGCGAGGGCAGAGAAACTTATGCCACAGGACCCTTAAAACTTAGAGCATACTTTAGCATAGTTAGGATGTGACGGGTTCTGAGTTCGATCCCTCACGATTAAAGTTCTCCGAGTTTAAACGAGAACTCTTGCTGCGTTTCATAGAGAATTTTTTTCGTCTTGCCTCATATCTAGTTTTTGAATAAAGGTTAAACGCCGATTTGAAAACGGTACCTTTATCGAATAAGAATCCTGTTTCTAATATTGAATTAAAGGCACGGTGTAATTAACGAAAGAAATTCTTGCTCCTCTTCGGTAATTCTTCCTCAACTGAATTATATTGGGGGGGCGAGGACCCCACCTTTAAATATTGGGGGGGCCAAAAGTGCCCTGCCCCCCCAAAGTCGGCGCCTATGCTAATATCGTACTTTAAAAAAAAGTGATTCTTATGTCACCGGAGAATCCTGTCCGCCCCTGGCAAAATCTAAAATGGCGCTACTGATTTAGGCCTCCGTCGTGTTAGCAGCGAGGCTTATAGAACAATGACATTTTTTTAAAAGTGGGATGTAAACAGTTATTGTACAAGGAGCGTGATTTTGAACTTTCAAGAGCAGCCCCTCACCCAATGCGATTCAATTCTATACATTATAATCGTTATATATACGAGGAATGACAATAAAGTAATGAGAATTGTTGGAAAAAACAACTGTACTTACACTTTTAACCAACCACAATGTGATCACCTTAAAAGTACTCTTCTTGTGCCTGCACACACTTACTCCATCGGCGTTCCCATTGTTGGTAGCATCTCTGGAAGTCATCTTTTGGAATGCCTGCCAAAGCCTGCGTTACAGCTGTTTGAATTTCTGTTTCTGCTTTAAAATGGTGTACTTTAAGAACTGCTTTCACGGCTTGGGAACAGAAAAAATTCACACGGGGCGATGTCCGGTGAATAAGGAGGGTGTGGTAGCACTGTAAGGGATTTTAATGCCAAATACTGCCGAACAGACAATGCAGTATGGGCTTGTGCATTATCGTGATGGAAGATCCAGGTGTCAGCAATCTCTGGACGAACACGACAAGCGTTTTCGAAGTATTTCGAGAATTTCTATGCAGAAATGTTGATTTACTGTCTGCAATGGAATACCCACTCTTTATGGACAATTCCCCCAGAGTCAAAAAAGCACACAAGCATGCATTTCACCTTGGACTTCGACATGTGGGCTTGCTTTGGTCATGGCGAATCTTTCGAACACCATTGCGCACTTTGACGTTTCGTTTCGGGGTCATATTGAAAACCCCAACTTTCATCACCAGTGATAATTCTGTTCAGTAAATCCGGGTTAGATTCCACTTGGTCCAACAAATCAGCCTCCACAGTCCTCCGGTCATCTTTTTATTGCTAGGTAACATTTTTCGAAACCAGTTTCGTACACACTTTTCGCATTCCCAAATTTTCAGTTAATATCAGACGCACTGTTTCTCGATATATATTCAGTTCATTCGCAATTATTTTCACGGTTAATCGTCTATCCGCTCGCACAAGCTCCCTCATCTCGTCTGTGTTCTCTATACTAATAACATTTCATTTCCAAATGCCTGCTGAAGCTTCCGGTACGTTACCGCGGCAGCCTCACCAAGTTTCACACAGAAGGAGATTGTGTAGCGCTGCTCAATGTTACGTGCTTCCATTGTTGTGACGGGGGTCCAACACACGACCACACTCTTTAACCTCTAACTCCACAATGAATATTACTTCGTGAGTGCCACGTGCTGTGCTAGTGGAGCAGGTCCGAAGTCATACGCTGGCGGCGATTTTAGTCTGCAGGGTTGCCAGCATCAGTTAAAAAATTTTTCATCACTTTATTGTCGGACCTCGTATAAAATTTCATGAACTCATTCACTCACTGACCTTAAATAACGGGTACTTCCGGTTGACGTGTAAAGTCGAAATTTGCCACAATTGGACGGACTCAGGGTAAAAGGTAACAAGTCACTTTTTTTCAATTTTCGGTTTTTAACACAGAGTTGTAGTTTTTTAAATGGTGCCTCTTTGTATGAAAAGCCCTATGAAAAAAACGTGATCAAAAACATGTACAAGGGACGTGCAAAAGGGAATAATTAAGTTACAATGGAATCCACACCGGGTAAAAGGGAATCAGATGACTCTCCTGAAAAATGAATAAAAATGACTTGTTACCTTTTACCCTGAGTCCGTCCTCGGGACTAACCTAGAGGAAAATTGCTAAAAGTGGATGTTTTTAATTTTTAGAGAAGGGGGTCTAAAGGGGAGATGGAGGAATTTAACATGTAATTTAAATTGACATTATTTTCGACCTATAATTTCACGAAATGAAAGTGAAATGAAGTCTTAGTTTTACGTACCACATTATGCCGGCTAGGCTAAAGAAGACGGTGATGAGAAACGAATGAAATGGTGGGATAAAGAAAGTGGAAGGAAACGGAAGAACCCCGAAGAAAAAGCCCACCAGCACGGTGTTTGTCTACTTGGCGCGAACTGGGATCGAAGCAGGGACCTCACGCACCAGAGATGAACGCTCTACTACTGAGACACCGCGCTATAATCCTATATTTTAAGTACTTGGAATTGGAATAAAAACTTGAAATTCGGTATGTTTGTGCGTTTCCGTTTGCGAAATCACCTAAGTAAATCACCAAAAATAAAAATTTTCAACTTGAAAGTGATTTTATGGGAAACTGAAAAATATTTTCCATGTTATTTCTATGGGGCATCTTGTACGCCTCGAAATGTTTATGCACTTCCTGTAGGGATACAATAATTAAATTTGGCATGATTGTAGCCTTCCGGGACTAACCACAGGAAAATGTCCAAAAATGAATATTTTTAGTTCTTATGATGGGATGAAGAAATTCCAATGTTATTTAAATGGGCGTTTTCTTGAGATACAAAATCTTACCTTTTAGATAGTTGAAATACGAAAAGAAACTTGAAATTCGGTAGAATTGTGTGCTTGAGAGGTGCGAGGCAATAAGCCGATTTACGTATGGATCTGGGAGCGAGGCCCCCAGCTTACCAAATTTAGGAAATATTAAGAGCAAATACACGAAATTCACTATTGCAGCAAAGGCTAATACATAAGCGATACGAGATTGCAGGCCGAGCAAGCGCGGGGATCTGGAGGCGAGGGCTCAGCTGGCCCAAGACTAGCCATTAGTATAAGATGCTATTGAAAAATGTAAAAAAAATCTACTTGTTTCGGAGAGTATTGCTCTCCGAGGAAAATTTAAAATGAAGCTGTTGTGTTATGTGTTTGATGTTCTCTCACCGGGAATAGAATCCGAAACCTAGCGCACCAAGGCATACGCCCAGCATTTCATTCTTAATTTATTGCTCTGTATTTATCGTAAACAATTTTAGCCTTCAAACCTAAAATGATATAGTAAATTAGTGGTTCCCAACCGGTGTCACGCGATCTTATAGGGTAAATAGACAAATTTTAGAATTTAAAAATCATGAAACATTTCATAATTATTAAAAAAATATTTTTGAGGTATACTGTACCAGTTAACACCTTCAGTGGTAGCAGCAATGTTTGTACTGTATTGAGTCAGTATTTTATAGAAACTTATAGGCTTACTCTATTACAATTAATGAAAATGAAATGAAATCTTTAAGTTAACGTCCCACGTCTTTGCCGGTTAGGCTAAAGGAGACGGTGACAATGAGAGGTGAGTGAAATAGTGGAATGAAGAAAATGGGAGAACCCCGAGAAAACCCACGAGCACGGTGTTTGTCCACCACAAAGTTCACACGGCGCGAGATGGGATCGAACCAGGGACCCCAAGCACCGGAGGTGAACGCTTTACCACTGAGCCACCGCACTCCCCTCTATTACAATTAATGTTATTATTAATTGAACAATCTAAGAAATGTGTTGTGACAGCGTGGCTGTTCAGTACATTGTGTCGTCAATTATCAAATGTTGGGAACCACTATACTAAATCAACAGTTTACTCCATCTGTTGTACACACGTCTAAAAGGTTTTGTGTTACATGCTTATAGAACACAGAGGTTATGATGGAACAGACCACTATTAACGTGGACTCCATACGTAAGTCAACTCTTATGTAGAGGATATGTCGTTCTCCACCACATTATTTTTCGGTAGCTCGGTGGTAGAGCGTTCACCTGTGGTGCATGTCGTCCTTGGTTCAATCCCAGCTCGTTCCGAGTGAGCTTTGTGCTGGACAAAGAACACGCTCTCCGAAACCCCGTGTGCGTGGGTTTTCTCGTGGTTCTCTAGTTTCTTCCCACTTTCTTCATTCCACCATTTTCATTCATTTCTCATCATCACTGTCTTCTTTAGCCTAGCAGGCATAAGCATGGGACGTAAAACTTTTCATTTTTCCCTTGTGGTTCAGATTCGACGTTAAGCTGTAAGTCCACCTGTCATATAGCTTCAGTACTGGAAAGGGATGTTAGACTCCAACTAAATACTTTTCTTACAAAAAAAAAAAAAAATCCGCCTCCTTTAGCCTAAAGAGCATAACCATAGGGCGTAAAACTAAAAAATCTTATTTCATTTCATTTCCGTTATGTGATTATATAGGATAAGTTTTTGGACCAGCTACAGACATCTGTTCAGTGCGTTGCAGAAATGTCATCTGATAATAGGAGGAAGGTTCAGAAACTAAAGTTACAAGACTGATATTTCTGGAGTTTTATCTGTTACAGAGGAATGAGACGTGTGTGGTAATTTTAATACATGCAGTTAGTAACTGTCCAGACTTTCAGCATCCGCCACCTACGACGTTACTTATATGTAAAGACAAATGTGAATGGTTTCGAAAAGTGGAAAAAGTCCACTCAGTTACTCGATTTCTGTGGGGCGAAACATGTAACCGCGGCTGAAATTTACCGACAGTTGGTAGAGGTTATACGGAAAGACTGTGATGTCTCGTCAGCATGCCGTAGAATGGAGTCGAAAGTTTGCGGCTGGTCCTGGTAGAGAAAATGTCACCGACGAGGGTGGCGCAGTGACCGACTCAGCACGGTATCAACAGATTTAAACACAGCTCGAGTGGAGAGGCTGATTCAGGACAACAGAAGCATTACGTTACGATATCTCATTGCAGAATTGGAAATGTCGTTCGGAAGCGTTCGTCTCATTGTTCACGAACACTTCGTGACAACGTGGCTGAACACGCAAGGGCGGGGCGGAATTTTTATGCAAGAGGGAAATATTCAAACTCATCCCACTATGCGAAAAGTGCCTTAACCAATATGGAGACTATATCGAAAATTAAGCTAATGCATGTACTATTTTTGCTGTATTGGTTGTATGAAATAATATATGCACGTTTCACTGCAATCTTTGTAACCTTATTTTCTGATCAATCCTCGTATAAATATTTGGGAAGGAAACGGAATTTATGAACCGTTTTTCCTTAGGACTAATGAAGTTCTATATTAATTATTGACTTTTAGGCAAGGAACGGATGCCATACTCCTTCCCTAAAATACGGCATTAAAACTAAATAAAATACTATACTGTCAAAATGCCCATAGTAATTACAATGAACTCTTCTGGAAGTAATCAGCATTGTGGACCAGTCAGTAGAGCTATGAGCATGAAACACGTCTCTTATGAAAGAAATTCTTTTGAAAAAAATTGACTCTACGCTAATCTATTACGTTCATGATCCGTAAAATACTAGTCACAAGAGGATTGCTTTTGCGTATTGGAAAGGTCACAGTGTCATCCAAACGCTTGTTCGATCTGCTTGCTCTCCTTTCTACCTTGAAGCTCCTGCCAGTGAACCCTCTTATTTTTTCTTTCTTTCTTTCGTGTAAAGTTTCTACAACTAGTAATGCTGTACACATTGTTGAAGCGGGTGATCATTCCTCTCATCATTTTCAACCCCAAACTATATGAGTAAGTCATAGAATACACACATTATCTATCTATCTATCCGTCCAGTGGCGTATTTACGATTTTGTTTCGGGGATGGCTTTGCTAACTTTCGGGGGGGGGGGAGAGCTTTGCCTAAAATGTGAAAACTCTTCAAGATATTTTATATACTTTACTACAGAAAGTAAGATTTCGGGGGGGCTTAAGCCCGGAAGTCCCCCATAAATACGCCACTGTATCCGTCTATCTATCTATAAATGAAAGTGACTATGTTTGTGACTTAATAACTCTTAGGGACGCGCACGAGACAAGATTCGTGGCTGTCTCGTCTCGAAAATATGTTGTAAAAGTGATGTCTCGACTCGAAAAATGTATATTTCTCTATTGGAAGAGCCGTGTCTCGACTCGAATTTTGTCAGGCAAAATCCTGTCTCGACTCGTCTCGTGCGCATCCCTAATAACTCTTGAACCACACGACAGATATCGATCAAATTTTCAACATAGATGAGGTTCGGGTCACGGATTTTTCTTTTATAATTTCACTTTGACGGTGCAACTTAGGTGAGGGGGGGCAGGTATATAAAAATGATCGAAAATGACCGATATTAAGTGTTGAATCCATAGTTTTCGGTTTCGCCAAGATGAACAGTGATACTTCCGATGCCTTTTAAATACAAATTCAGCCCGCAATAGTAATATTTAATTTTTAAGAGAAAAGAAAACATCGCCCATCAGAGAGCGCTTCAATAATAGTAAAAAGTGACTGACTAAACTAATTTTCCTTATTTTAACCCAAGCAAGTAGGTAATTGACCCTACTGTTCTATAAAAATCTAAGTGTGTGCGTAATAAATATTCAGTAAAGTATGTTATATAAAATTAAAGAGAACGTGCTTCTTCATTGATTGGCCAATTCCAACTACCAATTGAAAATTCTCAGAAAAAAATTAAACCATTTTCGACAAAATTGTATATTTTTATAAAAGTCATAATAAAATTTTTATTTAAATGTTCAGTGTGGGGTTAAATGAGTCCTGATATTTGATTGGCTTAAAGTACAAGAGTGAAGTTACTGTGGAAAGTCATTAAACATATATATGCAACATCTTGTGTTAAAATCTACATAAATATTTTCGAAAATTATCATAGAATATATTTTTAAAACTTTTTCTTCGGGGGGGGGGGGAGAAGAGGAAGAGAAGTTCAATCTTTCGCAAAACTTTGTTTTATAGTTGCTGAATTCCAGAGATTTATGAATAATTACGTCATGTTATTCTTGATGATTTTACGCTTTTGCCACTAACACTTTTGATGTGTGTTACGAAATCCAACAGAGTTAGCATTAAGAAAAAAAGTTTGTGTATGCGAAACTGGTTTTCACATGACTCTTCGTATTTAATACATTAAAAGTCCTGTAAATTAAAACAGTAAATAATGGAGGTTAGAATGAAGTTTGGAAAATGAAATGTAAACTTTATTTCTACGTCTCACGATTATATGTCCAGTAGCCAGACGATTAATGAAAGTGGAGGATTGCGGCATAATTGGAGGAATGGGAATGTCGGAGAAACTGGTAGAATTTCGAGCAAACTCATGGACACGAGGTTATCGTCCACAAAATCACATAATATGAGATCGAACTGGTGGCCCCGTACAACAAGTAGTCTGCTATCATCGTGCATCCTTCGTAGAAAGATATTTCACGTGGAGATGGGAAGAGGCGTAAAACTTCCACCTCATGCTTTTTAATGAACTTTGTCTATATTATTATATTAAAGACTAGAAGCTACTCGCTCCCCATCGTCCAGACAGATCGCTCTCAAATTTTTAGAGCTAGCACTCCCTTGGCTAACTCCTCAGCGCTCCCTTGGTTAGCTCTATTATCCTGAGCGTTTCCCTCCCCAAGCTATCTTAATCCAATCCACCCATACACAAGGCTAAATATAAGACTTGGACGAAGCAGTTTAAGAACGCTTATTATTGGAAACTGTTAACTTAACCGGCTCCTTCGTATTCCTCAGAATCACTAAATCTTTAGCTGCTTCAATGAAAATGATATTTATTATTATTATTATTATTATTATTATTATTATTATTATTATTATTATTATTAGTAGTAGTAGTAGTAGTAGTAGTAGTAGTAGTAGTAGTAGTAGTAATAATAATAATAATAATAATAATAATAATAATAATAATAATAATAATTCTAGTTTTTGTTTTGTTTTTACACCTGTCTCACCGCTTCAGATTAATAGGAGTGGCAATAGACTTTTTCATCAAGAGTCGATACTTGTTTTCTCTTCTTTCACTTAACATAAGCTCTCATACGATACTCAACTTGAACCCCTTTCCATTTCAACATTTTGAGTTGGACCCCGTCTGGGACCCTGCGAAGGACCCTGGAACATTTTTTTTACTTTGAATCATTTTACTTTTAAAATAATGACATATCCGTGTTTTTGTTTCTACACCTATTCCGCAGTTTCAGATTCATACGAGTGGCCATAGATTTTGCAATAAAGATTGTGTTGATATTTTGACCTA
This sequence comes from Thermobia domestica, assembly GCF_964235325.1. Classification (NCBI taxonomy): domain Eukaryota; kingdom Metazoa; phylum Arthropoda; class Insecta; order Zygentoma; family Lepismatidae; genus Thermobia; species Thermobia domestica. The sequence continues at coordinate 32,037,245 of NC_137462.1, read as the reverse complement.
CCGCTATTTTGCACAGGCTTATCGTAGACAGTCGCGATTTGATTTATCTTCTTTTATTTAACACCAACTTTCATACGATATGCAAGTTGACTCCCTTTCCATTTAAAAATTTTGAGTTGAACCCCATTATGACAGTCGTCACCTCCTACAATTGTATATATATTGATAAATAAAAAATTGTATTTTTATTTTTCCTATTTTTGTTTCAATTTGGATGTATTTTTTTGTCTACGTTTTCTTTCACGAAACTGGGCAGTGGTCATCGCGTTCAGCATCCAACAGGACACCCTCGCTTGTCACTAGGGTAATTTATTGTTCTCGGGTGGCGAAGAAACCCCAGCCATCTTAACGAACTACACACGCACACACACACAAATTTTAAAAATTAAAAGAAGAGAGAGAAAGACAAAATTTTAAAAACTAAGGCAGTTGTACGGAAGCCATGGAAAACACACCACGGTAGACAGTGCCTTCTTTGTTCGTAGTGCATTTTTTTTTTTTTTTTTTTTTTTTTGTATATTCTCAACATCATAATCATGCATCGATAAAAAACCACCAGTGTCGTCTTCGTGACTGTGCCGAACGTCTTGCATTGTCTAGACTTACTCTCTCCTGATGATGTGTGTATGGGACAGTGTATTTGCGTGTAGAAGCATGTTTTGGCGAGTAAGCTTCAACGAGATGTCAGTACCAGAACTTACTTCTTTCTTGTCGCAGAGGGAAGGAGAGGACTCAGCCCCCAGCCTCCAATCTCGAGTGTATACGAGTAACAATGAAGTAAGAGAACGAGAGTTTTCACACATTAAAACTGAGGTAGGCTATTTAAATCTTTTGTTACTAATCAGACTGTTGGATGTGCGATGGATCACGGTTTCATGGCCACTGTGGTTATCATCCATTACATTACCTTTTGCTGCACCGATCCATAGCTTCTGTGTTGGGGGAATCTCAACGAACTTTAAATTCAACGTTCGTTATTTTGGAGACTTATCAATAATGTATATTTAATTTCCGAAAGAAGAAGTGACTCTTATTTTTTTATTGTGTGTGAAATTAAAACTCTATTTTCTCCTGCAATAAAAACTATCCTTATGATCAAATTGGAATAATAACGACCATAACTATTTTTTTTTTTGGATTGAACTAAGCTGTTACTTACCTCGGTCTTTTAATGATTTAGGGTTGCTAGTGGTTATAATTTAATTACTGGATATGTATTCCGTAAATTGAGACCATTTATAAATTAATATTCACAAATATTATAAAATCGCTTTCTTATTTATCATCCATGTCATTGATGACAAAATTAATACTATGGTCAGTTCATAGTCAGATTGTTATAATCAAAGTAGCAATTAATATCGTATGATTTATATCATTATTAGACATCAAGTCAAATATATTTATAATTAAATTTTTACTGTTAGGACAATACAAGCGTTTTCAGCTGAACCGAGGTTCGACTCCAGTCGGACTCAAACTTCGGTAAAGCTAATCGTGAAAAATGGCCCCGCGAACAGGCACACAAACAATGTACACCGTGAAACCATCTGGGACCCTGCGGGGGACCCTGGGATAATTTATTTTACTTTGATACGTTATACTTTTGAAATGGTGAAAGACATATTTTTCTGTTTTCATATTTGTTCCACCGTTTCAGATTTTTCGGGGTTGCAACGGACTTTAAGACACGCTTAAAGGTGTTAATAAAAATGAGTAACGTGCTGCCCTCAAGCGGAATGCTTGAGATCTCCCCAATTTTGGTAACCGGTTTTGATCTTACCTTGACCCAAGCCATCAGGAAATATATACGTCACCCCCACTTTGTGGGTTTAGGTTCAAGTACATTCCGTGTTAGTATATTATTTTTAGAAAATTCGTTTTCTGCCTCCAATGAAGGAAGAGATTAATCTAAATTGAATTTGTGATATTTTGAAGGCAAATGTCTAATTCGTTTTTACGAGGAACACCTATAGCTTATCTGTTTCCGGCTCTGTAATTTCAAGACCATTTTCTTTGAATGTTTCCAAACATTCTTGATAAATTTGTTCGAATGTTGTTCGTTGAGAGTCATATTCTCCAGACTTTATCTTCGACAGCGTTTGAACTAGTGAGTCTACAAGAATCAAACCTTCCGACATGTCTGCATCTACTTGAGATAAGGCAAATCTCAATGCCATAGTATGGCAGCAGTCATCTCAAATTTTATCAGCCCAAAAACTTCCCACTTGTGGGTCAGACTAATTTGCCGGATGGAATGATGGAAGTAAATAAATATCACATGTTTCAGATTTGGTTTAATGCCGCATAATAATACCGCATCTAAAACTAAGTAATGAATTTCCCTTTACTTCATGAAAGTTATAAAGTAAACACTCTTTGAAGCAAAAAGAGGAAATGTGTTTTTCTTTTCCTAATATCAAAGGATGTTAGAACAGACATTTCAATTTGGACTCCTTACACCAAAACAAGCATACGTAGCATTTTTCTTTCTTTCGTTTGTTTACATTCACTAGCTTTTAGAATTTGATGTGAATTCAAATACATAAACACTTCACAGTCACACCAAATGGCCAAATCTCAGCGGTAGAACATCAACTTAAGATTCGGAAGATGATGTGATAATCCTTCGTGGGTAAATATTTCGATTGAGGAGTTTACCAAAATTCTTCCTCGGTGTCAGTAGGGAAATTTTTATTGCCCTATCGAATCATTTCCCCCATTCCTTTGAGCTTCGAATGTTTCAAAGCCTTAAAATGAATCCAAATGTAGTTGAAGCAACTTAACGCTATTATCCTGTAGTCGATACTAAATTAATATTGTTAGTTTTCAGATTAGATTTGAAGGAGAGCCATTAGTTAGAATATCCTGTTAAAAATTCGTCACCACTGATTTACTGTTCTGCATAATTCCTACAATGTAATTTTCTCAGAAATCCTGAATGCTTAATTTTCTTAGAAATTCATATTTTTTACAAAGAACAAATATAAATCTGCGATAAAATTGGGTATTCACTGACTGAATTGACTGTATGGAATATCTGTAGACCAGTCCCACAAACTCCTCATATCTCTCTGATTACTAAACATCATAAAACGGGATGATACAACCTTGTCACGGGACTAACTACCACTTTTAAACAAAATAGCATCACTGCCGCGACTAAGTTGTATCATCTCGGTATCTTACCTGATGGTTAGAAATCAGGAGATTGTAGCACTGTCATTAATAAGCTTCGGAATTTCTCTAGTAGTAGTATTTTTGGGATTACGGTAGAGTTAAAATCGTTTAAAAGAAAATAATTCTGAACGATATATTTTTAAAAATCACTGATTTTTACTACATTTCCCCAGGCTTTAGTTAGTAATATAGGTCCACCAAACACTGTCTTCCTTTTCCTTGGAATTCGCTAGTATCGCTAGTTAAATCTTAGCAGAAGGTTTCTACAGAGTTGCCAACGGCTAAGAGCGTTAGGAAAAAAGGCATACTAGAGAAAAGTCCAGAAGGTAGTCGAGAGGGAGAATTATTATCGGTAGCAAGTACTATGTGTAGGTAGTGTTCAGTATCTTATTTTTCTCAAGCGATCTGGATACGAACAACAGAGAGAATGATTATTGCAGAAATAGGACATGATAAAAACTTTTGTTCTCTTCTTTTACTGTACATTAAACAAGACGGCTCTATATTAAGATTCTTTGAAAATAATAATAATAATACCAAATTACTTAATGGATGCTATGCATTTGTTCTGTCGCCATAATCAATGGAAATTAATTACTTAGTGTACGAATTATAATAAGTAGCGTACGAAGACTTCTTTCGTCCAACGCAAATGTCATGTTTTACTGTAGTGTATGCTATTTGTAAGCAAGCATCTATATGACTTTCAACATTCAAGTGAATAAGAATGCTGACTCATTTTGCTTTTTTTCTGATTCTTTGTTGAAAACAAAGAAGATAACCAGATAAGAGACAGACGTTAAAAGGAACGTTCAGATGGTGAGGTCATTGCATGAGACTTAAAGATTTCGATGAATTAGATCTTGCTGTACTACAAACAAAAGAGCTGTCTGGAGCTTTTTACTCGGAACGCAGACTACTGCAACATACTGTATTCTGCAGTTGGCAACTCTGCTGTTTCGGTAGTAGTTTCACTTGTGGCGACTCCGTTTGTCGGCCTATAGCAGTATCACTCTGTGAGTGGGGGCCACTAGGATGGCCAAAAATTTGAGCAAGGGGGCCTGGCCCCCTTTGGCCCTCCCCTGGCTCCGCCACTGTTTGGATAGCCTTAGCTCTGAAACTATGCACTTTTCCCCACAGGCACATTGGAACTTTTTGACTTAATTTGATGTGAGGAATCACCTGTTTCAGTTTGTGGTCTAGTTCATTAACACCCTGTATATAATTTTACATATCTAATTTACGTTATGTGTTGTTCTTTGGTTTGTCATTTAATGTAATTCTTTTAATATCTAGTTATTTTTGTGATATGTTTGTTTATAATTTGATTGCACTGGAAATTGTACTGTAATTGGACATTTCTTGATTCAATTTTTTTTAAATATTAATATAATTGTAAAATAACTTTAAACTTAAATATAATTTGTAAAATCCATAATGACTTTCGTCAAATAATTTGAAAAATTTCAAACGCTCTCTAAATAGTCTATGGCCACCAATCGCCCCTATAGTTCCAGTGCCCCCGGCGATGAAATATACAGTATATTCTTGGGGGTGCTTAATTGTTGATTACAGAAAACAACTTCTCGCTATTCATTGCTGATTTTACTCTATAGTGATCAACGTTTAAAAAAACGGAAATGGTTCATCTATACCGCTTCCGGTTTGTCTGTTACCTCCATCAACGAAATGAATTCTTAAATTTTGACCTTCCACATCCGTGTCAAAATTGATGCCAAAGATCTAAGGGGTTCTTCAGATTTTTTTGACCCCAGAGTGACAAACATGAGGGGTTTTGACAGAGTTATTTTGCAAGCTGTTTCGTGTAGTAAAAAGAAAAATGATGATACAAATCCCATACACCGACAAATCACACCCAGATTTCTGGTTCCAGAAGCAGTTCTAGAAAGTAAAAACTGGGTGGGCCAGCCCGACCCCAGACTATGATAGGTATCATGAGTTTACTATACACTTTCAAAAATATATAAATAATAGCTTAAATTATTTTTGTCACTCAAAAACTAGGGACCTAGTAGGGATGCGCACGAGACAAGATTTGTGGCTGTCTCGTCTCAAAAATGTGCTGTAAAAGTGATGTCTCGACTCGAAAAATGTATATTTTTCTATTGGAAGAGCCGTGTCTCGACTCGAATTTTGTCAGGGAAGTCCTGTCTCGACTCGTCTCGTGCGCATCCCTAGGACCTAGGCTGCCGGCTCATAACAAAACGTCCGGTTCATAACAAAACGTCTGAAAACAATTGTGACATAGCGTTTTGCACAGTGTCTCCGGCTAACTTTCGACGTTCTTCTCGTGTGTTTTTAAGTTATTTAATTAAAGTTAGTGAAATGAAAATGAAATTTGCGAGTTTAACATCTCACAATTACCCCTTTTTTTAAGCTAAAAGAGACTGATGATTAATGAAAGTAAATATGAAACGAAATTTCTTGTGCTTTCCCCATCGGGAATCGAACCTACGACTATCTGCACCAAAGGCACACGCTCAAACCACTGTAACAGCAGAGTAGGTTAATAAAAGTCAAGAAAATGAAGCAAGCATGATGAAATCACTTGATTGAATGTGGAAACAAGCTGCACAGGGGAAGTGGGCTACACACTGACTAATATTGTGGGAAAATCGTTTTTCCGGGTGTTACAAAAAATTATATTTTTTTAACTTTCAAAAGAAAAGAAAAGGAATTTTTGAAAATTGGTTTCGGTCTCAAAACCAAAACCAACCTCATTATATATATATATATACAGGGTGAGTCAAAAGTCCTTGGACACCTGCATAAGTTTGAAAATCGACGGGAAAAGTAAAAAGTGATGATGGGAACAGAGGTTTGATGAGGGGCCACAAATTTTGGAGTATATGTCATTCATGGCCGCCATGTTGAAATCCATCATTTTGGATTCTAGTCATTTTTTTTAAATGAGAAGGGGGTGTATGACACATCAAATAACACTAGCTTGAGCTCAGGAATTTAATGGTGTAATTTGTTTTTTCTATCTTGTACAGTTCAGAAATTACTAATGTTCAAAGGTGGGAAATTACCTTGGTAGTGACCCAGTTCTCTCTTTGTTCCAGGTGATCTAAAATGGGTCTGACATGTGAACAGAAGATCGAAATCATCCTTATATCAGGGGAACGCAGCTACCGAACAATAGCAGCTGACTACAGCAGACGGCACCCAGACAGAGAACCGGTATCACACAGCACGGTGGCTCACGTGATCACCAAATTCCGGGAGACGGGCTCTGTTCAAGATAGGGCACGTAGTGGGCGACCAAAGACTGCCACCAATGAGGAAACTGCAGCGGTGGTTGTTGCGTCGTTTGTGAAAAGTCCTAAACGAAATACCTGTCGTGTATCCCTAGCATGTGCAATAAGCCAATCCTCCGTTGTCCGGATATTGCACGCCAATCAGTGGCATCCTTAGAAGCTGCACATGCAACATAAACTGAACGAGGATGACCCTGATCGCCGGTTGGAGTTCTGCATGTGGGCTACTGAACAAACGAACTGAATCCTGCGTTTGCCAAGGGCACGCTGTTCAGCGACGAGGCGTATTTCACTTTGAACGGGGAGGTTAATCGACATAATTGTCGATACTTGTGTGATGCAAATTCGAACTGGATTGATCCGAGTCGAGAACATAGTTAAGTGAAGGTGATGGTGCGGTGTGGCATATGGGACACCCGCATCATTGGGTCATTTTTCATTTACAACACCTTAACTGCACCGCAGTATCTCAAGCTGCTGCAGGACCTTCTTGTTCCCTGCCACACTGAACGCTGACGGCATTTTCCCATCTTATTTTCAGCACGATGGAGTCCCTCCACACTATGGACTTGGTGTCCGTGAATGGTTGGATGAACAACTGCCAGGGAAGTGGATTGGTCGCCGTGTTCCCGTGGAGTGGCCTCCCAGATCCCCTGACTTAACGCCCCTTGATTTTTAACTATGGGTACATCTTAAGCAGATAGTGTATGCTGAGACAATCCATGATTTGAGACACCTGGAGGAACGCATCCAACAAGCCTGTGACCAAATTTCAGGAGACATTCTCCTCCGTGTGCAGTCAGAGTGGTTGCGGCGTCTACAGTTGTGCATTGCACGGGATGGACAAGACGTAGAACATGTGTTATAGCATTCAGTATCAAGGTAATTTCCCACCTTTGAACATTAATGACTTCTAAACTGTACAAGATAGAAAAAACAAATTACACCACTAAATTTCTGAGCTCAAGCTAGTGTTATTTGATGTTTCATACACCTCTTCCCATTTTAAAAAAATGACTTGAATCCAAAATGTCGGATTTCAAGATGGCGGCCATGAATGACATACACTCCAAAAGTTGCGGGCGCTCATCAAACCTCTGTTCACATCATCACTTTTTACTTTTCCAGTCGATTTTCGAACTTATGCAAGTGTCCAAGAACTTTTGACTCACCCTATATATATTAAACCCGATACGATTTTCTTTCAAAACCAAAACCAGTTTCTTATCAACAACCGAACCGGTCTTCTAGAACACTAAAACATCGCTTTCTCTGTTTTCCGTTTTTCTACTAACCGATTTCTGTTTTTTGTGAAAAAAATGCTGTTGTCCATCCTTAATACAGACACCCACATGGATATGCACATCAATAGTTCAAAACTTGAAAATAAATATGAAATAAAATCTTTCAGTTTAACGTCCCACGATTATGCCCTTTAGGCTAAGGGAAATGGATGACTTATTCAAGTGAATGATAATGGAAGAATTAGTAGAATGTGAATGTGGGAGGAAACGGGAATATTCCGAGAAAACTCAACGATATGATGTTGCCCACCAAAAGCTTACTTGACCGGGGATAAAACCAGGGACCCCACACACCAGAAGCAAAGGACTCTACTACTGATCCACCGTGCTCCAGTTGGAAACTTGAATTATCTGTATTAGCTCACAAGAGCACTTAGCAAGAATTGTCAGAATCTTTTATGTGGCCCTCGTAGAAATAAGAAAACAGAAAACATCAAATTTAACAAATATGTTTATCGTTTCATCTTTTCATATTCAGTGTAAACACTAAAGAAAGAAAAATAATTAAATCACCTGTCATGAATGGATGACATAATAGTGAGAGATGACGTGTCCCATATTTGATGAAGCGACTCATGGGCGACCTTGGTTGATGATTAGAACGTTTTGCTTTTTCGAAAAAGACCACGACCACATTGCGTGCTCGGTTCTCTCTCTAACGTAACAGCCAATGTTGACATAAATGTTACGAATAATGAAAATATAGATCTGCTAATGTGAATGGAGAGACCTATTGATTGAGTGATTTCAAAGTAAACATACGGTCAAAGTGAAGAAGGAAAAATAAATTTTACTTCCTTATGACTTAGATCTCCTTAGTAATTCCATGAATTTAACTCACAACGGAAGAATCATTTATCTGTTCTAATATATGAAATAAAGAGTGTGTGTATTTATTTGTACATCATTGCGGGTGTATGAGGATATATCATCAGATTTTTCCCATTGAAAGGAGTCAACTTAGACCAGCACAGGCAGATCTTCAACAGGTTTAATCGAGTACGAATCCTTTTTCAGTTATGGACCAAATTACATTTGTCTAAGCAAAAACATCCAATGTTCACCAAAAATACCCATTAATTTAAAGGGTTAAAATACGTTTCTTTTCTTTTTGGATCACAAGATCCAATATATTTCAGTCAAAAATGTTCTTGTCGGCCTTACATCTGGAGAACTACATGTAGTGTAGCCAAACCCAAACTATCACTTAACTCAGTATGATGTGCTTATTCCGTAATAATAATAATAATAATAATAATAATAATAATAATAATAATAATAATAATAATAATAATAATAATAATAATAATAATAATAATAATAATACGAAACTCTATTTAAGGGCCGTTCAAAAATTTTGTGACCCCTGTCCAAAAAATGATTATTGGCCAAGATCGGTATCTTTTGATCCATTTTTTTTATCATTCCTAAAATTCTTGTTTTGTTTTTAAATCTATAAGGGACAGTTCAATCATGTGGTGAGATTTTTCAGAAAGTTATCTCCAAAGTTCAATCATGTGGTGAGATTTTTCAGAAACTTATCTCTAAAATTCAATCATGTGGTGAGATTTTTCAGAAAGTTATCTCCAAAACGCTGACACATTCGCCCATATGTTTCCCTTCCAGATCACGTGAAAAAAAATATTGAATACCCTGAATCTTTTATGTTTTAGATGTTATTGACAGCTAACTTTATTCAAATTATGTGCAAAGCTTCCATGAACAGTTTTGGTCGCACAGGAGAAACGCAGCTTTAATCAGCTTGAGGTGTGCGTAGTGTTGGCAACGCTCAACGAGAAAAAGTGGCTAAGATCAATAGCTAAAAATGGCCAGAAATGACTTTAAAAAAAAAAGTTTCCACGCTGAGACAAAGCTAAGTAAAATTAATTCCTATAATAGCAATAACATAAAATTAATGTAACAGAAATACAGTAAATTTCATTATTATCGTCTTCTTCACGTTGAGGCGATGCTTCTTTTGTATCGGTTGCTTATATACTGGGCTGGTTTTGTTCCAATTAGTTGCAAAACTGTGGGTAAAATTTCGTATTGAAAATAACATTTTCCCACACGGCGCAGCCCAAATCTCACTCTCAAAATTGAGAAAGTATTTTTCAGTGGCGGCTTTAACGGGTAGACCGGGTAGGTACGGGCCTACCCAAAATTTTTGAAAAGCATATAAACGCTGAAAGATACAATAAAGAGTAAATATATTTTCTACTATTTATATTAATGGTAGATAATTATTTAACAAATAGCATCAACCACTACTGTAAAAGTAATTTCCTACTGTCATTAATCAATCAAATGTGCATATGTATTCATAAGCGAAGGAGCGGACCTACCGAAAGTTAAAATCCTAAAGCCGCCCCTGGTGTTTTCTTTTTTTTTTTAACCTGTTCCTGAGTATGTATTTGAGTATTTTCACGTGGTTGAATACACGTCTCTTTTCTGTGTTCGAATATGGAAGCGTTAGTATGAAAAAAGCGAACTCTGAAAATGGATCCTCTCCCCCAGCATCTGTGTACTAATTTATTTCTTGCAATATATATATATATATATATATATATATATATATATATATATATATATATATATATATATATATATATATATTCAATTTAAGACTTATGTACTCATTTATAAAATTTATATTCGCCATTGATAATCAATTTTATCGATATTGTCTTCAAGTCCCAAAGTAAAAATTAATGCTAAGTCAGTAAAAGACTATTTCACTGGTTTCAAATCTCAATTGCCACTGAAAAGCGACATTTTCTGAAGAATGTATACAGGGTGATTATAATGGAAGCCATACTTTCAAAATGATGTAAAAACAATGAAAAAGAAAAGAAAGAAAGATTCACTGGTCAGCATGATTTCAAATTTGAACTGAATGTACTTGAAGAAGGGGAAAACAGTATGGCAATAAGAAGAGAAATGTTCCAAAGTATATCAATAGATGACGCTGTGAACGGCATACCGAAAGTGGATTAGGCTAATAGTGACATTTTGACTCGAAATACGACGGTTTGGCATGAGTTGCACATCAAACCAACTGTAGGCTACTGTTCAATGTCCATGATTGTTTCGGTATGTGACGGAAAAAATAAAAAATGACGACTTTGTCGTGATGGATGGGCTTTTCACTAACAGTGCCACAAGTGTTGAACAACTTATAAACCATTTTTTCCTTCACAAAACCGAAAGAATCATGCACATTGAACAGTACAGTTGGTTTAATGTGCAACTCATGCCAAACCGTCGTAATTCGATTCAAAATGTCACTTGTAGCAAAATCCACTTTCGTTATGCCGCTTACAGCATCATCTATTGATACACTTTGGAACTTTTTTTCTTATGCTATACCGTTTCTTTAAGTATATTCAATTCAAATTTAAAGTCATTCTGACCAGTGGTTCGTTTTTAACAGCATTTTGAAAGTGGGACTTTAATTATAATCACCCTGTATTATCAGGAAGCGTATTCTGAATTACTTTAAGGAGGTTGAAAAAACAAAAAACTAAAACTTACACGTCTTTCTCGAAGATTTTTCTCAATGTCTACTGGCAACTTACAGGTTTCGAGCTATGACCATCAATGCCATCTTTAAGGGACAAATTGTAGCAGTAAAGGGTAGAATAGCTACCACATAGATAACGAATCAAATTTCAGAAAAATAGCAAAATGACGCACACAAAATATCAAAAAGTAGTTGAAGTCAGAGAATGGCTAGAAATGGCTAAAATCAAAAAGCATATGGGTAGAAAAGTTACTAGTGGCTTTTCCGAAAATTTGTGGCTAAGCAGTTTCTCAAAATGGCCATATCTAGCTACAAAATGGCTGAATTGGTAACTCTAGATGTGTGAAACAAGATATCCAGTAATCTGAAAGGGCCCTTAGCATAGCTTCTACTGATATATTTATTATTATTTCTTTCTTAACATTTGCAATCTGCGTAGCTGCAATCTCATGACATTCTTTGCAATCTATAAACAGGCGATGAGATTATGCTGCAAAAGCTTGTGCCAAAGTCACGTTTCATCGCTTAAAAATCTAACATAAGAGAAAGAAAACAAGGGCTAAAGTATAAAAAAGAAAAGAAAACAGAAATCACTTGGTTTTATTAGTCACGTAAAGCTGCAACACAAGAAGAAAACAGTCCAGGCGTAATAATAATAACAATTAAAAAGTTGGATGTATTTCAACGAAAGAGAAGCTTGCATTCTTTTATAGGCGTAAAAAATATATTACGAGGGTCGCTCATACCAAAACAGCAAATGTGTCCACAGTGTTACAACGCAAGTTGCGTTCATGAGATTGTTTGGGAAAACGTGATTTTTTTTATTGAACGTTGCACAGTCAAATAGAAGAGTAGTAAATTTAGTACGGGGAAGAAGCGGAATGTAAAGGGGCATACGGTGTATTTTTCAAGACAGTCTAGCTTATACTTAACTTACCAAAAATTCCAGCATTGGATCACTGGAAGGAAGATATAGCCTGTATTTGGAGTAAATTTGGGTGAGAGATCGGTAAATTTAGAGACAGAATTATACATTTGGGGAGATGAATGGTAAATTTGGGGAGAGACACGTAAATTTGGAGGGAAATTATAAATTTGAGAGGATTACGTCCAAGTTCTTAAGGGAGATGAGTACCCCTGGAAAATTTGGATTTCTTTACCAAGATACACGCAAACTTTCTTAACGTTAATCGAGCAATATTTATAATTGAATGTTAAAACACACATTGACAGCAAAGCCAGCAAGGACACGCTTGAAATAGACAGACAGTCAAGAGCGCCGATCCGGGGGGGCGAGGGGGCCCGAGCCCCCCAATGCTCATGTGGGTCCCCTTACTGTATTTGTAAATTTACAATATTTGGCATAATTTGAATGCAATTTGTTTTAAAATCCTTATATATGCTTTCTGCATCTGAATGGGCCCCCCAAATTTACAGAGAAATCGGCGCCCTTGCAGACAGTAGGCGCGGATTCTTTTGTTATTTCTTTCATGTTTTCTGCTGTCAACTTTTGTCTATTGTCCGTTAAGTTTATAGTTCGAAAATGACCTATCAACATCAAATAACGTGATTAGATAATACGGTTAAAAAAAAAAAAAAAAACTGTCTTTAGCAGAATCGAACGGGACTCTCAAAAATTTACGTTATAGATAAGTTTCTGGTTAACAAAGGTAGTCCTATGAAAAAAAAAAGTGCATACATATAATGGACATTCTGAGATAAAATAAGACGTTGTATGCTGTACGTCCTTTAACCCGGCGGCACTGGCGCCATGTCTCACAGCCATCTGTTTTGTAATTCTACCATGTTTTTCATAACTTCAATTTATCCAAAGATACACTAAAATGTAACATTTGTTTTAAAATTCGCAATATATCTGTTTAATATGCGTAATACAAAATGAAATTATCAACAAAAATTTAAACAAAAATTATTATGTAAAACTTTAAAATTTAACAAATGGGTCTGTGAGACTAGGCGCCAGTGCTCATCAGTGTTTCTTCCAGACATTTTTATTTGCGGGGTACTGCATTTCCCCCCGAGCTCTCAGCGTGCCCCCCGGAGGAGACCAAAATAATACGTCTATAATATAATAATAAATGGAATAGTACCAGCAGTGTTCCTTCGGAATACTAAGTGTGACCCCTGGAACATTTTTTGTGAAAGAATGACTGGTGCTCATGTTACGTTAACAGGTGCCAGTGCCGAAAGGTTAATCAATTTACAGTATTTATTTCTACTACGAATTAATACTCGTAAAATTTACAATAAACAGAAACACTGTACACGTGTTAACAATTTTTCCAGTTGTCAAGGAGAGTTTTCTGAACACGCTGCTGCTCGTCTGCTCAACTTACCACAGTGACTTTAACCTGAGAAACCATACTAACAGTAAGCATATCAGTATCATTTCGACATAAGGCAAATGTTGCAGTTTTTTTAAACTTTTGATAGAGTCTTGATAAGTCTTTAGCCTACACTCTTTTTTTAACTCAATGCCTTATTTTTCTTCTTCCTCAACTTCCTTTTCTCCTTTCAGAATTTCCATATAATTCTCAATTAAGGCATGTATATCCTTCGTGTCTGCTTCGATTTGCACATCACTGTCTATTTTGCTAGTATATATATATATATATAACTTCTCATAGAATGTCTAAAAACTTTCTAAATGCTGCACTCCGATACTTGAAATTTTCCGTTAAGGGGCTTATTTTGATTTCCGTTGTTCGCGTAATACAGCTTCCTTTTAATGAAGGAAATTTAACACTATCTTTGCCAGTGAATTCATGGGACCGTGAAAGATTTCCGTTTAACACAAGTTTCCGTTCAATAAAGGGTCCGTTGAAGACAAGTTTTACTGTATTTGAAAGTCTGAAACATTCATCTGGAATGAATTTATTGACCCCACACATTTACTGGTTAACTGAGTCAATCTTTCCAAATTCTAGATTTTAGCTAAACACCTTGTATACTTTTATACCTCTTTAGCCCCCCTTTTTCTTTAGCTTCAGCTGCGGGAGAATTCAAAAGAGTTGTTTTCTTAACAAGTTCGAGTGACTTGTAGAGTGGAACCTTGAGTTTTCAGTCGTCTAATTGTTTCAACAATATTGTCGAAATGTATACATAAATGAAATTAATACCTTGACAGACAGTATAATATTATCGAAATGTGTACATAAATGAAATTAATACCTTGACAGACAGGATAATATTGTCAAAATGTGTACATAAATGAAATTAATACCTTGACAGACAGTATAATATTATCGAAATGTGTACATAAATGAAATTAATACCTTGACAGACAGGATAATATTGTCGAAATGTGTACATAAATGAAATTAATACCTTGACAGACAGTATAATTTTCTAATGCTAGAAAAGAGTATTCGAGAAGGGTAGGACAAAATACTTTGTTAAGGGATCTCCAATTCCGAATCAAGGCATCAAGAATATTGCAAATATTCGTAACTCGAAACTTGCAAAAGTATGCAAATACCTTTTGAATACGCACTAATCATTAAAATAATTATATACATATGGCTTTTGTAAAACAAAATTCGGGCCTAATTACTAATCGTAAACGACCATCTGGAAAGTGATGCAAAATCTCAAACTACAGGGTGTGTTCACAAAGTTTCAAGACTAGTCTGAGAATACAAAATGTATTAAACATTTTTGTATAGCGAACTAAAATTCTTTGAAACAACCGCTGCCAGTTTTTTTTTTTTGTTTTTTTTTCATTATTCATAGGCTCCCTGGAATTCTTTGCGCGCAAGGCTGTTAAGGGACTTCGTCGAAGCTGCCTGGACCGCTGGAATCGTGTCAAATCGCTTCCCTTTGAGGACTTTCTTAATCCGGGGAAACAAACAACCATCGCAGGGAACGAGGTCGGGGCTGTAAAGGGCTTGCGGCAGTGTTGCCACGTTGAACTTAGCCAAAATTTCGGTGGCGGCGAGCGATGCGTGAGAGGGCGCATCGTCGTGGTGAACAACTCAATCGTCTTTCATCTCTAGGCGAACGCGGTAGACTCGATCCTTCAAACGGCGGAGCACTCCAGCGCAAAACTGACCTGTGACACTCTGTCTGGCAGGAACAAACTCTTTGTGGACCAGTCCTTTAGCAATCAGTTATCGGCGGAGGTCAATGACACGCACTCACTCCACTAGCAATCTTTTCACTCCAACGTCTCAGAGGCAACTGACGCGCGTGCGCTCCGTTAGCTGACACCCCCACTACCTCACCCTGTCGGTTGAACGGGATTGCGCGCGCGCCCCTACTCAGGAAAGCATTAGTCTTGAAACTTTGTGAACAAACCCTGTATACAGTCTTTATTCATATGAGACTGGGAAACAATCAGGATTGAAACCACAAGGTTCAGAAGTAAACAATACATTCACTTAACTTGTTTTAGTCGCTAAAGGTAGCGAGAAACAATTTACCTCATTGCGCTACCTTCTGCGACAAAATTAACTAAATCGTGCCTGTCTATGTTATCTTTACACTAGAGATACTAGGGCTCGAAAAAACGTTTTTTTCTGCTTTGCTATTTTGCTTGGGAAATTTTGGGCTTTTTTTTTTTTTTCAAAATTGTGCTTTAAATTGATAAAGCAGATTTTGTTTCACTTCTCTACAACACAAAAAACTCATTTAATTAGTGGTTGATGCAGATAATAATATAAAACCTCGAAAGTAAACCATGGATTTCGTAAAGATATTTCAAACAATATTAATTCTTAACATAGGCCTATTTACATTATGAATCCAAAAGAATTAACCAATGTATATTGAAATGTTTTCTAGGAAGAGACTAATAATGGACGGAGATTGAACCCTACACCTATTTTATTATAAAAATGATACTTTTTGTATCTACAAAAGTTCTTATGGCAGTCTCTATTATGACCAAGGTTGAAGCTTATATCATCTTGTGCTGGGAACACTTTCACTTCATAACAGCCACCAGAGTTATTCAAGGATACGGTTCTAGGAGACCTCATCTCATAGCAGCCTTCTTTGAGGTACGGTATTATTAAAGGAAAACCCCTTCACTTCATAGCAGTCTCCAGGGTTCTTAGGATACGTTTACGATCAGCGGTCAACTGATGCTTGGTTCCTTCGTAGTCCCTCTTTTATGTGTCCTCTTCGGGTGGCTCGTCTTCTTTCGGTTTCCTTCGTGTCTTCGTCTTTAGTGTACCGTCTGCTTGATTGTAAATATCAGCCCGTGTCGTTATGAGCATGTGCTTGTGATGTGATATGGGGTCCTTACAATGTAATAAGAATTTTTTAACCTCTTATATCAAAAGTAAATACTTTTTAAAAAAAAATACACAAATAACTAGCACAATTGTATGTGGTATTTTTAGTTGAAAATATTCCACCCCCTCTTTTTGAAACAAAATAAAATAAAACATACTCTTAACCATTCTAAATTATATATATTATTTTTAGTATAGTGGGTAGTGTCTTCATTATTCGATTAAAAAAATAATTAATAAAGCTTTCTACTTCGGTTTTTTCAAGCATGGAGATGTTGTAGAACACGTTACGCATGGTTCATGCATTTCTACGTCAAGACATAGGTGGTGATGGCGTCATAACTTATAAAAAATATTTTTATCCTAGGCCTATTTTTATAATTTTTGGCGGGCTTGTGTTTGAACCTAGAAGATTGAAATTTTGCACACACATTCAGTGTATCCTTTAGTATTTTTCCAAATCTCTGCGTTAACACAGGGGCGTCCAGAAGGAAAAAAGGTTTAAAAAGTGGGATTTTTTAAAACAAAAAATATTTTTTTCGCGATTTTCACAGCTCAGATACATGATAAAGACATGTGAATAGCACTGTTTGAAAATCTGTTTTACTCTGAAGAGAATAGTGTACCAACCAGGGGGTAAAAGTAAGGGGGAACGAGGGAGTACGCCGTCCCCTCACCTCGAAAAAAAATGTACGGCGTCACCCCCAGTTCCTAAAAAATTACAATGGGCAAAGATTGGCAGGGGGAACGGCGTGGCGTCATGTCGCTACCTACTGTCCCCCCACCTTTTCTGATCCACTTTTACTCCTGGTACCAACCATGACCTAGGATAAATAGGGATGTCTCAGGAGATTTTTATATTACATCCGGATCTTTTGGAGTAATCTGGCGCATTGTGGGTTTCATTGGTAAATATTTTCCAGCCCTTATTATTCAAGATAGAAGCTTGAAATTTTGTACGCACATTTAGTACATCCCTTACTATCTTTTTAGTTGATTTTGAGATCTGTTAATTAATACAGAGGGTGTCCAGAGAGCTCAAAATTTGAAAAGAAAAAATCAGAAAAATCCCAATTTTTCTCAATTTTTTCTTCTGAGAGACAAGATACGAACAAGTGAATTATACCGCTTGAAAGGCTGTTATATTCTGAAGAAAATGAGGTACGAACCATGATCCTGGGATAAATAGAGATTCTACTATGTCTGCTTGATTGAAAATCTATAATTTACCCCCCCCCCCCAAAAAAAAGTAAAAATTTAAAAGGGTTAATTTTGGGTGATTCTGCATGCATATTGTTGAAATTTTACAGTTAAGTTTTATATAACGACAATCACGGTTTATCCAGTCCTCACGGTTTATGTATTTTTAACAAGAGGAATTCAACGTATCATTATGAAACTGTCCCTTAAAAAACTACGGAATAGACTACATTTAAGTTAAGTCAAACACAACTGCATAACCAACATGAGTATGTGGTTAGCTTCTGCGCGTCTATCGGGAAGTCCGGGTTTCAATCCCGCATTTGAAAATTCTGACAAAAGTTTATCTTAATTCGATCTGTGAATGTAAAAATAGTGCATGTACTGAGTCTTGACCGACTTCCTTTCTTATTATTTTTAAGTCGTTGTTGGATTTGCGAAGGGGTTTATGGTGGTGGGATGTCTGTCGGATTCAAATTTGTTCCCCGAAATTACAGAATTTCTAAAACAAACGAAATATTAGTTATACCTTCACTCATAAATTTCAAGCTCCCCTCAAAAATTAGGAATTTTTAGAAAAACTAAACGTTAATGAGAACCCCACCCCCAAATACTCTTCTAAATCCACCACAGTTTATCTGTATAAAATGACCTTCAAGATTGTATCCGGAAGATTATTGCTGAATATATAAACGAAACGAAATGCCTGACTTATAAGCTTCAGCTCCTCCTGAATGAAAATTAGGTATTTTTTTATTATAGAAAAACCAAACATTAATCAGAGAAACCTCCTCCCAAAATACTTTTTTTTAAAATCCGTTACTGGTTATTTCTATAAAATTGTATTCAAAGTTGTATCCGGAAGATTATTGCTAAATCATTGCACAGCTACAGTATAACAGAAATGTGGAAGTATGCTCTGACGGATATATTGAAAAACAAGTTTAACTTATGTGCTAGAAGCTAGAGTAGTAAGCTCTAAGAAATGAAACACGGATGACTAAAAATGAAATGATCTAGAGAAGAAAAAATGTCGATAACTCAGAAGTTAAAATAAAGTTAAATAGTCTCTAAAATTGCCCTCAAATACTACCTACTATATCTTTAATTTATAAAACATGTGCTACATCCATAATGATAGTATATTCCAGAGCGAAATATGGCATTTAGGTCATGAAATCTTGTTTAACTATAGAGTATACTATAAGAAAGCTATTTAGATGGTAAAACCATGAAAATGAAAAAAATCAAAATTTCCGTTTTTTTTTTTTTTATGTCGGCTTTTTATGTGAAAAGAAAACGATTCTAAAAAGCCGGCGTTTTGCATCTTTACACTGAACATAAATCAAACGAACTCAGTGTGAAGCATTACCAACAGACGACAGAATAATAAATAGTCTGTACACAGTTAAATATTTTAATACTGTATCGATGAATTATGACTTCCTGAATAGCTTTATATTACTCCTATAAAGGTAACTAAGAAAGTTCAGTCGCTTTTTGTGGAGGTCTGTGTTCAATTGGCTCTCACACCGTGAGTTAAATGCGAATGGAGATAAGGCGAAGGGCAGTTGTTGGAGTGGGTATATCCAGCATGCTACATGGTTATGGCAGTTCAATTACACCGTGAACTTGCGTCAGGACGGAGTGAACATGGGACCACCACAGTGCGTCATAGGTGCGCAAACGACGCTGCAGCGGGGCGGAAGATATGCCAGGCCTTTGGTGGAGGTGTCGTGAATACGCGGACAGTGCAGCGGTGGTTTAACAAGTTTAAGGACGTTGACGAAACACTCGAAGACGCACCACGTGCCAAAAAACCAAAACTAGAAAATGAAGATCTTCAGGCAGAAATTGAGGCGAACACTGGCCAGATATGTAAGGAACTTGAACTACAATTCAGTGTGAGTTCAGAAACCATTCGGCAGCACCTCCATCAACTTGGGAAGCACTACAAGTTGGGTCGATGGGTCCCACATGATTTGACTCCGGGCCAGAAGGCAATGCGACCAGACACCTGTATTTCTTTGCTGTCTCGTCTGAGGAAGGAGGCATTTCTGGACAGGATGTTGACATGTGATGACAAATGGTTCTGTACGAAACTCCACGACACCGTCATCATTGGTTAGCATCCCATGAACCGGTTCCAAAACAGCCGAAACTAGCACTGCACCAGAAGAAGGTCCTCCTGTGTGTTTGGTGGACTGCTTGTGACATTGTGCATCGAGAACTGCTACCAGCTGGTCTGAGCATCAATGCAACTATGTACTGTCAGCAACTGAGCCGTGTTCAAGGAAACTAAAAACTCTGGAGCCAGCACTCTTGAATCGCAAAGGGGTCCTCCTGTTATAGAACAACGCTAAGACCCACGTGGCTAGGATGACCCGGGACACCATTCTATGCCTTGGATGGAAAACACTATTGCATCCGCCATACTCCTCGGATATTGCACCGTCCAATTATCACCTGTCCCATTCGTTAGACAATAACCTTAGAGGACATTAGTTCAAATTCCTAGTAGAGGTGCAAAATGCACTTGATACCTTCTTCGCTTCACGACCCAGCAACTTCTACCGCGATGGAATCCATGGCCTTCCAGAACGTTGGTAGGTCATCGATGCTGATGGGGCAATTTTTGATTTTCCAGGTATATCTTAGGTGACATATCGATGTTCTAAGGTGGTGGGTGAAAAAGCAACAGAACTTTCTTGGTTACCTCTATATAATGACAGCGAAAACTCGTGAAGCCAGGACCTTACACCAATCATACAACTACTGTGCCTCACGTGTGATGCATCTGAACTATTCGTACATCTGCCTTCCGAACTCACACTTAAGATAATGTGAAATACAGAAGTGCACCAACAATGTTGCCAAACTTAGAAAACATGACTAACAGGCGACAAAAGCAGCACTTAAAGAAATATAATACAAACACTAATAATTATTCGAATTCAATGGTAACAATAAAAATAATAGCAAAAATATAAAACAATGACAAAAATAATAACAACAAAAATAAGCAAGACGAAACTTATCTGCAATCTGGCAATACTGTGTCCTCACTTTAGGGTAAGGGAGACGATAAATTAAAGAAAGTGAAAGATGATGGAAAAATTGTTGGAATGGTATTGTGGGAGGAAACAGGAGTACACCGATAAAATCCACCTACACGATGTTGTCCACCACGAACTTACTGGGGCGGAGATCGAAATAGGGACACCACGCAACAGATACAAGCGCTCTACCACAGAACCCCCGTGCCCCCTTTGATGATTATGTATCTCGAAGAACTATCTTAGGGCGCCCACTTCTGGTGGAGATGGCTCTGACTTAGTTTCAGGCCAAGTGAGTTTGTGGTAAACAACATTGTGTTGCTGAGTTTTGCCGCTTTCTTCCACATTCTGATTCCAACAGTGCTCCTTTATGATTCACCTTCATGAATCACCTGTTTTCTTTAGCCTAAAGTTGGCGTAGGAGATTCGAATTCGATTCCCGGCGGCGGCGGAAGCTCATGTGGTTCGGATCCCACGTTAAACTGTAGGCACACGTCTCATATAGCCTCGCTGATGAAAGAGACGCTAAGCTGAAAATCATATCAAATTTTTAGCTTAATGTACACTCATGTCCAAAATGATTGTCGAATATCTATAACTGTCTTCTTGTAAGAATATAATTTGATAATGATTTTGCAGGGTGCTTTTAATACTGATACTATGTGTATAATCGGGAAATGTATATTTGTGGTAAATTTCATAGAAAAAAATTATAAATACAAAAATTAGAATGAGTAAAACAAAATGTTGCTAAATGGACAAGAACGTTTTATTTTCGTTTTATTGTTCTTATTTACTGCTCTTTCGACATGAAATTTGCCACATACATGTCTTTGCTGATTATATAGATACTAACATTATAAGAAATACTGGGCGAATTCGTTATCAAATTATATTCCTACAACAACATATTTATAGACATGCGACAATAATTTTGGACACGAGTGTACATAGTTTTTGAATACAAAACTATAAATTTAATTTCATTTCGAAGAACTATCTAGCAAAAATGAATTCGTGTAAACGTAAAAAAAAAAAAAAAAAAAAAAAGTCCTTTCATACCCAACTTCTCCAATATCTAAACCCTGTTCGGCCTAAGCTCTAAACTGCGATAAACAAAGCCGCGTGAAACTAAATCTCGCTGATTTGCTGTTGGCCTACCGACGCTTGTACTCCTCCGCAAAATAGTTCATGTGATTTGCTTATTGCTTTTACTATGAAGCTCCATATAAAACTGCTACATTATTATAAATGACAAAAATATAATACGGATTATCTAATAATACTGCGATCGAGTGTGGCTAATGAAACAATAAAAATAAACACTAAGCATGCGCAGTAATTATGGCGCCAATTCAACTATGGAGGCGTGTTCTGCTTGTAAGTCTGAAAGATGGATCACATGAATCCCGGTTCCGCGAGTGTTGTGGTGAAACACCAACAAGGGAAACCTTTACTCAGTAAGCAACAACTGCTTACCAGCTAAATTTATATCATTTTTTTCTTTCTTTTCTGCTGCTGCCCTAAGTATCTGGACAACACGACACAGTATTGTGAAAATACACGTACATAATTTGCTGCTCCCCGTGGGAAGTGGAGGTGATACATCACTAGCCAATTGTATTTGTGACAAGCGGAAGGGTACAAATATTTTGTTTATCGGAGTTTAGAGCTTACGCTGAACAGGATATAGTTTAAGTTGGGTTTATACAGGGTGTTACAGAAATGTGTTACAGTATTTTGGGAACAGATTTTTCACATCAAAATAAGAAATAAAGTTCATTTGGACCTATGCTCAAAACTGGATAGTTTTAAAGTTATAAGGTGCTGAAAACGTGAAACTAGTGAACTTTAAAAGCCCATAGCTCCACTACTATGGCAACTATCGTAATCGGGTCAAGACATCACTGAGGAACTGGTATGTGAACTATCCAAATATCCATGTTTAAGAATTCTCAGTACTTGAACACCAGTTTTTAGACCTTTAGGTAGGTGGAGAAGAGTGATCAAGTACTCCCAAACAGCCTCTAAAAGTGATTGTGGAAGTATCGGAGGTTCTGAAAGATGGATATTTAGTTTCTCAGTAATGTCTTGACCCGAGTATAAGAAACACAAATCTCCGGGTGTAGATGAAATTCCGGCTGAGTTAATTTTAGCTGGAGGCAAAAAATTGTGGAACAAGATACACAAACTCATTCTCCTTATCTGGAACAAGGAAGAATTGCCACAAGAGTGGAAAGAATCAATCACTGTTCCAATTCACAAAAAAGGCGACAAAACTGACTGTAATAATTATCGAGGCATTTCTCTTCTGTCAACATCCTATAAAATCCTTTCAAATATTCTATTAGCAAGATTGACCCCATACGCAGATGAAATTATTGGAGATTATCAGTGCGGATTTAGACGAAATCGATCAACTATCGACCAAATATTTACCATTCGCCAAATACTCGAAAAAAAGTGGGAATACAATACCCCGGTACATCAACTATTTATTGATTTTAGAAAGGCATACGACTCGGTTAGGAGAGAAACATTATATAACGTTCTTACAGAACTTGGAATACCGAGAAAGCTAATTAGATTAATTAAGATATGTTTAAATGAATCTCAAAGTAAAGTTCCGTGTAGGAAAATATTTGTCCACGAGCTTTCACGTCGAAAATGGCCTGAAACAAGGAGATGCGTTGTCGCCATTATTATTTAACTTCGTTCTGGAATACGCTATAAGGAAAATCAAAGATAGCAACCAGGGCCTAGATTTGAACGATATTCACCAGGTTATGGCATATGCTGATGATGCAAATTTAATAGGGGATGATAGGAGAACAATAGAAAGAAATGCAGAGATCTTATTAAACGCTTGCAGGGACATGGGTTTAGAAGTAAATGCAGAGAAAACTAAATACATGGAAGTGCGTCGGGACCGGAATACAGCAAATTATGGATGCGTTAAAATATTAAATAATACTTTTCATAAAGTGGATACTTTCAAATATCTAGGATCAATATTAACAGAGGAAAATCATCTTCACGAAGAAATTAAATGTCGACTAAAAGCAGGGAATTCGTGTTACTATTCGGTTCAAAATCTCTTGTCGTCGCGAATTCTATCGAGGAATTTGAAGCTTAAAATATACAAAACGATAATTATGCCTGTTGTTCTGTATGGCTGCGAAACATGGTCACTTACTCTGAGGGAAGAACATAGACTGAAAGTATTTGAGAACACGATCCTGAGAAGAATATTCGGACCCAAGAGGAACGAGAATGGGGAATGGCGGAAACTTCATAACAAGGAACTACATAGTTTATATGGTCTACCCAACATTGTTAGGGTCGTTAAGTCTAGGAGGCTTAGGTGGGCGGGTCATGTAGCTAGGATGGAAGAAAGTAGAAACGCTTTCAAAGTCTTGACTGGAAGACCAATCGGAAAACGACCATTAGGAAGACCTAGGCGCAGATGGGAGGACAATATTAAGATGGATCTCGCAGAGATTGGAATACCAAGTAGAAACTGGATGCAGTTAGCTAAGGATAGAAGTCAGTGGAGAGCTTTTGTGAACGCGGCATTGAACCTCCGGGTTTCATAGGCCATAGAGTTAGTTAGTTAGTTTAGTCCTGACCCGACTGCGATCAGTCCTATAATAGTGGAACTATGGACCTTTAAAGTTGATTTTTTCACGTTTTCGGCACTCCATAACTACAAAACTATGAACTTCCGACCAGTGTTCGAAGTGAAACAAAGACAGAGGCTGTATGTTTAATTACGATTTTGACTGGACATACCGGCTATCTAAATGCAGTGAGGGTATGTTGCCTAAAAGATTGCATTTCTATTTTTATAATGACTGAAAAGCATTGGAGAGCTTCTCTGTAGTAACGGGGGAGATGGTATGGAGAGACTTTGATCCCCTGCCAACAACTTTCTGAAAAAATCTTATGTGTATTATAGAGAATTGTACACGAAAAAGCTCAAAAACCAAGATATTAACAATTTCCTGTGGGAAAACTCCAGGTCCCTCCCCGACTGTGTCGTATTCCAAACCCCCGGAAGATCCACCCCTAAGCAAACAATCCCTAAATCCGTCCATGCTCAAAATACAGTATTTATATGCATTAAGGCAAGAAGATACACATACACGCATACATAACAATGAAAACAATTCAATATCGCACATCAAAATATAAACTAGGTGAACTTGTTTGAAGATTTACATTTTACAATGAAGATTCTACATTTTAAAAGCAAAAAGTAGGAAAAAGATAACTAAAATGTCGGTGTTGTTAACTGAGAAATAATTGTCGGTGTTGTTATTTCTTATTTCTACATAAGAAATAAAATCCTTTTATATGCGAGCTATTCTTCAATTACTGTGCATAAAAACTGATTAATTAAACGTTTTAAACATCTACTTTCCAGTGACGGTATGTTTTAATCATTGAAAAACCAGAGACGGTATGCCTTCATCACTGAAAAACTAGGGGCGGTATGGCATACCACCGCATACTGCCTCACTTCGAACACTGCTTCCGACCATAGGTCCATATGAACTTTCCTTCTTATTTTGGTGTGAGGAATCTATAAATTTTTCTAACACACTGCAAGAAACAGAAAATACTGGCTGTTACTTAAACTTTCTGCAAAATTAACTTTGTCCGTCTCTGTCACAACTGCAGCTGTAATTAACTCCTTCAGCTCTGAGAAGAAACTTTGGGAAAACTCACAGCAAATGTATCTGCATTCCTTAGTATGATTCGTGTGACAGTTGCATTATAAGTCCATACAGTTAGTAACACTTGCATTATATTTCTGCTTTTTTTTTTTTTTTTTTTTTTTTTTTTTTTTTTTTTTTTTTTAAGAATGTTTCCCAGGGAATAATAATGATTGCATAGCATGTTTACATCAGGCTATCTCATTAAACGTTGTGTCCTTCAAAATTTCCTTCTTCTTTTTCTTAGGTCGTGTATAATTAGATCCAGGTTATCTAGTTTACATAATTATGGGAAATACTAGAATCTTCCTCATTTTTATTCACGTTTATGGTCCTTGCAAATTGTTTGCAACTTGACAACAAGCAACTTGGTTCTCAATTTATTTCATGTTTTACAGAGCGAGTTCAGCGTTTTTGATTCTGATATCAGATTTCCCAAATTCAGATCCTACTGGCGACAATCTCTTTTTCCTCGAAATTGCCCCGGTTATACGACCTTCTTAGCTTGGCGTTCGTGGCAAATCCTGCAGTTTTTTTTTTAATTGTGTGAAGGAGAACGGAATTTACTCTGTAAGTGTATACAGGGTGTTTCAAAACAACACCGATAACGTCTGGGAGATGATTCCTGACACCAAGATAAGATAAAAAGTATAGACCAACCTGGATGTACAAATGCTTCCTTTCAGAGTTATAGGCTGCCGAAAACATGAACAAATGAACTTTAAAGGTCCATAGCTACAAAACTATGGGACCTACCGTAGTTGGGTCAAGACTTCACTTAGGAACTAGTATGTGCCTAATGATGTGAAGTGGAAAATTTTCCGTTTTGGAAAATTTTCCGCTATGTTTTTCCGGAAAATTTTCCGTTCTAAAAAACATCAGTAATCAAGTAACAATTCCTCAGCAATCATAAAATTGGTTGAATTCATGTATAGAAATGTTAAAAAGTGAAAGATCGTTTAAAGAATCTGAAAATTTTCATGGCACACAATTTTCAGTACTGTGTAGGAACAAGTTAAACATTTTTTCAATGAATCGAAATATTTTCTGTCTTATATGGAAAAATTGAAGAACTTTTTATGAGTGGGAAAATTTTCATCATTTTGAAGCAAAAAGTAAAACAACTTTTTGTGAATCGGAAAGTTTTATTGCTCTGTAGAAACAAGTGAAAGGAATTTTCATAGATCGGAAAATTTTCATCACGATGTAGAAACAAGTGGAAAAAACATCTGGACAATTTTGGATATTATGTATAGTGATGTTTGGTGGAAAATTTTTCACTATATTTAACTGCATATAGAGCAACAAAATTGAATTTCTGTAGAGGAAAGTTAGTCAACAACAAATTATCATTTTCCAATTAGCTTCCGGGAACAGGATTCTATTATTTAAAATTTCAATTTATTAAAAGTCATGAATATTTTTCGATTCATAAAAACATACTCTACTTATTCCTATATCGTTGTCTAGCCGTAAAATTTATTGGTAATAAATATTGGCTTAAAAAGTTTCATGAAGTGAAAATCTAACGATTCTTCATTTCAAGAATGTTTCAAAAACTTCAATGCGTTCTTTCCTGAGAATCCACGTTTGATATCACAAAATTATATTTCGTCAGTTTAATAGGCGTAAGACGAAGTTTTCTCATAGCTTTACTACTTTCCTAGATTTACATACTGCAACATTTATAAATAAGTAGATATAATATAAAGTGCCTACTGTAAATTTTGACTACCCAAAACTCGAGTTTAAGTAACTCATGAAAGCAAATACTAATCATTTTCTGGAAATAAACATTTATTTATTCATATATTCATTCAGAAGACAGTGAAATTTAACTAATAAGGAAGCTGATTTGTGTAGTTGTTCTTCCAATAAAATAATAAAAGAAACAAAAAGCTGCACTTTTAGCGCTGCGTTCTAAAATCAACAAGTAATTTCATTTTAATTTACAAAATAAAAAACATTTCTTTACGAACTCGATGTATGTTCCCTGCAACTTACACACAGAGAGAGAGAGAGAGAGAAACACTGTATATTTTTACTTTCCAACTTGAAATATTAGAAAATTTTCTGGTTTCCGAAAGCTAATTGGAAAATGATAATTTTTTGCTGTCTAACCTTCCTCTACACGAATTTAATTTTATAGCTGAATGTGAAGTTAAATATAGTGGAAAATTTTCCACCAAACATCACTATACATAATATCCAAAATTGTCCGGATTATGAAAAGCATTTTTTTTTTCATTTGTTTCTACATCGTGATGAAAATTTTCCGATCTATGAAAATTCATTTCACTTATTTCTACAAAGCAAATAAAACTTTCTGATTCACAAAAAGTTGTTTAACTTTTTGCTTCAAAATGATGACAATTTTCCGACTCATAAAAAGTTCTTCAATTTTTCCACACAAAACAGAATATTTCGATTCATGAAAAATTATTTCACTTGTTCCTACATAGTACTGAAAATTGTGTGAGCCATGAAAATTTTCAGATTCTTTAAACGATCTTTCACTTTTTAACATTTCTATACATTATTTCAATCAATTTTATGAATACTGAGGAACTGTTACTTGATCGCTGATATTTGTTAAGAACGGAAAATTTTCAAGAAAAATATAGAAGAAAATTTTCCACCTCACATCACTGCTAAACAATGATATAGGAATAAGTGGAGTATGTTTTTATGAATCGGAAAATTTTCCGGAAAATTTCATCACTGTATGTGCCCCATCCAAATATCCAAGTTTTACAATCCTGCGGTACTTCTGCAACAATTTTTATAGAGGTAGTTGGTGAGTACTTCAAATTATAACCCCGTAGCCAAACTGCTCTATAAAAATTGTTGCATGAGTACGTTAGGATTCTGAAACATGTATTTTTTAAATAGCCCACTATTAGTTCCTAAATTAAGTGTTGACCCGACTATGGTAGGTCCCATAGTTTTGGAGCTATGGACTTTTACGAGTTCATTTTTTCATGTTTTCGGCAGCCTATAACTGCGAAAGGAAGCATTTGTACAATCGGGTTGGACTATACTTTTGTCTTATCTTGATGTCAGGAATTACCTCCTAAATGTTGTCGGTGTTGTTTTGAAACACCCTGTATAATTTGAAGATGTATACTGCATATGTTGTATGGTTTTAGTGCTTATTGGGTATGCTAGAGGGAGAGATTTCACAAAATGGTTTAAATAACTTAAAACAGTACAAATGATTCAGTGTTCGATTGATTTCATATCCTACCCTAGAGCCACCTAAGAATATAATTACCGTTTCACCAGTGATAGATGGATTTAAGGATCTTGCGGTCCTAAACAATTAATGGCAAGAGGCCCCTCATCCATCACTATACCCATCTAATGATAAGCTATCCACTAATGAGATCGTTCAGCATACAAGAATCTTTGACAGTTTTGGTTTAGTCACAGTGTTTTACCAAAGGGCATTGTTCCCATTGCGAACAAAGAAGTGATGGCACGATTCACCCGTAACCTGAATTAGTTGAGTCACAACCTTATCCGAGTCATCCGGATCTGAATTTCAATTCTCAGACCCGCAACACAGACACTGAACTCAGCTAAACTATCAGCTTTGCGGAGAGTAATTTTAAAGTTGATCCACGTGCTCATTACTCGAGTTCGATTGTTTGATTCTCGCTGTGATGTTTCTTAGTAAAGATACCATGTTTTGAATACAGCGGGACCTTAATAACTCGAAGCTGAAGGAAATAGATAAAAATTCGAGTTCTCGAGTTTTACGAGTAATCAAGGTTCGAGTTATGAAGGTGGCTATATCAAAAATTTGAAATAAAAGGTTCCGCGTTCCTCATGAAAACTGACTATGTAAACTCTATAACTCGAATTTTTATTCATTCAACCTCTATAACTCGAATTTTTATTCATTCAAGCTCTATAATTCGAATTTTTATTTATTCAACCTCTATAACTCGAATTTTTATGCATTTAACCTCTGTAACTCGAATTTTCATTCATTCAACCTCTATAACTCGAATTATTATTCATTCAACCTCTATAACTCAAATTTTCATTTATTCAACGTCTATAACTCGAATTTTTATTCATTCAAGATCTATAACTCGAATTTTTATTCATTCAACCTCATTAATTCGAATTTTCATTCATCCAAACTCTGTAACTCGAATTTTCATTCATTCAATCTCTATAACTCGAATTTTTATTTATTCAAGCTCTATAACTCGAATTTTCATTCATTCAACTTCTATAACTCGAATGTTTATTCATTCAACCTCTATAACTCGAATTTTTATTCATTCAACCTCTATAACTCGAATTTTCACTCATTCAACCTCTATAACTTTAATTTTTTCTCATTCAACCTCTATAACTCGAATTTTCATTCATTCAACCTCTATAAATAGAATTTTTATTCATTCAACCTCTATAACTGAAATTTTTATTCATTCAACCTCTTTAACTCGAATTTTCATTCATTCAACCTCTATAACTCGAATTTTCATTCATTCAACCACTATAACTTGAATTGTCATTCATTCAACGTCTATAACTCGAATTTTTATTCATTCAACCTCTATAACTCGAAGTTTCATTCATTCAACGTCTATAAATTGAATTTTCATTCATTCAACGTCTATAACTTGAATTTTCATTCATTCAACGTCTATAACTCGAATTTTTATTCATTCAACCTCTATAACTCGAATTTTTATTCATTCAACCTCTATAACTCGAAGTTTCATTCATTCAACCTCTATAACTCGAAGTTGTGAAAGTTCCTTAAATTAAATAAGATGAGTAGTCAAAATAAAATACCAGACATGAGTAAAACAGAATTACAGTATACATTAGCAATAATAACAGGACAAGCCACAATGACAATTACGTAAAAGCATAGACCTATAGCTTCGAGTTACCGAGGTTACATTAAGGGAAATTCGACTTATAGAGGTAAACTTCGACTCGTAGAAGTTCGCAGATACCAAAGTTCTACTTACCGCAGATAGTCGAATATGATTATGAAATCATAAAATTTGACTTATCGAAGTTGTATACTAATTTTTAAACATTCAAATTATAAAAGTTATTTTAACATCGAGTGTTATGGATAGTTCAAGAAAATATGAAAAAAATCGAGTTACGAAGGAATTCGAGTTATCGATATCCAACTGTATTTCAAATATAATTTCACGTTTATTCGTCTTCCCACACTGAAAAATAATGCAATGGTTTTGAACATAGATCATGCGAAGAGATTTAACAAAACACTACTTGGTTTCAATGTTATCTTTTAGAAAGATGCAAGGATTCGAAGGAAAAGAAATGTTTTTTTTTTTTTTTTTTTTAAAAAAAAAACGTAGTTTTTCCTTTATTGCTGGGAAATTTTAGACTTTTTTCGAACTCGATTTTAATGAAGAAATAACAGTACGTTCTACCTTTCGTTTCCAATTATAACAGGAAAAGATGTTTAATTACTGTATTCTGAAAAAGAAAACACGAAATCAAAATAATCAAATAAATCGACCACTCATTAGGGAGGAAAAAAGGCAAACCAGTGGATGCAGTGGGTTTTCTACTTCTAACGAATTGTTTGTAGAGTTATTAGAGAAATGTTCAACAGCAAAAATGTTTGACCAAAAAGTTCATTAGTATTATCGATATTTGTTCTGAAAATGTATTAATTTCGTGGAACAACATTAACGTTTACAGTTTATGTATAAACTAGAAAAATGAAATGAAATCTTTGAGTTTTACATCCGACGATTATGTCGCTTAGGCTAAATGAGACGGTTGAAGATGAGTAATGAATGAAATGGTGGATGAAGAAAGTGGGAGGAAACGGGAGAACCCCGAGAAAACCCACGCACACGGTGTTTGTCCACCACAAATTTCACTTGGCGGGGGCGGAGATCGAACCCGGAACCCCAAGCACCAGAGGTGAACGCTCTACCGCGGCCCCTTTTTTCATTTAATATCCTACAGACGTTTTATGTAAGAAAGTATGCGGAACAAGTATGTCTGTCTGTATACATACCATATATTGAGGTCACTTGTTTCAATTTGGTTTGAGTTTAGTGTCCTTTTCAGCAGCAAGACGTAACGTAGTCTTTAACGTAGTCTTTAACTGACTCGTCTTCGGTGTGAGCGGTCCTGGGTTTGATTCGCGGTGGGGACATTCGGTCGAAAAAGTGTAAAAGCTTTTTTCAGGCCAGACATACCCATGCCGTAAGCGTCGTCTCCAGATTTTTCACTTCATGATGTAGAGGCAGGGGTTACTCTTGATCCCCGGAGCTCACTTTAGAAGCAATTCGTCATTAAAAAAAATAACATATAATAATAACTGCATGCACATGACTGGCGATAGTTCATTTGGTTCCTTCGCGATTCTCCGCGACGAATCGAAGAAGCGCGGACCAAAATGAAGTCCTCGCTGCTACGTGGTGATATCTTCAACACCCGGACTCTAGATATCTCTTTCGACGCCACGGAACCCTGTCGCCAGTGGCACACTAGCAGCAACCCTTCGACGCGTCGCTATATCGACGATCAACATTTACCGGCAATTGGGACACTAGGTGTTAGCGACGTTTACGACACACACACATACACATACATACATAATTATATATATATATATATATATATATATATATATATATATATATATATATATATATATATATATATATAATGATAGAACATTACAGATAACTTTTAACGTATCTTAAACTAGGAGAATGTCTTATTAATACGTTATTTTTATATACAATAACCATTTTACTTATTTTGTTAATTTTCTTTCAGTATTTTTCGAAATTCTTAATGTAGTTTACAGTAAGCAACTGCGATATAAAACTATTCTCTCAAGCTTTAAATACGGTTGCGCAAACAGACCCGACATCGTCACACCAAAAACAGCTTGCTTCTGTTGCCGTGACGTAAACAGAGCATTTTTGCATTGTTTGAAACTTGTGTCTCTGTAATTAAGAAATATTTTTCTGGGATTTTCTGTATATGCTATGTTGAAGACTAGGTCTACATGATGGAGTCATTACATTCGAACTTTTGATAAGAAAGGCAATATCCATACCTGGAAAACTCCTTCGGCGTTGCCGCCCATGCCGAAAAGAAAGAAATGAGTAAAATGAATAACAATGAGCAACGCCAAGGGCCGGGTCACCTGACATGCCCCTTCTTGCCTAAACTTGTGCTTAAACGTCATTGGTAGGCCACTAAACATCTCAGCGACCCTGAAAGCTGTGAATTCTACAACCATTATCAGTCGTTTTCAATTATTTTTACATGAGTCCCCTTACCACCCCTTAAGATTGATAGGAGAGTCTTGTGTAAACTCCTCCTTTAGTGTCATCCGGGCCGTCACCAATCAATTTAGCAATTCGCTACATTCTACTAAAGTTGCGCTAATAATGAGTATTGATAATATCCTATTATGTAGACAATTCCGCACAACTTAAAGTAAAGTTGGTTGCATGTGGGTAAGGGGTTGGTATAACAGCCAGAAGCGTCCATACATTTGTTCCCCGTCTATCACTCCGAGCTGAAATGCGAAAAAATGGTTTCACGCGCGATCGTATCTGGTGAAGATCTATCTGTACAAAATTTGGTGGCTGTATGCGAGTCCTTTCTATGGGAAAATCTGACTATATACAAAGGTCATCCAATAAGTTTTGCACATATGGTTATAGTATTGCTATTACTTGCACTATGAGGATGAAATTTTAGATGAACATACTTTCATCCTTCGGTTACAAGTCCATGCCACTCAATTCAGCCTCCATCTACTATGACACATCTCGTCCAACGTTCTGCCCATGCCTTGAATGCACTTTGGTAAAATTCAACTGGCTGACTTTTACACCATTTTTTTCAGACAATAAATGAATGCCTTGTAAATGTCGAATGTTTTTTTCGTCGCAGACGGCCTAACAGAAAGAAATCCGAAGGATCCAAGCCTGGACTATAGGGAAGCTGAGAGACGACTGGAAGTCTTCTCCATGTTTTGTCATACAAGAACGTATTTAGTGGAAGCTATATGAAAGGGCAAACGATCACGGGATCATTTTTCCTTATTATTATTCCATTTTCTTAGGGAACATTTTGCCGATTTTGTTTATTTGACTCAAGGTAATCCAGACGAGCATGATAATGAAACCCTTGGAGATAGACCTACTTTAAGTGATGTCCAGCAAAATCCATCGAACCATTCTATGCCTGCTGCTCTGGAAGCTGCTGTTCCAAAAATAAAGGAATTTAAAAAGAAGGCAATGGTTTCTAAAACGAAGAAGTTGCAAGGTGCAAAAAAGAAATATCAATTATCATCTGCTTTTGACGATGAGTCCATGAGAGATACCGAACATATCTATTGTCATGACTTATATTCAAAGTCTGCTGGAGGTGAGGGTTGGATAACGTTTCAGCAGTTCCAAGAACAGGCCCACGATCAGTGTGTTGGTCTTTGTGTGTGACATGTGTTCTGATACTTAGGCTACAAGAAAGCTGATCTCAGAACAAGCATAACAGAACTAAGTGTTCAAAAAACGTTTTCTATAGTCAGTGGCGTATTTAAGGGGGACTTCCGGGCTTAATCCCCCCCGAAATCTTACTTACTATAGTAAAGTAAATGAAATATCTTGCAGAATTTTCAAATTTCCAGGCAAAGCCCCCTCCAAAAGTTTGCAAACCCCCCCCCAAAACAAAATCGTAAATACGCCACTCTCTCTATGGAACAATATATTAGCCTACTTTAACAAACTATAAATACTATCGTATTACTAACATACTTTAACACAGTATTAATACATCCTGTACTCCATTTTTTTTAAAAATATAATCATTATTATAAGTTCACAAGATATTTTTCTATTATTTTCGATGAAGGCATCATTTTACCCACACCCTAAAGCAAAACTATCCTTTCGCAATAGGTCCAAATTTGTGTCGAAATAATATCAAACATATTTATTGACAACGTTCAAAGTTGCACCTTAGAAACCTGAGATAACATCTTATCCTATCAACACAATTACCACAATATACATCATTAGAGCTAAGATCTGGAGGCAAATTTGTCTTAAGGGGATCATTTTATCCATTTCTCCCCTATATATACACACAGGGTGTTTCAAAACAACACAGACAACGTTTAAGAGGTGATTCCTGACACTAAGATAATACAAAAAGTATAGATAAATACGTGTGCACAAATGCTTCCTTTCGGAGTTATATCCTGCCGAAAACATGAAGAAATAAACTTTAAAGATCCATAACTCCAAAACTACGAGAACTATCGTAGTCGGGTCAAGACTTCACTTAGAAAACAGTATGTTCCCTATCCAAATATCCATGTTTCAGAATCCTGCGGTAGTTCTGCAACAATTTTTATAGAGGTAGTTGATGAGTACTTCAAATTATATGGCCGTAGCCAAACTCCCTTTTTTAAAAATGGATGTATGAGTACCTTAGGGTTCTGAAACATGTAGGCCTATTTTTCGATAGCGCACATGTTAGTTCCTAAGTGAAGTCCTGACCCGACTTCGGTAGGTCCCATAGTTTTGTAGCTATGGACCTTTAAAGTTCATTTTTTCATATTTTCGGCAGTCTATAACTCCGAGAGGAAGCAGTTGTGCACCCAAGTTGGTCTATACTTTTGTCTTATCTTGGTGTCAGGAATCACCTCCAAAACGATGTTGGTGTTGTTTTGAAACGTCCTACATATATTATTATTATTATTATTATTATTATTATTATTATTATTATTATTATTATTATTATTATTATTATTATTATTATTATTATTATTATTATTATTATTATTATTATTATTATTATTAAAGGCAATACGTAGTCACTTTGGTTCTGAAAGAAAAGTTAAACTATAAATATGTAGACTTCAATGTACTATTGACAAATAAGAAGCAAAATCAGTTCTAGTTATCTTCCTGCGTTTGTGCAATTTGAACTACAGCATTCCATTCGTGAAAGTATTCTTGCATTTCCGGAAGGTGCCAGTATATACCATCATTTTTAATAAACAGTCAGAGTGTTACTGAAATAACTCGGAAGGAAAATAGTTTCTCGTTGCTAATTATATAGTTAATTTTATCGGTTTTTGATTTATTTATATGGCACAAATAAATTACTAATTATCATTATTTATCCAATTGGAATACAAAGTTCATCAAAACAATAAGTATAAATTAATATGTAATAGTACTTACTAATTAAAATTAAATGAGACTTCTTTGGAAGTTTAACAGATTATATTATAGCCAAATGTAGGTCACTGTGAACGATGTGAATTTTTTTTTTAATTTAAATATTTTCTATTCAAATATATATATATATTTCGAAAGCGAATGGAATCACCAATAGGGCAGACTCTAGCATAGCCGGCTGTGCAACACGTGCATTTGTAAGAGCGGCAAGTTTCGAGGGAAGACAAAATCTGTCATAACTATATTATTTTAAACTAGCAGCGTTCACCCCGCTTCGCTGGGGTCACCCCGGAACGCAATAAACTTTGTTACTTAGATAATTTTTACTTTTTCGCTTTCAAGTGATATGATAAAAACCATAGAAGATTGCAGTAAATGTTAACATTATATCGCCTGTCATTTATGTTAACCCGCCGAGTGACACGGTCATGTGGGTTGCATATAAATACGGTTAGATTTAGCTATGATGAGCTAACAAAGGATTTCTACGTTATGGACACTTGAATGGTCAATTATCTCAAGACACTGGTAATTGAAAATTAAAGTGATATGATAAAAACCATCTAGGGTCCAAATCTTAATAACCCCCCAAAAATGAAAGAAATTGGTTCAGCCGTATTAGCGTGATGAGCTAACAAAGGATTTGTACGTTCTCTTTTATATATATAGATAAATATTTCTTGTTAGAAACAGACTTCATCTTGATGTTAGTTAAATTTACTAAGCTGACCTTCTATTTGAATACTACATTCATAAATCATGTTTAGGTCGCATTAGTTTAAGGTCACATGGACAGTGCTAAAGCAAATGGTCAAACATGAATTCCAGCACGTATTGCTTGATTATTGGCAAATACAAAAACTCAATCCTCGAACAGTAGCGAACATCTGTTTAATTTAGTTATATCACAGTTTTTGATATGAAAACTAGTGTACTGTTTGTCACAAACAAGTTCCTTATGATTGAAGGTGGAAACAAGTTTTTTTTTAACAGATGTAGAAGGAAAATCAAGAAATAGAGATAAAAAAAAAAGCTAGTTGCACTGGAATTGCAAACTGATATATTTAAATTAAAGCTCGATATTGGATTCTATAAAAAAGGATTATAATTGTCTTCTGCAGGTGTGTTTGCTCTATCTTTCACTAACATAATAGATTATTAT
The DNA here is from genome assembly GCF_964235325.1 of Thermobia domestica. Lineage (NCBI taxonomy): Eukaryota > Metazoa > Arthropoda > Insecta > Zygentoma > Lepismatidae > Thermobia > Thermobia domestica. Next base: position 32,000,328 of record NC_137462.1, on the reverse strand, counting down.
TTAAAGAGAAAACAGACACAATGATATTGTATTTGTAGTGTATAGGCCTTTGTGAGTGCAAGTGTGCTTTCTCTTCCCATCGTTGTTCATGATGGGGTAGCGTACTTAAAATCGTAGGTTTTAAGATTTGTTCTTCCTGGAGAAAGGGGATGGCAAACAATGCCATTACACGGGACGGCAAATTGCTAGGTCCGGTCCTGATCACCAATATCTAAGTGTAATAGACAAAATTAAATAGATTTATTTTCAAGATGACACGGTGTTTCAATGGTACAGTAAATATCCAATCCCAGTTAACGAATACTTTGCTGATACATTAAGTGCCTCAATACTGTGGTCCAGTTCGACGATGGGTGTCGTGTGTGCAAGTAGGAGCTAACCTCCTCACTATATAGAATGACAAGGATCATGGAGCTAGAAAGATGGAACAAACGCCACTCGCAAGCTTTTGCACAACTAAATACAAACAAAAGCGAGGCTAATTGCTGCACAATGCGTAGTTTTTGAGATTTAGCATGTAACATATCGAAACATTTAAATTTTTCCGGGCTACGACCATCGTCACACACGTGCTTTCTTCGCGTTTTTACCATGTTCTCACTTTTATCTCCATGTAATATCAGTCAACAGTCATGATTTTTTTTTGCAATGGATTATTCACATACAGAATTACTTTGTGGCTTAAGCAGTATTTTTTTTTTTTTAAGTACTTTCCCCTCCTGAGATATTACGTCCCAAAAACGGCATCAAAATCAGAAACTTCAACTTTCGGATCCCAATAAATTTGCGATGCCAGCACAGTGGTGTAATGCAAGAATTTTTTTGGTAGGTATACACTCGATCGTTTTTAAAAGTATGGTGTATACGCAAGACTACTTGGCGTATATGCACCACAATATACGCTCATTATTTCATTCAATTTAAGGTGAGTATACGCTGGACTACAGTAAAATTTTAGGTGGGTATACGTTGTATATTACCGTATACACCTCACTACATCCCTGTGCCATAGCTGTGATATTTGCGCAGACTCTTTAAATGCAATAGCATTCAGCACAAAACTTATGAACCCTTCACTTTATGCCATTTCAAAATACAGCCCCTTTAAAAGTATAAATTTCTGTATTTTTCTGGTGATTTCATGTGTTGGTTTGCAACCCTGCATATTTATTTAGAAGCAAGAGTATATATTCTTCGCGTACCTCAGTTTCTCCTGTAAACATTCATTTTTGTTTGGTGTTCGTCTGATTCGTACGTCATGAGCAACTGTAGTTTTCGTAAACGCTTGCAAATACAAAAATCGGCACTCCACCGATAACAAAGATGGCCGCCATTCAGGAACACTTGTACTTACGACAACGTGAATAGTGTTATTGAGCTCCTCATACACAAGGTTCGTCACACTCAAACTTTTATAATTTTCGGAGATGGTCGAGCAACCTACACTGGATCACTTCGTATGGATTGACGCTGTTTTAAAACGGATAGGATAGAAGAGGACACTTCTAGCTAGCATCCTTCGTAGGAAGGCCAATTGGATTGGACACATATTGCGAAGAAATTGTCTTCTTCATACCGCCATAGAAGGAAGGGTGGAAGGAAAACGAGGAATAGGAAGAAGAAGAACAATTTATCGATAATTTGAAAAATAGAAGAAAATATTGGAAGTTAAAAGAGGAAACTGAAGATAGAGAAGCGTGGAAGAAACATTTCCAGGTCCAAATCTAAAATTAAAAGCAAAATAAAATAAAATGAAATAAGTTCATTAGTCCAGAACCTGCCGTGGCAGAATACTTAATAATAATAATAATAATAATAATAATAATAATAATAATAATAATAATAATAATAATAATAATAATAATAATAATAATAATAAATTGTACTATGGTAACTGATTTGATGTTTATCAGTTTGCATCATCTCCTTCCTTACTTCTCCTTGCGGATATTCCTGGTTTACCTACAGTGGAGCTGTTTACAAGCTTCATACATTTTTTTTCTTTTTCTCTCTCTTTCTTTCTTAGCGCTGTGGTTTTGTGTAGAATTAGCAACACTGACAAACTTAGTTACGCAACCCGCCAGTAGGATGGTGCGGTCGCGGTTTCGTAGACGCTCCCACTTCCATAAAGTCACAGCAGACGATTTTGTCGTAGAATAGAATTCTCGTAGCCTTGCACGTACGCTTGGGGGAAGAAGTGTGAACTGGTTCGACACGATCTGGAAAAGTGAAAGTGATTTGTTGTGATATGTGAGCGTGTATGACGAGTTCTTACTTCGTACAGCAGTAGTTGAGTACTCGCGATTCGTTTAGTTGGTTGTGTGTGCTCACTGTGTGATTAAGGCAGTGTCTGTCTACAGCAAATTGAAGTACAAACGCAACTATAGTTTTCAGTTGTTTTTATTTTCTTTGCGGTAAGTTTTTTGACAATTCTTAACAGATGTGTATATGGGATATGTCTTTCTTTGGACTGTTTATTCACAAGATTTATATTGGATTTTAGCTTTTTTTCTTACTTTTTTAAAGAAAGAATTATTAAGATAAATTTTATGCCTAAAGATGAGTGGTACGGCGCTAACCTCTCGTGTGAAGGGCTCATGCTTTAATCCCAGCAAAACATCGGGTCAATGATCTTTTCTCTTCGGGATTAACCTGCATCGTTTGAGTTTTATTCTATCAATCAGGTGCATTTTATCAATCGTTTCTGTCTAATCAAAGAGTATAATCGTGGGACAATTAGCTAAAGATGTTATTTCATTTCTACAGATTAAGACTTTGTTTCTTAGTGAGAAATAACAATGGAATGAAATCTTTAAGTTTTACGTCGCCGGTTAGACTAAAGGAGACGGTGATGATGAGAAATGAACGAAATGGTGGAATGAAAAAAAGGAAAGGAAACGGGAAAACCCCGAGGAAACCCACGCACACGGTGTTTGTCCACCATAAAGTTCACTTGGCGCGAGGTGGGATCGAACCAAGGACTCCAGAGTTATGCACCAGAGGTGAACGCTGTACCACTGAGCCACCGCTGGTTATTGAGAAATGATTATTTACTATAGGCCTATGTAACGTGACAGTTCTCTTTGTAAAATACTCGGTGTTTTTCAAACGGTAGATAATTCGACGCACCGGCGGTATCTTTCTGAGATTTAGTCTATTCAGGAAAGGAACGAAATCTTTCATTTAACATCTCACGATTGTGCCCTGTACTGTAGGCTAACGAAGATTAACAAAGATGAGTGATTTTCGAAGGCTGGTGGAATGAAAGTGTGGGTGTAAACGAGATAACTCACGGACACGATGTTGTCCACCACAAACTCTCATAGTCTGGGATCAAACCAGTACTCTTACACAAAAGATAAGCGCTGTACAGTCCGCAGCAAAAAAAAAAAAAAAAAAACCTGCAACATGAGCATGTAAGTGTATTGTAAAACGACGAAGTATTTTGTTCCAAAATAAGTGTGCAGGGGAGGGTGCCAAAGTTTCTCCTGGTGTGATTCGTGCCACGTAGACGTTATGCTGATTCCCTGTGCTGTTAGGCGTAGTTTCACAATAAACTTACATGCTCATGTTGCAGGTTTTTTGCTGTGGTCTGTACCACTGAGAAAAATGAAATGAAATCTTTGAGTTTTACGTCCTATGATTATGCCGGTTAGGCTAGTGGAGACTGTGATAATGAGAAATGAATGACATGGTGGAATGAAGAAAGTAGGAGAACCCCGAGAAAAGTCGTGCACACGGTGTTTGTCCACCACAAGGTTCACGCGGCGCGAGCTGGGATCGAACCAGGGACCCCAAGCACCGGAGGTGAACGCTCTACCACTGAGCTATCGAGCCCGTTTTTAATATTATGTACCGAAACAATGTACCGACGGTGCCTTTCTATAAAGAATAATTGGAATATGAAATGAAGGTATTTTTTAAATTTAGCGATCTATGGGGTAAAGGAGACGGATATTGATGAAAGTAAATAAAGTTATGAATGAATTGGAGAAATGAGAATGTGGAAGGAAACGTAAGAACGCAGTATAGACTCGCTGGTAGAACGTTCACCTCTGGCGCGTAGAGTTCCTGGTTCGATCCCAGCCTCGCCAAGAGACTTATCCTTATTTCCCGTCTTGTATCGAAATTTTTGTAAATTTTACAAAAATTTTCTTTTTTTTTTTCTTTCTCAATTTCATCTAGAAGTTATTAGAAATTCTTCGATTTCACGAAAGATCCACGTAAGTTATAATATAACAACATATAAACCCACTGGTGTTTCTGGCATGTAAAATTGGGGGAGGGGGACATCAAAGAAGGAGATTTAAATGGTAGTACCTAGCACAACCTGTTTATTAACTTCGATTCTATTTGTTACCTTTCTGCTTACCTCCACAGACCCCTGAATTATATCAAGAACTCTGTTATAATAATTTTACAGCCTGAATATTATATTCCAAATAAATATAATTATTATTTATATGTTATTTTGTCGTTATTAAATAAATTAAATTAGAGTAGAATATGGAATATTTTCTACTTCAAAATATTGGGGGACGCGTCCCCCTGGCCCTCCACCAGAGACGTCCGTGTATGAACCATATTCATTATTAGAGTATATTGTGTTCTCTAATGACTTGCGTACCTTTAAACGTTGGTAAATGATCAATTTATGATTTTTATTCTATGAATCATACAATACTAAAACAGTGTTTGAGGGGTCCCTCCCATTACATCGCTTCCCATTTCATCGTTTCTTGAAAAAGGGCGTGGTTTGACCCACTTTATCGCTTCTGATGAGTAATGTGACTTTCCATGCTTATGAGCTCCTGTTTCATTACTCAGAGGAACGAAACCAGCTCAAAACAATAAGGGCCGCGATGGCTCAGTGGTAGAGCGTTCACCTCTGGTAGCATGGTGTCCTCGGTTCGATCCCAGCTCGTGCCAAGTATCTTGTGCTGGACAAACACCGTGTGAGGGGGGTTTCTCGGGGTTCTCACACTTTTTTCATTCCATTATTTCCTTCATTTCTCATCATACCATCTACTTACAGTTAGCCTAGCCGGCATAACCGTCGGACATAGAACTTGAAGATTTTCCAGCTCAAAACAATTGAATGTGTGGATCAGTGGCATATTTACGATTTTGTTTCGGGGGGGCTTTGCCTGGGAATGTCTAAATTCTGCAAGATATTTCATTTAATTTACTATAGTAAGTAAGATTTCGGGGGGGGGGCTTAAGCCCGCAAACCTCATAAATACGCCACTGGTGTAAATATATGGTAAAATAAAGAAATCAGCAGGTGCAAATGTTTATTACTACATAACAAGATGAAAATAAACAATTCAATCCTTCCAAACGGAATATATGTAACAAAATAATACTTAAAAAAAAAAAAAAAAATCAGAAGTTATCTGGAAGCTTATCTTGCTTCTTCAAAGTGATGGCGTGCAATGCACCTGAAGCTTGTAATGGACAAAATTGATCTACTTACACAGCGCATTCAAGCTAAATCCCTAGGCGCTTCCCATAGAGCCCTTGTCACGCTTTTATCGTTGCCGTGAAGCAAATAGTCATTAACTATATAGCTTAAGTACCGAAGAACTAGATCTATGTTTATTTATGATGATCTGGCAGCTATTATTGTATCCAGATTTGTCTCTCTTTTTTTTTTCTTAACTTTCCAGCGATGAAAGGGGAGAAGATAGTACAGTGATTATAGAGTTTTTTAAAAAAAATCGAAATTTCAACGTATTTACACGTTTCTTGGTCCATGAATATCGAAAAAGTGACTTTTCGACATCTGTCTCTCCGATCGTCCTGATATGTCTCCTCGCCTAGAGGGCATACCGTGGCCCCGCGTAGCGTAGTTGCTAACTCTCTAGCCTTTGGTGCGAGCGGTCCCGGCTTCTATTCCCGGTGGAGACAGTCGGAAAAGTGTAACAGCTTTATCAGGCCAATCATTCAGAGTGAGGTTTTCCTCGGTTTTCCTCATTCGCACCAGACAAATGCCTTGATGATACCTAACATACAGGTGCTAGGCCTCTTCCTTCCTCCCCCCTTTCCTCAGATAGTGTGATCGCCGAGAGATAGGACGTCATCCCTCATACGTGACGGGCTAACATGGCCATAGATGCCGAAAGCCCAGATGTTTAATTCCTAATCCTAATCCTAGTGACGGGCTAACATGGCCATAGATGCCGAAAGCCCAGAAATCTAATTCCTAATCCTAATCCTAGTGACGGGCTAACATGGCCATAGATGCCGAAAGCCCAGAAATCTAATTCCTAATCCTAATCCTAGTGACGGGCTAACATGGCCATAGATGCCGAAAGTCCAGAAATCGAATTCCTAATCCTAATCCTAGTGACGGGCTAACATGGCCATAGATGCCGAAAGCCCAGAAATCGAATTCCTAATCCTAATCCTAGTGGCGGGCTAACATGACCATAGATGCCGAAAGACCAGAAATCTAATTTCTAATCCTAATCCTAGTGACGGGCTAACATGGCCATAGATGCCGCAAGCCCAGAAATCTAATTCCTAATCCTAATCCTAGTGACGGGCTAACATGGCCATAGATGCCGAAAGTCCAGAAATCGAATTCCTAATCCTAATCCTAGTGACGGGCTAACATGGCCATAGATGCCGAAAGTCCAGAAATCGAATTCCTAATCCTAATCCTAGTGACGGGCTAACATGGCCATAGATGCCGAAAGCCCAGAAATCGAATTCCTAATCCTAATCCTAGTGGCGGGCTAACATGACCATAGATGCCGAAAGACCAGAAATCTAATTTCTAATCCTAATCCTAGTGACGGGCTAACATGGCCATAGATGCCGCAAGCCCAGAAATCTAATTCCTAATCCTAATCCTAGTGACGGCCTAACATGGCCATAGATGCCGAAAGTCCAGAAATCTAATTTCTAATCCTAATCCTAGTGACGGGCTAACATGGCCATAGATGCCGAAAGCCCATAAATCTAATTCCTAATCCTAATCCTAGTGACGGGCTAACATGGCCATAGATGCCGAAAGTCCAGAAATCTAATTTCTAATCCTAATCCTAGTGACGGGCTAACATGCCTATAGATGCCGAAGCCCAGAAATCTAATTCCTAATCCTAGTGACGGGCTAACATGCCTATAGATGCCGAAAACCCAGAAATCTATTTCCCAATCCTAAGCCTAGAAGCCATATCGTCTAACATATTGAGACCAAATTTTAAATTTAAGGTTTCTATGTAATTTCTTAGCGGGGTTTTCGAATTTTCTTTCTATAGAATTTTATTTTCGAAGGGATTTTTTTAAATGAAAAAAATCGATTTTCTTGAAACCGACTCTTTAACGATTTTATTTATATAGCCCTATGCTGTATTTTATAAATCAATATTTCAATGACAACCCCATACTGTGATATAAGGCATTTCCCTGGAAAAAATCGAGAAGGGGTAATTTAATCTTGGGGGTGATTTTTAGGACGATTTTCTCAAAAATGACTCTCGCGATTTTGTTTAAATTTTATAAATAAATATTTCATTAATTGCTTGATAATATGGTATAACTCATTTGTCCTGTGAAAGAATGTCCGAGTTGTACAGTGGAGTCCCGATAATCCGTATACGTTTAATCCGAACATCTGGTTAATTTAAACAGGTCCCGGAGTTTTTTATTTTATTTTATTTTATTTTTTTTTTTAGCGAAAATAGTTTTAGGGAATTAATAACTAAAAGGATGAAAATGGATGCATGTTTCCGTAGAAAATGAACTTTCGTTAAATTCAGTTTTTTCTTTAATACCTGTATTTAGGCCTTAAGCCACATTACAACAATTACACAAACTTTGAAATAGAATAAAGGTATCACGTTTTTACAGCATTTTTAACATTTTCCCAGTACAGTACATATACTGTAGTCGGAAAACGTGTTTTGAAATACTATACGCTATGTATTACAACTCAATAGATCCGTTCACCCTCTTCAAACCGCGACTTTACTGTTATTCTGGCTAATCCGAACAGTGTTCGGTCCCAATTAGTTCGGATTAGCGGGACTCCACCTAGAGGTTTTTTTTGGACGAATATCTCAAAAATGACTCAGGCAATTTTATTCATATTTTGGTAAATATTTAATTATAAACCTGACAATATGTCATAACTCATTTGCCCTCAAAGAATGTATGAGGAGGAAATTTATTCTTGGGTGCTTTTTTTTTTTGTTTTTTGTTTTTTGTTTCGGATAATTTTCTTAGAAAGGACTCAGATGATTTTGTTCATAATTCATAAATAAATATTCCATTAATAAACTGACAAAATGGCACACATAACTCATTTGTTTTGAAAAAAAAAACGCAAGAGAGGTAGTATATTATTCGGGTGTTCTTTTTGTGCGATTTTCTCAAAAGCGACTCAGGCGATTTATATCATATTTCATAATTAAATATTTCATTAATAATCTGATAATATTACATCAACTCATTTGTCTTGAAAAGATCTACGAAGGGTAGTTTATTCCTGAGGGTATTTTTTTTCAGACTACTTTCTCAAAAACAACTTAGGTAATTCTGTTCTTATTTCATAAGTAAATATTTCATTAATATTCGTATAATGTTGCATAAATCACCTCAATCAGACTATCCATAAGAGCTTAGTTTACTCTTGGGATGAGTTTTTTTTAGAGGGGATAAAACACGACTCGTTCTATTTTATTACTATTTTATAAACAAATTTCTCACTAATAAGTCCAACATACACGTATGACATAAGTCATTTCTTATAGAGAAATTACAAGGGATAAATTAATTTTGGAGGTGATTTTCTTTGGGCGGAGTTTTCCGAAAACACTATATAATTTTGACTGTATTTTCTTTCTTGCTTGTGTACGTCCTTGTATGCCACAACATTGCACTGAAAGATAACTACAAGGTTTAACAATAAACGGGTCAGAATCACAGAAAGATATATTACATGCTCTTTTTTTAGTGGTGAATCGTCAAAGTTCAATCGAGCGAACCTGTAAATTTTATCGTTTAGAATATAAAAGATGCTACTGAGCCCAAACAGTGTTCTTTTTGTATAATCTATGTTCGCAAAACCATTGTATTATTTTTTTCCGTATGAGAAGACGAATAAATAAAAAAAATAATATCTGAGATATTCAAGACATGATATCTCGACTCAGAAATGTCATATAAAACAAATTAATGTTCAAATAGTATGTGATCATTAACCCCTTAAAGTTTTGGAGTAATATTGCAGTGCTAATTTTTGGGCTGCTTCCGGGTTACCGGATCAGAGAAACGACACCCAGACCCAGACAAAAGTCTTGTTTGTCGAGTAATATTGCAGAACTGATTTCTTTGGCGGATTCCGTGTTACCGGATCTGAAGAATGACACCCAGACCCGCATGTCCCGGACAAACAAGGGGAGTAATATTGCAGAACTGATTTTTTGTCTGCTTTCGGGCTACCGGATTTGAGAAACGACATCCAAAGCCGCATGACTCGGACAAAGGTCTTGCTTTTGGTGTAATATTGCAGAGCATATTTCTTTGGCTGCTCCCATGTTACCGGATCTGAAAAACGATACCCAGACCCGGATAACCCGGACAAAAGTCTTGTTTTTGGAGTAATATTGCAGAGTTGATTTTTTTTTTTTGGCTACTCCCGGGTTACCGGATCTGAGAAACGACACCCAGACCCGGACAAAAGTCTTGTTTTTGGAGTAATATTGCAAAGCTGATTTTTTTTCTGCTTCCGGATTACCGGATATGCGAAGCGATAACCAAATTCGGATGACCTGGTCAAAAGCCATGACTCGAGTAACACGGTGACTTGTTCCATCGCTGAACTTTAGCACGTTTGAAGAAGTTCTGTCTATACGAAAAATCAGTCACAGAAATTGCATTAATTTGTATATAAAAAGAAAGATGTGGAATTTAAATTGACCTATCACGCAACTATGTAAGTTTTTACTGTTCCTAGCGTGTTAGTTGCCCAATGCATTTTCTGCATGAGAAACTATCTTAGCAGGTTCTGAACAAACCTCACGCGCATGTAATTTAGCTAATGGGAATGTATGCTCTTGCCCATCAACTAGGCTTTCTGATTGTTCTATTTTAGTTGTGTAGGGAAGATTTGAGATAGCAAAATATTATGCTTTTTCCAACAAGTGAAAAGATTTCTCGATGTAGTAATACATAGCGAGTTTTTTGTATTTTTTTAAATAGAATATTCAGTCTAATGGACATGCACTATTGTTCAACATGTCTTATGCCAGCTATTACACTGTTTACGTCTACAATGCGTCGCATATGGTTCATAAACAAATACAGGAGTTATTGACTATTTTCGCTCACGAAATAATCAATTTGCTACAAAAGAATCTAAAAGAGGACAGAAAAGAGAGGCAGTACCCTGCATATTTACTTCCGGAAGTGTCTCCATGGAGATTATTTTGTGTTACACAAGAAAACAAGCAATATTCTGGATCGAAAAACTCCATTACGCTTTTAAAACTTGACATTTGAGAATAAATATTGTATTATACGAGTAGTTGCACAATGTTTACGTCATCATATATATCCCTGTTTACTCCATATTTTTCCCTCTGTGCGTACGTACTTAGCAGCGTTCATGAAGCTCGCGAGTGGTCAGAAAATAACACGTTGTAGCAATGGCAGAACTTTTGAAACTAGGGGAGGATTCGCCCATTTAAGAGGCCTCATCACTGCGAAATTAAAATACCGCTAATTTTATAGTAATTATGTGATATCTTCAAATAGACAAAAGATAATCGAAAAGTGGAACAAGACCTCCCTAGACAATATTATTCTGCTTGAGATACCGTTATCATGACTCATTTATCTGCTTTCGATTTCCAGACATTTAGAAAATCGGCATTTATTTTCGCGTCTCTAAATAACTGCAAACGTAAAGCTACTAGGTGACTCGTGATAACGGTACGTCAATCAAAATAACATCGTCTAGGGAGGTCTTGATCCACTTTTTGATTATCTTTTATCTACCTGAAGATATCACGTAATTACTGTAAAATTAGCGGTATTTTAATTTCGCAGTGATAGGGACTCTTAAGCTCTCGCTTGTTGGAGGGGGCCCCACTTCATAAAACTTTCTTACGCCATATGAAATGATACAAACATGAGTAAATGAAGCATGAAAAAAAAAAATCTCTTAAATGAAATGAATATGTGATCTAAGCTCATTTCAGTAAAATCTACAGTACTAAGGACTCTACAAATAATGTAGATTTCTAAAGGCTTTAAATTTGTATCAAATATTGCTCCCTCAATTTTCAGTGGTAGAGCGTTTACCTCTGGTGTGTGGAGTTCCTTGATTCGATCCTAGCTCGCGCCAAGTGAGTTTTGTGGTGGACAGAAACCGTGTGCATAACTTTTCTCGAGGTTCTTCAGTTTCCTCCCACTTTCTTCATCCCACCGTTTCATTAATTTCTCATCATCACCGTCTCCTTTAGCCTAGCCGGCATAATCGTGGGACGTAAAACTCGAAAATCTAATTTCATTTCATTTTTGTTCCCTCAATTTAACTAGTGAAGCACTCGCCGTACCATTTCCGAAAGAACTGAAATTAATTTAAAGTTCTGCACTGCTGCTGTTTCATCACCTGAAACAAAATATATTTCCCTAAGACGAACCGTACGTGTAATCTAGATCCTACTTGAGTAAAAATCCAACTGTTCTATGGATATGGGAAATGACTGTACTATGGGGATTCGATCTTGAATGCAGCAGTGGTTAAAATATGAATTCCGGTTTCAACCAGTAACAACAATGGAGATAGAATCGTATCTTCAAAGCTAGGTTGCTACTTTACAAGAATCTTCTAGCTGTCATTAAAAAATCTTGCAATCCGATCTTTCTATTTACTGTTTACACATTACAACTTTCTAAAAGCAAAAAAGATATCTCCACTCATGCAGCACTGCACTCTAGTGGACAAATAGTGAACCTCCTCATTAAAAACGTGTATTTTGGCGCGCTTCCCCTCCCCGTCCCAAAGAATTCGTTGTTTCGGAAGCGGCGAAACTTTTTTTTTTTTTTTAATCCTTTATGCCGGCGGGAGGGCGATAGCAGGTAGCAAGCAAGCTGACCCAGAAAGTTTGTACATGGTTTTCCGTGCAAGATGAAAAAAAAAAAAAAAAAATGTATGTCCCTTTCAAGATTATGTTTACATGGGGAAATATTGTAGGGTTGCAATATTTTTTTCTTATGACAGCTACAAGATTCTTGTAAATTGGCAACCTGGTTTTAGACTTATGAGTCCATGTTTTTTTTAATGCTATCATGGCGTTTCTCTCTGTCCCCCCCCCTTGTTGCCTGCATTCTCCCACGTCACACATTGGGAAGTTGAAAATGACTGCACTATTGGGGCAACCTGCCGACACGGGTGTAGTTGCATATAATAATAATTTAAACATTTTTTTAAACTAAAGTTTAAAATGCTGTGTTTGCTGCTGAGTTTTGTGTTAGCTCATCATATTAAAAATTTAAGTTCAAGGAAATTGAAATAGGAGGAATGAGTTAATACGTCTAGAAAGAAAGAATATTGTTACGTAATATTAATCCTTGTTTCGGAATCAAGGTAAGCTAACAAGCGCATCAATGTTGCAAACTCAATTATAGCTCTCACAACCCACTTCCTTAATTTTAAGGATATATATATATATATATATATATATATATATATATATATATATATATATATATATATATATATATATATATATATATATATATATAGTTTTCATCCATATTTACTCGTTTTTCAAGGTTATTTGTGATGCTCTTGCTTTCTAATTGCCTGAAAGATGATTGCTTTGTATTTTGTTCTCTGAAGCGAGAATGTCAGTGGCGCCTGTTGAATGTAAGACGCTTGTAATACTTACACAGTTAACAACATAACCATCGGATTTCATTGTGCTTTTGATCACCTACTAACTAGGGAAGGTCGCGATGTGTTACTCTGACATCATATCGATACTATGCTCAATTGATTCCTTTTTACTACATATGAAGCAATTAGGCAATCGGAGACATTCTCGATCGCAAGTGTGTTCGAATTACGAGTGTCAAAACTTCGGAATTAAACAGATTTTGCGAAAAATTTGAAGTTACCAATTTTCTTTAAAGAGATGCTTCATTTTTAGTATCAGGGGGTGTTCTTGTGTGCCCAACACAGTGGTGAGGTCAAAACGTACGCATTTTCAAAGATAAGGACTCTTATTGAGAAAGGAGTAAAAGATAATGACATCTTACAACTTGCAAATTGCCTCCTATTTGATACCTAGGTAAATACAAACTACATGTAGAATAAGATTTAAGAACTGCGATTTCATTAAGAACAATGCTGGTAAAAATAATACTGCATTGCAAGGGTGTGCAGAAGTGTTGCTGGAAATATAAATTAGTACAAGGTGACCAGAATTTTCACTTGCGAAAACGGGACGCATACAAATCGGCTACGGGGGAGGGGGGGGGATATCTGACTTCCAGATTGCATTTTGGGACTCAGCAGTGTTCTCAATTTACAAAATACACAAGTAAGAGTGATAACACACCGTTTCTAACTTTACGTGTACCACACAACAAATAATGGTTCCCGATTGCAAGTTCTACCCAACAATTCTTTTAACTAGTTGAACACTCAGAACTCCCACTTGAACCACGAACACTCAATTCCCATTTGAAAATTCAGAAGTTCTAGACACGGCTAAACCTTGGCAACGAGTGTTGGTACGGAAGAGAGTATAATTTCCATTGATGATTTATATTTTGAATAATAATTACGAGACACCTAGGTCATTTTTACTTAAAAACGGGACATTTAGGCGTCCCGTTCGAGAATCAGAAAAAAACGGGACAACGGTTGGAAAAAAGGGACTGTCCCGGCTAAAACGGGACGTCTGGTCACCTTGAATTAGTAAGAATATGGTTTATTATTATTATTATTATTATTATTATTATTATTATTATTATTATTATTATGAACAATTTGAGAAATCAATGCTGTATGTGAAATTGCAGAAGAGGACAAACAGAATAACATGTATGACCAACGAGGGAGAAGAAGTATGCAGGGTTTTACGAAGGGGCGGCGCCAGATAATCAATATTAGTTTAGGTCATATCTAGAAAATGACTGGATTATAGTCTAAACATTAAATCTTTGAATAACCTACGAATAACGACGAAGGCTGCAAAACTTTGCCCGTAAGCGAAAAAATAAAAAAATCATACCATACTATTAGCTGAATGACCTTCTACTGTACGAAGCAAGTGAATCATGCCTGACCTACTTCTATCGTCCTTAGAGATAGGTAACCTCGGGGAAGAAATTTAAAATAGCCATGATTCTGTCCACCAGGAAAAGTGACCCAAGTTTATATACAAAGTATTAGCATTCAACTAGAAAGAAATAAGCATCTTTCACATTTCAAGAATATTAGTCTGCTGCGGATTCACATAATTCAGAAGAAATTAGGCAATGTTTCTCCAAAAATGACATTTTACCTTTTGAAGATACACGTTAAGATCGAAATATTTAAAGTAGTTGGAATTCAAGATGATCATTACCGTGTATTACGTCATTCATGTTCTTCACGACCGTTGTGTGTACTTGAAATATAGTCTTGCAATTATGTAACAAACTAGTTGCTGGTCAAGCTCTATTGGGAAGATAAAAATTTTCAAAAGACTTCAAAAGAAAACATTAGTGTATGCGTTACTGATAACGTGACTTGGAAATTGATGCTATATTAGCTGTTGATAGGGTTGCCAACTTTTTAAAATTGGAAATACCGGACACCCTCCTGGAGTACACATACTCTTAAGAGTCTTCATCCCGGCGAAATTAAAATACCACTAATTTTACATTAATTATGTGATATCTTCAAATAGATAAAAGATAATCGAAATGTGGAACAAGGGCGCCCTAGACAATATCATTTTACATGAGAAACCGTTATCACGACTCACTTATCTGCTTTCGATTTCGAGCCATTTTGAAAATCGGCATTTATTTTCGCGTTTCTAAACAGCTGAAAACATAAAACCACTAGGTGACTTGTGATAACGGTATCTCACGCAAAATAATATTGTCTAGGGCGCTCTTGTTCCATATTTCGATTATCTTTTTATCTATTTGAAGATATCACATAATTAATGTAAAATTAGCGGTATTTTAATTTCGCCGGGATTGAAGACTCTTTAAGATTGTGACATCATCGCTCGTCAAAACATATGAACAACCTGTAACTGGTTACTTCACATAAAATTTAGCGATTCGAAGTTCGAATTTAATAACTTTAGTTACTTTTGAAGCATTTATTGAACTTACTTATTCCAGTTTTGGTTGAGTCGTCATATAGAATTTTTGCAGTCTGTCATCAATAATATATCAGTATTTAAAACAGAAAAGCAAACATAATTGGCAATATAATTATGGCATGCACAAAATATATTTAAAAAATAACTCTTACCAGCCTTGCTTGGGCTGGTAATATATTATGATGCCTACATACTTCTACAGGATCTGGATGCATTATTCAAATGGAAGATGTAGCTTTGAACGAACCAGTGCTAGCTGCGCTGTGCTAGCTGAAACTGTACTTTTGTTGATCTTCAGCAGTTTTGTTACGTTTAGTAAATCTTTCTGTCTTCCGCGCACGACAGGTCGATATTAAAGCTAATTATAAGCTCTATTTTAACCATGTTCATCGACAAACGATTCCTTTTGTCACTTCAAAATAATTTGAATATGACAAGGAATAGGACTAGTTAGAGAAAAAAATTACCGGACATCTAACGTCTAGATTTTAGGTCGTACCGCACAACGGATAAGGAAGCATTTGTGCACCCAGCTTAGTCTATACTTTTTGTCTTACCTTGGTGTCAGGAATCACCTCCCAAACGTTGTCGGTGTTATTTTGAAACACCCTGTATATTTCAGCTACAGGTAAGAAAGGAGATGGGAAAGAAGAGGAGTGGGGGTTGCAATTATTACGATAATATGTGTACCGGTATATCTCAGAACCTTTAAAGTTAGAGATATACAATTTACTATATAGGCTTTTCATTTAAAATAATCAAACAGCGTTTTTAGGTGTTTGACCAAAAATGGTAAAAACAAGAAGTGCGGGTCGTTTAATTAGAATTCTATGCGAGGCGTTCAGATTTCTTGCGATGGTTCGAGTTCAGACAAATTTTACATACTGTATGTATATAAAATGCCCAGAAAAAGAACGTGAATTGTTGCCCGCAGAGTAGCACGTGTGCCATTTGCTAGTTTGTATAATTATTTAATGCCAAAGGAACCAGTAAAATTAAATCAATACAATCCTTGTTCATTTCAAAGAAAACATAATATTTCTCCGTATATACTGTATATCAATGGGCGGAGATAGCAAGCGCACAGGTTTTTCAATCCCTAAGCTATCATCAGAAGTATAATTGTTGACAAATATGTCATTAATGTAGTTTTGTGCTTATACCTTACAGTGGGGCCGCGGTAGCTCAGAGGTAGAGCGTTCATCTTTTGTGCGTGGGGATTCAGGTTCGATCCTCCCTCAAGCCAAGTGAACTTTGTGGTGGACAAACACCATGTGCGTGGGTTTTCTCAGAGTTCTCCCGTTTCCTCCCACTTTCTTCATTCCACCATTTCACTCATTTCTCATTATCACCGTCTCTTTTAGACTAGCCGGCATAATCGTGGGACGAAAAACTCAAAGATTTCATTTCATTACTAGCTGAAATACCCGTTCTTCGCACCGCTCAGATAAAATATCCATGTAAACAAACTGAACAACGAAAGGAGAAAATATTGGTCATTTCCCATTACTTTTACATATCCCGGTGAACGCCCCCTGAGACCCCCCTGGTTCGAATTTTGAAAGAAAAACTCCTCTGGACCCCAGCCGATGGGGGTTGTATTTGGAAGTCAACACCTGTTTGAATATCACCATTCATCTCAGTGAGCATGGATTTGAAACTAATATCGGTCATTTTGGATTATTTTTACATGTCTCGGTCTCGCAGGTGACCCCCAGTCCGCATACAATGGTAGCTGAAGTTGAAAATAATCGCTAATGAAAGTGTCACCATTAATCTCAGTGACCGCGAAAACTGTGAATTCGACACTAATATCGGTCATTTTCTAATAATTTTACATGTCCCGGTAAGCGTCTCCCCTGAAACCCCGTTGGTTCGAATTAGAAAAAAAAAAGCTTCATCTTGGTCTGGGGTCTGAACCAAGGTACCCGTGACCAAAATTTGGTAAGTCTCAGTCCACTCATCTGGTCCCCAAGCCGCACACACAAACTGTTTATTTTATTTGTATTAGATTTACAGCAATTGCATAGTTTTTCTTTCAAGCATAAACAAAATCCTTTATGTATATATAGGTAAAAAGTAATAAAAATAAAAATAAAAAGTTAAAACTGATGTATATGATGAATAAATTATTATTAAGTATTCTGCCTATCGGCAGGTCCTAGAACTAATGACTTAAAAAAAAATAGATTTGGATCTAGAAATGTTTCTTCCATGTTTATCTTCTTCAGCTTCCTCTTTTAATTCCCAATATTTTCTTCTATTTTTCAAATAATCAATCAGTTGTGTTCTTCCTATTCCTCGCTTTCCGTCCATCTTTCCTTTTATGGCAGTATAAAGAAGACAATTTCTTCCCAAGATGTGTCCAATCTAATTGGCCTTCCTACGGAGAGTGCTGCCTAAAAATGTCCTTTTCTCTCCTGTCCGTTTTAATACATCTTCGTTTGTTAGTCTTTTATGACTATTTTTCTTTTCCATTTTCCTCCAACACCACATTTCGAAGCTCTCCAAATATTTCTTCTCTAGCTTCCGTAATGTCCAAGTCTGAACCATAAAGTCCAATGCTACAAATATAGCACTTGAACAATTTCTTCCCAAGTCCAAATTAAGCCTGCTAGTTAAGAATGATTTTTCCTTGTTGAATGCTTCTTTAGCTATGGCAATTCTTGACCTGATCTCTCTGGTGCAGTAAGCATCTCTCGTCATAATACTTCCCAGATACTTGAAATTATCGACCTCTTCAAATTCTCTTTGTTCTACTTTGACACATAAGGGCGCGTTTTAACGGAATATTCTTATGACTTTCGAATTTTCCATGTTGATTCCATTTCCATATAGTTTCCCAGTGTCAACTATTTTGTCAATCATCACCTATAGTGCTCTTTCGGTTCTGGCTATCATCTGCATACCTGATCTTGTTAGTGATCTGCCCTCCAATCTTGAAATCTCCAATTCCCATTAATGCTTTCTTCATTAAACATTCACTGTAAATGTTGAATAATTGGGACGACATACTACATCCTGGTCTGACTCTTCTTCCAATCTCCACACTATTGGTTTTTCCTTCATTTAATGGCAACTTCACTTGTTGTTCTATGTAAGGTTTCAAATCAGTCGTCGGTCAAACCTGACATATTTCCGCCAGTCCTTGCGCCAGTAGCGTACGCAGGAATTTATTTCGGGAGGGGTCCAAACTCAATATGAGGGTATTTTATATTTAAAAATTCCTAAAAATCGCTCCTAAAATTAGGCTAAATTTACTCAAAAGTCGAAATTTCGGGGGGGTCCGGACCCCCAGGACCCACCCCTGCATACGTCCCTGCCTTGCGCCATCATTTGTTTCCGTGGGTTCCAAAGCAATGGGCTACATACGGAATTTACAAAGGTTATGATTTGCGTTGACCAATTAATATTGTAATGCAAGGCAGAATTACATTTTTTTTTTTTTTTTTTTTTTTAATTTCTGAAAGAATGAGTTAGAACGAACGAAGCAAAGATAAGGAACGTAAGGAAACGTATTTACAAGGAAATAAAGTGAAACTCACATTGAGCCATGTTTTGTTTACCTAGCAGCCGTTTTATTTGTAATCGACAACGTGACTTGTCGAACCTTGCACTTCGGTTGACAGCGGAAGTGAGCAACTACTTGACTCATCTATTGTTTCAAATAGTAGGCCACGAAAAAATAGCCCATGATTTGAAACCACTGTAATCTACTGTTATGTTATGACAGTAAACATGTCATAAGATATACTTAAAATGGAACGATATTTATTTTAATGCATTTCCGGCCATATCGTTGCGTGTTTATTATTGCTTCTGTCTTGCAGGGGCGGATCCAGGACCGACTTCTGGGGGGCGGTGGGTTGTCATACTTCTACTTAGAGCTTCTTTTAAGAGCTTCAAATTCTGGGATGGGTTTTATTTATATATATAAGAAAGTTTCCTCTTCTGGGGGGGGGGAAGATCGCCACCCCTGGATCCGCCACTGCTGCCTTGTATTTCTTTTATTTATTTACTTTTTACAGTGATACTGCGAATATTGTGAGGGTTCTCGAGGGTAGTAATATGCCGGTTTCATGCCATTCCCGTACCCAGAATCTGGATTCAACTTATTAGGTGTTAACACGTGGAATCCCTAACTCTTAATTTATCCTCCAAAACTTTCACACTAATTTCCATTTTTCTACAGTACCATTTACACTACAAATGGGACCGCGGTGGCTCAGTGATGGAGTATTTACCTCTAGCGCGTGGGGTCCCTGGTGCTGTCCCAGCTCCCACCAAGGGAACTATGTGATGGACAAACAGTAGTGCATGTTTTTTTTTTTTTTTTTTCCGGAGTTCTCATTTTTCCTCCAACTTTCGTCATTTCCCGTTATCATCCATCTCATCACCGTTTCAGTACATAACCGTAGGGAAAAAAAAAAAAAACAATGGTACAGAAGGAAGCTACTGACCTTCCTACTTCAACACTATTTGCTTAGTTATCCCGCCTAGTAAAGACGATATTCCTTTGGGCAGAACACTTGGTCAAGACAAGGCATCAAAAACTACTGGTATTGGTCAGTTCAAATCGAAATTACTGGTGTTGTCCACGAAGCGAGAACTAGAGCTGCCACCTCAAAATGGTGCCGTTAGTGTTTTTTTTTTTTTTTTTTTTTTTTTTTTTGTCTCGAATATGTTTATATTTGGAGCTGTCTCGGCTCATATCTTATCATGAAAATTCTTCCTAGTCACGTCTTGTGGACAGGCCCTGAAAACTATACAAACAGGAAAGCTATATGGGAACGTCCCGTACGATTACGACTAAATGTATTTCCGGGAAAAGGTTCTCTCAAATCTTGAAAATTGAAAGAAAGAAAGAAAGAAAAGAAAAGAAAAGAAAATATTATAGTGCAGGAAAAATGTAAAATATATTTTTGTTCAATTGACTTCAATTTGACAATTTTATATAGTATAAATCAAACAAAATAGTAAGAAAATGTTTATAAGAAATAAACATATATATATATATAGGCCTATATATATTTTGTAGTGCCGCAAATTCGCAAACTATTTTTTGCGAATAATTATTTCTTTTGTTTTACATTTTTAAAACTGCAACAGAATTCGTATTTCATTTACTTCTTTTAAAATACAAATTCGTGTTGAGTGTTCTTTTTTTTTCCTAGCTGGAAACCAGACATCCTGTCTGCCTTCACCGAGTTCCCCCTTTCTGACCTGTAGGTCAACCGCAGTTAAGATAAACATTCTCCCCTTCTGGTTCGATAAAGAAGCTTAGTTTTTTTTTTCTATATTGATGTAGTCTTTTAACAAGTTAGATTATTATTATTAGTGGTAGAATACTGTTAAGAAAACCCATATAGTTTGTGTATCTTTAAAATGTCATTTTTGCTTCTGAAAGAAGATTCTTTTTCGTTCTTCAGAACATTAAATGTATATGTGTGTCTTTGGTCGAAAACAAGTAAGATAAACTATTGAAGGGTCTTGAGTTCATTATGTATAAAACCTTTCAAGTTTATTACTTGAAATCTTTTATGTTTAGTATATGTTTATAGTTTAAGATACTATTTGTACCATTCTCTGTAATATCTCGATGTAATCTCATTCTTCCAGAGAAAGGGGCTCACACACCTAAACTCAAGGACTACACATCACACGCACACGCATGCGCACACACAAAATCTTATCTTTTGCCTGGCTCCGCCCAAGGCACCTTGTTCTAGCCAATCTAGATGTTAATGGCATGGCTCGTTCCAATAGTTAGTCGCTCCACCCCTCAGAGTGGAACTCTTCCGAGGTCATCTGCACCCGAAATCGTGTGCAAAGCCAATAATCTTTCTTTTCAGGATACTGGTCCCCCTCGGGCTCCGCCCTAGGTACTTTTTAGATCTCCACGCATGCTCAACCTCTGACCTTACGGTCCTCGTGCAACGTTTGCTCACGTTACTATTTTGCACACAGACCGTAAATTGGTGCCGCTTGCACCTCCGACCGAGGCCCTTAAAAACGCATGTTTTGGCCTCTCTCGTCGGACAACGTCCCTCTCCTGAACCCCTCAGAGACGTGCAGACTACGAGGAGTACGCAATTCGTTAGGTACGTCTCAGTTCAGGAACTTATCACGAAGAAGTCTCTAGTTGTCCATCCTTCTGCCTTCCAACCTCTCTGCCTCTACGGAGGCCTGCCTACTCACTCTATTGGTTACCTACCTCACTACCTTGGTTTACCCAGTACTTGGCAATCTGTTTCCGAAAGCTCGATGGCTCAGCCAGGGTTCTCCCATAATTGCTGGTCGGCTTAGGAAACTGACGGTCAAAGTACTACCCTACCTAATCCTCACAGTAACTTGGCAATCTGTTTCTGAAAGCAAGACGGTTCAGCCAGGGTTCTCCCATAATTGCTGGTCTGCTTAGGAAACTGACGGCTAAAGTTACTTCCTTCCGAACTTGGCAATCTACTTCCGCAAGTTTCGCTTCAGCCCGGACTCGCTCCAGAAACTGCTGGCAAGCTTAGGAAGTTGACGGCTAAAGTTCTGTCGCACCCCTATTTGATGTGTGTTTTGACAGACTCTAAGTTCATTGCTTAGCTGGCCTAAAACGCACCGGTAATCAAATAGTGACTCCCTGTTTGATGTCTGTTCGCAGACCGGTAGATCAAACGGTAAACCCTTACACCTTCCTTGTTTGATGTCTGTTCGCAGACCGGTAGATCAAACGGTAACCTTAATTCCTTCTGGTAACCAACTTTGTTTGATGTCTGCCTAGCAGACCGGTAGATCAAACGGTAACCTTTACACCTACCCTGTTTGATGTCTGTTCGCAGACCGGTAGATCAAACGGTAACCTGTTCCTAACCTCTGGTAGCCTACCCTATTTGATGTCTGTTCGCAGACCGGTGGATCAAATAGTATACCTCTTACCTACCTACCCACTAGGACTGATTCGTGCCCTCCCAGTCTAGTGCAGTTTTGTTTTATTTTGTGAAAAGTGCTACAGTCAAGTTTGTTTGTTTATCAGTGATTCTTAGTGAGTTATTTTTACTACCTATTGGAACGTCGCCACGTAAGTTAAAACTCTTTTATATATAGACACAGTACTTACACTATCGCCCCGGCTCTGGTTCTTGTAATTTGCTTAGAGCCAATAAACTGCAGGCTTACTGCAAGGAACATATTTGTCGAGTTTTGTTTCAAGAGATATCCCAAAGGATTGTTTGGTTATAAAACCTTAATCAGGATAACGATTCCATTGTTTCCATTAGAAGATAAGTCTTGGCCACGGCCAACGCTACCGTGTAATACTAAGATTCTTCAGACTGTTTTGTTAGCTGAATTCCTGTTTCCAGTATAACTTTACCGCTCGAGTTATAGTTGGTGTTTTGCAGAAACTTTGGTTGACTAAATAGAAGTATTTTGGTAAATTACAAAACTCTCTTGTGTGGGTGCCGGTCTACGCAAACGCATACCGCCGGCCCGCCACATAATTTGGTGTCAGCTTTGTGGGATATCTTGAACATCTCTAGGATATCTTGAACAACTTAGGATATCTTGAACAACCTAGGATATCGTGAACTTTTTGCACAGCCTTAGGATATCAGGAATAATCGTGACATCTTAAACTTTGATACCAGTTTAAGTTATTTAAGTGAACTGTGTTTTGTGCATGTGCATTTTGCATGTGTGATATTTATTGTGTGCTGAAAGTTTTTTCCATCTGTTTAACTTTCATTCCATCCTCCTTGGCGGAAGCGAAAAAGGGAAAAGGACGCTTTTGTTGTTTGACTGGCCATCAATCAGCAAAACATCCTGCTCACTGTATCGTGACGCCAAACGCACATTAGTGATTTCAGTTCATTAGTGTTTAAATAAGTGCAGTGCATTCTAGTGTTGAAATTAGGCATTTAAAGCCCCATACAGGTGATAAACCCATCGTAAATTTAGATTTAGTTAGGTTAAGTGAGAAATTCCTCTCAGAAACCATTATTGCTCAAACCTTCGAGTTTTCGCAAATCTAAGAGGTTCATTCATTTATTTCATTTGTTGTTTCCACGTAGAAACGTAATTTGAATTTTTAATCATGGCAGAAGCTGACGGAAGTAACGTACAGCCAGAATATGTTAAAGTTTCTCAGGCAATTCAGGTTATTGCAGAACCATTTACAGGAGATCGTTCTAAGTTGAGGCAATTTATTGATAGTTGTGAAATTGCTCAAGGGTTAGTTAACCCCCGTGACAAGCCTGTATTATTGAAGTTTATTAAGTCGAAAATTTTAGGAGAACCTAGAAATCGTATTTTAGTTAGATTGAACGTAGATACTTGGGAAGCAGTTAAGACAATTTTAGAAGAGAATTATGCTACACATAGATCTATTGATTATTATGCTTGTTTATTGTTTTCTGCCAGGCAAGGCAAAAATGAGGGTATTAGCTCATGGGCTAGCAAGTTAGATACAATTCGAGCTGATCTGAAAGCTGCTGCTTCGAAAATATGTAGTGAAACTGAAAGAGCTGGTGCTCATTCACTTATTGATCATTTGACAAAAGCATCTTTTGTCCAGGGAATTAGCGATCCCCGCATTCAAACAGTAATTCGTGGTAAAAGTACAGAAGATGATAGTTTCGCTCAATTAGTAGATTTCGCTCTAGTTGAAGAATCGCACATATTGTCTCAGAGACGAAAGCCATTAGATTCTAAGAATGAAGATAGGACAAATTCTTCAAATCATAACCTTAAGTCAGAGAAGAAAGGAAATAGGAAATTTTCCCAGAAAAAGCATTCTGAAAGTAAATCTAGAGATTCTCATAACTCTTCTCATTCCCGTAAGGATAGAAGAAATTTTAGGAAAAAGGTTCATTGTTTAGAAGATTGTGATCATCCAGTAGACTCGCATGAAGAACCGCATGATAAACATTGTAGTGAAAATAGTGACAAATTAGAGGATTCCAATTCTTGTTGTGCTTTACGTTGTACACACTCCTATCATTGTCGTGCAAAGCGTACCCATACTTGTGCGAAGAAGCGTATCCATGTTTGTACCCGAAAGAACACGAGTTCTCCGCGTTGTTCTCATCACCGGCAAACGCGCAGTCCTTCTCCGCGTAGTTCTCGTTGCCGCAAAACGCGAAGCCGTTCTCCGCGTCGCATTCAGCGTCGCCCAGCGCGAGATCCTTCTCCGCGCCGTCCTCAATGTCATCGCCCAGCGTGTACTCATTCTCCGCGTCGCACTCAGCGTCGCCGATCGCATAGTCATTCTCCGCGTCGCACTCAACATCGCCCAGCGCGTAGTCCTTCGCCGCGTCGCCCAGTGTATGTGTGTCCTCAGCGCCGTACACCGCGCAAACCTTCTCCGCGACCAAACCCGAATAATGTCTCACCGCGTCGTCATCCCGCCTTTGACACGCATGATTGTGAATTGAAAGAGAAATGCCGTGCTGACCACAGCACCAAGCCAAAATCTTGTAGCAAGAATAAGTCTTTATGTTGTTTATCGAAACACAACTCCTCCAGAGTTAAATTAGAGAAACGTTTTGATAATAATAGAAATCAGAATGATAATGTTAAGAAGATTTTCCTTTGTTCCACTGAACAAACGAGTAATAATTGTACGAAGGTGTCCCCACCTCAGAAACCTGATCGAAATTCTGTTAAGTCTGATACAATTGGACGTTACGCCCAATTATGCGAATGTTCCACTAAGAGTATAATCGATGAAAAGGGTAAAATTAAAGTACGAATGATGGATTTAAATAAGAATTACGAAATGTTATTAGATTCAGGCTCAGATCTATCGCTTATTAAGTATAGCCATTTACGTGAGTCAATGTTAAGAAAGATACATAGATGTGACTCCACTCCAGTGCATGGATTCAATAATTTTCATGCCCATACTTTAGGTACATTAGATCTTAAATTAGAAATAGGCAAGAATAGAGTGACTCATACTTTTCATGTAATGCGTAGTGATTTATTACCTCCTAATGTAGCCGGTATAATAGGCAGAGATTTCCTTCTTGAACATCATTGTGTAATTTCGTATGACGGACAAGCCGAATTGAAAATTGATGTAGGAACTAAAGTAAAGATCCCAGCACGTACTGAAAAGCTAATTGAAGTTAAGACTGAAAACAATGGGATAGGATTTTTGTCCAAACGTACTTTGGCAGACGGTGTATTCCTGCCAGACGCTATAGTTAAAGCATCCGATAACAAATGTGTTACTAGCATTTTGAATTTGACTGAAAATGAGGTAGACGTACAAATTCCTCCAATCTCTTTAGATTTTGAACCACTTCTTGATATGACAAAATCTCATAGTGTTTATGCATTGAGCAAATCTGACAATGCAAGCCAAACTAAAGGATTAAAATCGCGTTTAGAATTACTTAGGCAGAACTTGCGATTAGACCATTTGAATCCAGAAGAGAAAGCGTTAATACTGTCGCATTGTGAAGAATATCATGATTTATTTTATTTAGAGGGAGACAAACTCTCCTATACTGATGTGATTGAACATAGCATCCCCATTCATCCCGACAAACGAGGTACAGTCGTGACTCAGAAACCGTACCGTATTCCCGAGGTACATAAGGCAGAAGTACAAAATCAAATCGACAAGATGTTAGATGAAGGTATAATTTCCCCAAGCAAGAGTCCTTGGAATTTTCCAATATTAATAGTGCCGAAAAAGATGGATGCATCAGGCAAACCTAAGATTCGTATATGTTTAGATTTTCGTAGGCTTAATCAGATTACTATTGGAGATAGCTTTCCTTTACCGAATATTACAGAAATACTAGATCAGTTAGGGCAGTCAAAGTACTTTACGACCTTGGATTTAGCCAGTTCGTACCAACAGATTAGAATTAAACCTGAAGACCGTAGTAAGACCGCCTTCAGTACACCATATGGTCATTACGAGTATAATCGCATGAGCTTTGGATTATGCGGTGCCCCCGCAACATTTCAGAGAATGATGAATATTGTTCTATCCGGATTGCAAGGATTAAAGTGTTTTTCGTATTTAGACGATTGTTGTATCTATAGTAGAGACTTAAAGGACCATATGTTAAGATTGAAACTTGTATTTGATAGGTTTCGAACCTACAACCTCAAACTTCAGCCTGATAAGTGTGAATTTCTTAGAAAAGAAGTAACATATTTAGGACATCAAATAACAGATCAAGGTCTGAAGCCAGACCCTCGCTTAATTGAGAAAGTGTTACATTTTCCGCATCCGAAAAATGTCAAGCAATTGCGTGGATTTTTAGGATTAAGTTCTTATTACCGTAGATTTATTGAAGGCTATAGCAATATAGCCAAACCTCTCACTCTTTTGTTAAAGAAAGATGTTCCATTCAAGTGGGAAACCAAACAAGAACTAGCGTTCCAAACTTTGAAGGAAAAATTGACATCACCACCTCTCCTTCAATATCCTGACATGAGCCGTCCCTTTATTATTACCTGTGACGCCTCAGAAGTCGCAATTGGAGCTATCTTGTCTCAGGGCCAAATTGGTCAAGACAAACCAATCGCTTACGCTAGTCGTACACTAAATAATGCTGAAAGAAATTACTCCACAACCGAACGTGAATTACTTGCGATAGTTTGGGCTGCCAAACTATTCCGTCCATACATCTTTGGAAAGGAAACAACCTTTGTGACTGATCATAAACCTTTGCTTTGGGTGTTTAGTGTAAAAGATCCTAGTAGTAGACTTTTAAGATGGAGAATTAAGTTAGAAGAATACAATTATAAGATTGTTTATAAAGCAGGTGTCCGTAATACCAATGCTGATGCATTGAGTCGTATTGCATATTTAGACCCCGATCCAGAAGGACAACCTTCTACCCTTGACGAAGAAACAAAGAGTAGGATTTTGAAAGAGTTTCACAACCTTCCTACCGGTGGACACCAAGGTATTCATCGAACTATAGCTAAAATCAAATCGTACTTAGAATTGAACAATATCGATCCGAAATCTTGGAAAAGACTAAACACCGATGTCGAAGAATACATAAAGAAATGTGAGTCGTGTCAAAAGAACAAACTCACCCAACCTAATGTCAAACTTCCCATGGTTTTGACCACCACTCCCGAAGTAGTATTTGAGAAATGTGCTTTAGATCTTGTAGGGCCGTTTCCTGAGAGTTCTCTCGGAAACAAATACATCTTAACATGCCAAGATGAATTATCGAAATATTTAGTGACCATTCCCCTACAGCAACAAGATGCAGAAACCGTAGCCGAAGCCTTTGTGACGAAATTTGTTTGTGTTTTCGGTATACCCCAAACCATTTTAACCGATCAAGGAACTAATTTTATGAGTGATACCTTTAAGAAAATGTGTCGCATGTTTCAGATTAGGAAACTACATACTAGTGCATTCCACCCTCAAACTAACTTCGTTGAAAGAGTTCATAGATCTCTTGCTGAGTATCTGAGGCATTATGTGTCTGAAAACCAACTGGACTGGGACGTCTGGTTGCCATACGCTGCTTTTGCTTATAATACAACTCCGCATTCAGTAACTAACTATACTCCACACGAGTTGATGTTTGGCCGGATGGCTAACATCCCTGGTATATTACAGAAACAAACTACCGACATTAATTACGCGTATGATGATTACATCAAAACCCTAAAGCAGAAGCTTCAGAACAGTTACGAGTTAGCTAGATCAAAACTGAAACAAGCTAAGGTTAAAAACAAAGAACAATATGATAAGACCGCCTCTCATAAAGAACAATTGTTTAAAGTAGGCGATCAAGTGTTACTTAAAGATGAATCTGTTAGAAGAGGACGATCCAAGAAATTGGGTTCACAGTGCATCGGTCCATACAAAGTAGTTAAAGTTAAAGGTGTTAATTGTACTATTGCTAATCGAAGAAAAACATTTGTAGTTCATGCTAATAGGTTAAAGTTATATTATTAGTAGATCATATTAGTAGACTTTATTAGTAAGTAGTGTAGTTTCCATTTTTGTTCGCAGCCATCATGAGACATCCTCTCTCCTTGTCTGCTTGCTTGATATATATATAAAAAAAACTTTTGGTTATATGTTCTGGGTATTCTCATCGAGAACTTTAATTAAGTGTAAACACCCGAAAACTCCACAAGGTTGAGCAAAAAACAAAAAAATATATACATGGTGAAAAACCAAAGAGGAATATTTAATTAACTTCATAAATTTAATTTGGTTGTTTGAAATCTAAAAATTCTCATTTTGGTATTTCCGATGTTAATTATCAATGACTCTTATTTAATTATTTACGATAATTAAATCAGATGTTATTTCGTATGTTAGTTATTATCAAATAGTGTTTTGAAAACTATTTATGACACTGTGTTGTCTATTAAACGTAGTCAATACTTGTAGTCAGACATTTATGAAATTCCATGTTATACATTAATAAAAACATCTAGATCCATTGTTTTCATCAATCAGAAAATTCTTGGTTATGTTATTAGTTTACCTTTGACTGATGGTTTAAGATTTAATATGTATAAATTAATTCCATTTCCAACTGAGCTTAAAGACAATAAGTATTTCTTTATACAGCCTCAAAATCCGTATTTGATTATGGAAGTATCGAAACAATATTATGGTAAAATTGATGAACATATATTTAATACTTGTAAGGAATTAACTTCATTTTCAAGGGTTTGCAAACAAACATTTCTACACATAGTAATGAAGACTGTGAAGTAAAACTTATTGATTTTGTTAAATCAATTCCAGCAGATTGTAACAAACGTATAGTAGAATTAAGAAATATTTTATGGATTTCATTAGATAATAATGAATGGCTATTTGCTTCGCCATTCCCAGAAAAATTAACAATAGTTTGTGGAAATGATGTGTCGAAAACTGTTTTGATTCATAAAACTGGAAAATTAACTTTAGATAAAAACTGTAAAGCTTATGGTCCAAATTCCCTAATCAGTTCTCAGGAAATATATGTAAGTAACAGTACAAGTAAAGATTTGCTTCCACTACTAAATGATAGCATTGATTGTTGTATATTCTCAAACTCAAAGATCAATATTAAGAATATGGAATTTACTTTGCCGTTAAATCATATCATACACAAAGTTACAGATTTACAATATGCCAGCCATCGTGTTGAGGATGTTGAAAAATTAATTAATGAACAAGAATGGCAGATAAGACAAAGTAATCATGTATTTTCTTATTCTATTTTGACTTATATAATCATGTTTACTATTCTGATATTTCTTTGTGTGTATTGTAGTTTTAAGTTTAATTGTTGTAGACATAGGAATAAATGGTGTAATTCAGACTGTATCAGAACCATATGTTTTAAGCCAACAATCATTGCAGGTGTACAATCAAATAGTCCAGCTCTTAATGCTACTTATCGAGCTGCTTCTGGTGAAATAACTTTTAACGAGGAATCACAAGAGGATGATTCACCTCATCTCAATCAGAGAGTTCCTAGGTCTAGGAACTATCGTTAAAATTTAATTTTGGAATTTTTTTTTTGATTGTAGTTAGTACGAAAAATTTTTGCCTTACAGTTAAAATCTAAATTTTTGCCTTACAGTTAAAATTTTTCTTTCCCTAGGAGGAAGGACTGTAGTGCCGCAAATTCGCAAACTATTTTTTGCGAATAATTATTTCTTTTGTTTTACATTTTTAAAACTGCAACAGAATTCGTATTTCATTTACTTCTTTTAAAATACAAATTCGTGTTGAGTGTTCTTTTTTTTTCCTAGCTGGAAACCAGACATCCTGTCTGCCTTCACCGAGTTCCCCCTTTCTGACCTGTAGGTCAACCGCAGTTAAGATAAACATTCTCCCCTTCTGGTTCGATAAAGAAGCTTAGTTTTTTTTTTCTATATTGATGTAGTCTTTTAACAAGTTAGATTATTATTATTAGTGGTAGAATACTGTTAAGAAAACCCATATAGTTTGTGTATCTTTAAAATGTCATTTTTGCTTCTGAAAGAAGATTCTTTTTCGTTCTTCAGAACATTAAATGTATATGTGTGTCTTTGGTCGAAAACAAGTAAGATAAACTATTGAAGGGTCTTGAGTTCATTATGTATAAAACCTTTCAAGTTTATTACTTGAAATCTTTTATGTTTAGTATATGTTTATAGTTTAAGATACTATTTGTACCATTCTCTGTAATATCTCGATGTAATCTCATTCTTCCAGAGAAAGGGGCTCACACACCTAAACTCAAGGACTACACATCACACGCACACGCATGCGCACACACAAAATCTTATCTTTTGCCTGGCTCCGCCCAAGGCACCTTGTTCTAGCCAATCTAGATGTTAATGGCATGGCTCGTTCCAATAGTTAGTCGCTCCACCCCTCAGAGTGGAACTCTTCCGAGGTCATCTGCACCCGAAATCGTGTGCAAAGCCAATAATCTTTCTTTTCAGGATACTGGTCCCCCTCGGGCTCCGCCCTAGGTACTTTTTAGATCTCCACGCATGCTCAACCTCTGACCTTACGGTCCTCGTGCAACGTTTGCTCACGTTACTATTTTGCACACAGACCGTAAATTGGTGCCGCTTGCACCTCCGACCGAGGCCCTTAAAAACGCATGTTTTGGCCTCTCTCGTCGGACAACGTCCCTCTCCTGAACCCCTCAGAGACGTGCAGACTACGAGGAGTACGCAATTCGTTAGGTACGTCTCAGTTCAGGAACTTATCACGAAGAAGTCTCTAGTTGTCCATCCTTCTGCCTTCCAACCTCTCTGCCTCTACGGAGGCCTGCCTACTCACTCTATTGGTTACCTACCTCACTACCTTGGTTTACCCAGTACTTGGCAATCTGTTTCCGAAAGCTCGATGGCTCAGCCAGGGTTCTCCCATAATTGCTGGTCGGCTTAGGAAACTGACGGTCAAAGTACTACCCTACCTAATCCTCACAGTAACTTGGCAATCTGTTTCTGAAAGCAAGACGGTTCAGCCAGGGTTCTCCCATAATTGCTGGTCTGCTTAGGAAACTGACGGCTAAAGTTACTTCCTTCCGAACTTGGCAATCTACTTCCGCAAGTTTCGCTTCAGCCCGGACTCGCTCCAGAAACTGCTGGCAAGCTTAGGAAGTTGACGGCTAAAGTTCTGTCGCACCCCTATTTGATGTGTGTTTTGACAGACTCTAAGTTCATTGCTTAGCTGGCCTAAAACGCACCGGTAATCAAATAGTGACTCCCTGTTTGATGTCTGTTCGCAGACCGGTAGATCAAACGGTAAACCCTTACACCTTCCTTGTTTGATGTCTGTTCGCAGACCGGTAGATCAAACGGTAACCTTAATTCCTTCTGGTAACCAACTTTGTTTGATGTCTGCCTAGCAGACCGGTAGATCAAACGGTAACCTTTACACCTACCCTGTTTGATGTCTGTTCGCAGACCGGTAGATCAAACGGTAACCTGTTCCTAACCTCTGGTAGCCTACCCTATTTGATGTCTGTTCGCAGACCGGTGGATCAAATAGTATACCTCTTACCTACCTACCCACTAGGACTGATTCGTGCCCTCCCAGTCTAGTGCAGTTTTGTTTTATTTTGTGAAAAGTGCTACAGTCAAGTTTGTTTGTTTATCAGTGATTCTTAGTGAGTTATTTTTACTACCTATTGGAACGTCGCCACGTAAGTTAAAACTCTTTTATATATAGACACAGTACTTACACTATCGCCCCGGCTCTGGTTCTTGTAATTTGCTTAGAGCCAATAAACTGCAGGCTTACTGCAAGGAACATATTTGTCGAGTTTTGTTTCAAGAGATATCCCAAAGGATTGTTTGGTTATAAAACCTTAATCAGGATAACGATTCCATTGTTTCCATTAGAAGATAAGTCTTGGCCACGGCCAACGCTACCGTGTAATACTAAGATTCTTCAGACTGTTTTGTTAGCTGAATTCCTGTTTCCAGTATAACTTTACCGCTCGAGTTATAGTTGGTGTTTTGCAGAAACTTTGGTTGACTAAATAGAAGTATTTTGGTAAATTACAAAACTCTCTTGTGTGGGTGCCGGTCTACGCAAACGCATACCGCCGGCCCGCCACAATTTTTTTAAAAAAAATATTGCTGTTAGTCCTGTAACCTTTTGGACTATTTGAAGGCGACTGCGTCTGCTAAGAACTTCCTCATGACGTCTGCATCAAGGGTTTGGAATTCTTTGGTTTTGCAAATATCTTTCATAAACCGAGAGCCAAGATCAAGACACATCTCTTCCAGCTCCTTGAGGTTGTTTCTGGATGCAATTTGATACACGCGACAAACGTTATCCACTGTGAGTAGTTCCTCTTTGATCATATCCTGACATTCGACAAGTAAATTCTCATCACAATGGAATGCTGCTATCTCCATAAACTCTATAATATCTTCAGTTGCCAAGTCTACTTCATCTGTGTACAGGTAATATAGAAATGCTCGATATGTTTTGTACGAAAATCCATTTATTGGTACTAAGCGCATTGTTGATTCTTTCCAATCTGTTTTGAACATATTCCTGAAATATTCGCTTGTGATTGTGAGCACGGATTTATGAACGTGGATCGGTTTATCGTTCAGCATGAGAACCAAATCACTAGTTGATGTGTTATCAAAATTACTCTTGAAATTTTCCACCAATTTAGAATGGCACTCCATGTGATCACTAGCATCTCCAGCTCTCCATGTTACTGGCGTCATTGAGAAACTGGTGAACAGTTCAAAGAAGGAACCACATGCAGTTTTCGTTGGGGAGGGTGTAAAGCAATAATTTTGAAATTGTCCCCAAATATAAATCTTCCTGTCATAGTCCATAGCAACAGACGTATCGCATGTGTTAACAGCTATAACATCAAGTAGCTTTGAAAAATGGTTTGATTTTACTTGTTGAGGTTCAGATGCGAAAGCCATACTTTGGACTCCCAGTTGACGTTTACTGTTATCACCCCATGAATATAGAATACCATTTGTGGACAATGCCAAAATGTGATTTCGACCACAAACAACTTTTGCAATTTGTGTGCTAGCCAGAGAATTTACAATACAAGGTTTTGCGTGATAAACGCTATCAGTATTTCCAATGCCTAGTTGTCCCAGGTTGTTTTTGCCCCATGTGAAAACAAAACCATTTTTTGACACTGCAGCCATTGATGTCATAGTTGTTGCCACTTGGACAATCTTTATTTTCTCTCCAGGCATAGTTTCCCACGTGTTATTACTGACAAACGTGATTTTTTCTGGGATAACTCTAGAATACAAGTCCATACTTCCCCAGAAGTAAACTTCTCCTTCTCTTGTAACTGCAACGGAATGACTTTTACCACACGTAATGCCGGTAATGTTTTTAGATGATAGCGATGCAATCACTGTGGGACGAATCACATTATTTGTGTGCCCTTGTCCAAGTTGTGCTTGAGTATTATGACCCCACGAGTACAGCTTTCCGGTATACGTTCTGGCCAATACATACCGATATCCACAAGCAAATTCAGTGATTCCTTGTCCACAAAGTAAATGTAATTTTTGGGGCTGATAATATCTATACTTTGCTGATAGTTGGTCAGTGCCCAGACACAAACTTTCTTTATCACCCATAGAAAATACTTGGTCGTCTTTAGTAATGAAAATGGCTACATTGCCAAGTTCTCCAAATACAAAAGCTTGTTTTATTTGATGTATCATATCGACATTCTCGTCAAAGATGTTGAAGATACCCCACATTAGTAATTTGTTGATGTCGCACGGAAAATGGCCACTTCTTTTCTGGTATTTCTTTATCGTCACCATCTTGGGACCTTTTAGAACTGACTTCAGTACTAAACTAAATATGTATAATAATGTTAGGATCATTTTCATTATTTTGCTGTATTTAGCGTTTGAACTATATTAGTTTACTTGTCTTTGAGATGGATTCTTTATATGTAGAGTTGAAGTTGCTAGATCTGTAGACATTTGAGCGTTTCAACATTAATTTACTAAAAAGATTCAATAACATCCACAAATAGTTAGTGATACTACGATTTCATTCACGGCTTGTCTTTCTTTTTTGCTTCCTGAAAAATTTTGGTTTCTAACAGAGTATTTTGTCCAATCTTGCCTAATCTGTATTATTCAAGAAATTATTTCGCTTTGTTTACCCCAAAGAATTGCTGAATTAATTTATAATCATTTTCTCCACCCACAGTACAAAAAATACATATAACACAAGATATAAAAGTGTTACTTTTTCTTCATCGAACAGGATTTCGTTTCTTTCTTTCATAACCTTAATTAAGTTTGAATATCTTTAGGTGCAGACCTACGTTCCAGTCACCTTTGTCGTAAGAAATTATTAATAATTGGCTAAAGATTTACAATAGGGATCCGCATATTGTAAAGTTACAGAAAAATGTATATTATTTTAATAAACCGGTGTATAAATAACCGAAATATGTTATGATCTTACCTGTACGATGCATATCTACGTAGAAACATCCTCTATAAGCTTGTCATTAAGCACAGTATACAAAGTGAAGTGAAGTGATGTGAAGTTAAGAGTCTGAAGGCAGTGTGCTAACTCATGATACGCATCCGTAGATGTGTGCGAGAGTTAAGGGACCCCTCATATTTGTAAAATTTACATAAGTGATGTGTTGTTTTAGAACACACTGTGTAAACAATGAAACATATCGGGAATCTTACCTCTACCGTCAATAATAACATTTAAATATATAATCATCACATAAGGTGTTTTTATGCCATGTGAGGTATATTTCCGCTATCCTCGTTTATGCTTATACTCTCCGTCGCTGACGCGCTTGGTTCCTACGGACGCAGCCTGGCGCGGGTTCTTCTGCTGCGTTTTTGGTGCTTTTAGTGGAAACCTAGCAGACGCTGGTCAGTGTTTTTTGCAGGGAAGGTTCTAGAACACAGGTCCCCTTTATAAAACTAATAAAATATATTTTACGTGTTTTTATATGGCTTTATACCTCGTGTGTTCGATGTTGATTTCATACTTTCTTTTAGTTTTTTATTTCTTGATTCTATTGTGTTTGTGTGTTTGGGTTTTGTGGATTTACAATTTGTGTGTGTGTGGCATACAGTGTGGTATTTTTTGAAAATCATTTGTTCGCAATGAGTATATTGTGATGTTGGCTAGGGGTGGAGGCGGAAAGATTGTCCCCCGACATAAGAGTCACGTTTTATATCAGTATACAATTTATTCAAAAGCATGCATTTCCCAAACTCAGGGGAGAGCAATTGCCTCCCTGTCCTCCCCAAATGACGCCAAGAGCGGGTATATTTATACCCATAACAGTCCACACCACTAAAGTGAATCTTTACCGAGAAGTTAAACTTCTTCCATAAGAAACAATTTGTACTGTACTAGGAATCGACTTTGTGATGAAACAAGTAGGCCTACATAACTCAGGATTTCGTGTACAGTCGTTCTTTCAGAAAAAAATGTTTTGGGGGCACACTTAATATTCTAGGGGGCCACTGCATACTATTCTATTTATTATTGTATTATAGACGTATTATTTTGGTCTCTTCCGGGAAACGCACTCAGAGCTCCGGGGGGAAAAATGTCTGGAAGAAACAGTGTCTGTGTAAGGTACCATATACTAGGTTTGGACTCCATCTTTCGTATCGCTTTCCACCATATTGTATTGTATTGATTTTCGTCCTTTTTTATACATTTAGCACTGTATTACAATGCATGTGAAGTGGACACGTCACGTTAATAAGTCAAAAATTTTCTACACTTTTCATTCTACAGTTTATTTACATGAAGCTAGGATTATACTATGCACATTATTTTTCTACCTCCTTAATCTCCCTCCTTACCAATGCACTTGGTCCAACGGTCAACGAGCTTACGTACTCTTCCCAAATAAAAGGTTTTCGGTTGGTCCTGAAGCCACTTTTGCACCGCATTTTGCACGTCTAAAGCTGAGGCAAATCGGCGACCACGCAAAGCATCCTTGAGTGGCCCAAACAAGAGGAAGTCAGATGGAGCTTGATCTGGGCTGTAGGGAGGGTGTTCCAATAACTCAAATTTCAGCTTGTTGATGGTTTCAATAGTGTGATGAGCCGTGTGTGGCCGTGCATTGTCATGAAACAACAAAATTTTCTTTGACAACAAACCTGGGCGTTTGTTGCGAATTGCCGAATTGAGGTTCTTTTCCAACATTTCACTATAACTCGCACTGTTGATCGTCTTTCCCTTTTCCATGAACTCTTATGAGCCCCTGTGAGTCTCAAAACACAGTTAACATAACCTTTCCTGCGGATGGCTTAGTCTTGATTTTTTTTTCTTCGTCGGAGATCGAGGGTGTTTCCACTGCATACTCTGGCGCTTTGATTCTGACTCATAGTGATGGACCCATGTTTCATCGCCGGTGACTATTCTGCTTAAAAATGCATCACCTTTGTTGTTGAAGTGAGTAAGTAAGCATTGACAGACCTTAACACGAGTGAGCTTGTGTTCTGCAGTAAGCTTTCTTGGTACCCACCGTGCATAGATTTTATGAAATCCGAGCTCGTCGTGGATGACTCGATGGGCAGAGCTATGACTGATGTTCAAAGCAGCTTCTACCTCATCGATAGTGATTCGCCTATTCGCCAGAACCGTCTTTCGAGCTTGCTGAATGTTGTCATCTGTAGTGGAGGATGATGGCCGTCCTGCTCCCTGCCCATCCATATTGCGATGATAGTCTGCGATGAATGTCTGATCCTTTGACACCCTCCGACCAGTGGAATCGGATCACTGCTCGTTGTTCCTCTTTAGTGGAAACTTATAATGGAGCGTCCATTATATATCTGCAACAGAAGGAAGAAAAATGGAGGAATTAAGATCACACTTTCCCAGCATTACCACAACACTATAACAATAAAATATGCGAGGACAGAAGACAAAGTGCGCACTGTAAGAAAAGTTATGACAAAAGTCTAGATAATTTTTGACTCGCCTTCATAGAATATAGATCATATACAAAAAAAGGGGGGGGAATAGCATGATTTTCTTTCGAAAAGGAAAAAAAATGCGTTTATTCCACAGTGCTATTCGTACTCTTGATTCTGCAAAACTGTTCATAAGCGCACGTCGAAAAAAAAATACTGTTCTTATCATACTAGAATTTGACTTCGAAAAACAGTCAGTCACGTATGAAACTACAATCACAATTTGGCAATAATATTCAATCAAAGATGCACATATTCAGCACAGATTGGGTTGGTATATCTCTAATTTTGTAATATGCGATTCAAGTATTTTCCATTGATAAGGCATCCTACAGTACTTGGGAATAGGTTAGGATCCTACGTATATTATTTTTCTACGAAACGTGTTGTATATTCTTTTAACTTGAACTTTTCAGAAATAGGTAAAGAGAACATGGAAATAAGAAATTATCTTTTGTAGAATGCTTACGAGTTCTAACGAGCACAAGGATAAGAAATACAGTTACTTAGCCTAGAAAAAAAAATACGTGGTGAGAAGCATGTATTGAAATCGTAAAATATTTTTCCATATACAATACGTAAAAATAAATAAATAAAAATACATTCCTAACTGAACAAATATCACGTGTCAATTATGCAAAATTTACAGATAAAATCGGATACTTTGAGTGGATAGTCCTATCTGAAACGTTTTCAGTTCACGTTTTTCACTCACTCTCTCTCTCTCTCTCTCTCTCTCTCTCTCTCTCTCTCTATATATATATATATATATATATATATATATATATATATATTAGGGATGGCCAAAATTTTCCGGAATCCGGATTCCGGAAATTTTGTTTTCCGGAATCGGAAAATTTACTTTCCGGAATTCGGAAAAATTCCGGATTTCGGAAAAATTCCGGATTTCGGAAAAAATCCGGATTTCGGAAAAAATCCGGAATTCGGAAAAAATCCGGAATCCAGAAAAATTCCGGAATTCGGAAAAATTCCGGAATTCAGAAAAATTCCGGATTTCGGAAAAAATCCGGAATTCGGAAAAATTCCGGAATCCAGAAAAATTCCGGAATTCGGAAAAATTCCGGATTTCGGAAAAATTCCGGAATTCAGAAAAAATCCGGAATTCGGAAAAATTCCGGATTTCGGAAAAATTCCGACATTCGGAAAAAATCCGGAATTTAGAAAAAATCGGAATTTTTCCGAAATCCGGAATTTTTCCGATTTTACTTTCCGGATTCCGGAAAGTAAAAATTCTGGAATTGGCCATCCCTAGCTAGTAGCTGTTAAAAGAGAAACACAATAATGAATATATATACTGTATTAGTTTCTTGTAGTTGGATATGTCTTTATCACTTACGTAGACAATTGCTACTGCAGTTATTTACTGTTTTATAAAGAAGGTCTTATTTTCACACACAAAAAAGTCGCCGGTATGTCTCAAACATTATCGCGTTCCCACCTGCAGCTGCTCCAAAGCACTGCAAACTACTTTTTAACCAGGCGAAAGGCAGTGGAGGAAAAGAAATCTCAACAAATATTCTAATAACATTCGCTTATTGTCAACATACCTACAGGGAGCGCAGAAAGTGTTCGTACACCGTGCATACTTTATATTGAAAACAGCTAGCATGAGAACGGGAGGTGGAAAATATATATATAACCAGAATTAAGACTACACATTCATACATTTTATTTCTATATACAAGAGAAAGGCCAAACAAACACAATCACTGTTTTGTTCAGAAGAAAAGAGAGAATTCCTTTTTTGTAAACGCAAAATGTCACCGTACACTTATGCTTGAATTAGTGCTTATAAAGTATATTACGTTATTTGATATTTTGTGGGATTACCCTGTGCGTTAATGATTGTAGTCTTCGTGGCATTGATTTCACCTGTAGTAGTTCGTAGTTCTGTAGCTTCGGGACTGATTATGTCCCATTCTTCTTGAATAGCTTTTCTTAGGCCTTCTTTAGTAGAGACAGGGCCGGCGCGAGAGAGGGTCGAGCCGTGCCACCGCCCAGAGCGGCAAGTCTAATGGGCGGCAAAATTTGAAAAAGTAAAGAATACTATCAAAATATAATGCTTCGTAATAGGCTCACATGGAAAAATAAGATTGTGTTAACCTGAGAATGTAATTGAACTTACTTTACTCACATTCAAGAAAATACTCTCTCAGGAAATTCAGAGCATTCCTCCTCGTTTTCAATTATCAAACTACTAGCCACAGGTATCTCGTTCAATATTTCCCTTGCAGCAGTGTAGATAGGATTTTGAGCTAGAGTGCATAAGATTATCACGGTGTCTTTTTATATTTTTTTTCTATTCAATAATGTTCTAACGCTCCGCTCCAAGTATGCAAAAGGTACACTCCCACTTGAGACAGGCCGTTCTAGCCTGTAGCATCCAGGGGCGGATCCAGGACGGACTTCTGGGGGGGCGGTGGGTTGTAATACTGCTACTTAGAGCTACTTTTAAGAGCGTCAAAAAATAAACTATATATTTTATTTATATATAAAATAAAAAAAGTTTCCTCTTCTGGGGGGGGGGGGCGATCGCCCGATCGCCCCCCCTGGATCCGCCCCTGGTAGCATCTAGAGACATTTAGGTTCTAATAGCGAGTTTTTGACCAATTTACAAATTGTTCATTCCGAATATAGTAAATCGTACAGCGTATTATTTCTTGAGAAATGTCTCATTTTTTGTATAGCTAAAAAAAAGTTTATGACTTTTTTTCTGCGTCAGTTCAACGTTAGGCCATACTAAAGGAACATATTAGTAGTCTCACTTTAAAATCATAATCCACCACAAGGTGGGAGAGCCGAATTGATGCTCTGACTCAGTTATCAAATATAGGAAGTTTATGATGCCTTACTTCAAATAAGTAATGACAATAGAACCGATAGAATGGTCGTCCACGATGCTCTGTGTATAGCAAACCAGCTGAGTTACTTTTCTTTCCTTTACTCACTCGTTGTCTGATATGACTTTAAAGCATTGATTCTCATGTGTTGGATGCAGTAGGATTTCTTGAAAATATATCTGGGTACTTTGATTGGAGCAGAAATTATGCAAAGTTTAAATCTTACTTAGTTGATACGATGGACTTGGCATCAGCATTAGATACGGGTGATCCACTGATACGTAATACAGTGCAAGCTCGAAGTCGAAAGAAGAGACAGTTTCAGTACGAGGCAGAGGATGAAGCTACTGAAAACATCCACAAACAAGATACAAGATCGATTTTTATTACAAAGTTCTAGAAGTGATTGTGTTAGCTTTTAAGAGAAAGATTTGAGCAACTTAAACATCACAGCGAGTATTTCAATTTTCTTTGTGATATAAGTAATCGTAAAGATATAGCCTACCACCTGAACTTTTTGTCTGAAAAGTGTACTAAACTTACCACCATTTTAACACACGAAGAATTGAAAGATATTAACCCCAGTGATTTGAAAGACAAACTGAAAGTGTTATCCACTATAATTAAGCCTGTGAAAGTTAAAAAAAAAAAAAAAAAATATTAGGAACATGACTTTGCTCCCAATGTTAGTATTGCACGTAGAATTTTGTTAATCTTGCCTGTAACAGTGGCAAGTGGAGAAAGAAGTTTTTGGAAATTTAAGTTTATTAGAAACTATCTACACTCTTCTATGTCTGAAACACGCTTGAGTGGTCTAGCGACGATATCAATAGAACACAAATTGGCTAAAACATTGGACTACGTGATGTGATAAAGGAATTTGCTCATATCAAAGCAAGAAAAGTTTCTTTCAATTAAGGTATGTTAAATTTATGTATGTCTATTGTGTTTTAGTACATTATAAGGCTTAAGCTAATCACTTACATTTACCATAATATCTGATTTACTGTATTATCTTCTTGCTCCATACTCTGTTGAAAACGCCTTTTGATATAAAATAAGCCTAAAAATTAAAATTCTTAGTCATGATAAAAGTATATTTTTAAAATTTTATTTTCTGTATGCACTGCTCTATATTACAGATATACAGCGAAATCGAGCATACTGAATATTGTGTCAGTATAGAGTCGTTTAAATATTACGTGAACATTCCAGAAAGGTAGTTTTTTTTTTTTTTTGTTTACTTTTCCATTTTATACATGTTTTTAAATGACACTTGAACGTTATCTGTCAAAATAAGGTTTGCGGATTAAAGGGGCGGCATGTGAAAGCACCGCCCATGGCGGCAAAATTGCTAGCGCCGGCCCTGAGTAGAGAAGCTGTGCCTTCTGATTGTTGTCTCCAGAACAGACCATAGATATTCTATGGGGTTCATATCTGGGGATTGGGGAGGTGTGCGAAGCTGTTTCAAGGTATTATAGAGTAGCCACAATCGAGTATTTTCCGCTGTATGTTTGGAGTCGTTGTCTTGCTGAACAATAAATTGTTTTCAAGAACCATCTTCTGCGCACTAGTATGGAGATTTTCCTTTAATATGTTAATATACACTTTGTGGATCATCACTCCATCAATAAGGTGGAGACGACCCACTCCTGAAGCACTCATACAACCCCAGACGAGCACGGACCCTCCTCCGTGTCTTACTTTAGGGACGAGATTTTGAGGATTTATCTCTGTATTCACCTTGCGCCATACAATACGCCTCCCATTGGACTCGATAAAGTTAAATTTACTTTCGTCCGAAAATATGACCCTATTCCAGAAAGAAGCCTGATCCCTTATCTTTATACTCTTTTTCAAACTTTAGTCTCTTTATACGATTCGTCTTGTTCACCCAGAACATTTTCCTGGCTATCCGACCATGATACCTTGCAAATATTCCGCACTGTACTGGCTGATACTTTAACACCGCGTGTTTCCAGATCCGTTGCCAATTGCACAGCACTATTTTTTGGAACCTTTTTTCTTTCCCTAATAATGTAACGTTTATCTTGTTCACTCAACACTCTTGGTCTTCCAGTTTTGTTTTTTTTTTTTTTTTTTTCGCACAGTGATAGAAACATTATACATCGCAATTATTGTTTGTACTGTTGAACGAGGCCTGTCTGCAAGGTTTGCTATCTTTCTCAAAGACTTACCCTTCTTATGCAATTTAATAATTACTTTTCTTGTCTCCTCATTTGTTTCTGTTCAGTTGCTTCCCACTTTGACAGCCCACCGTGCAGTTTTTTCACTTCTATTCAC
Organism: Thermobia domestica; assembly: GCF_964235325.1. NCBI lineage: Eukaryota > Metazoa > Arthropoda > Insecta > Zygentoma > Lepismatidae > Thermobia > Thermobia domestica. The sequence goes on along the minus strand of NC_137462.1, from coordinate 31,957,901 downwards.
AACTAAACTCATTCTGTTACTCGTCATGCTATACAGAGGTGTATACTCAGGTGAATACTAGTGAACCCCAGTTGTGGTATCTTTGTTTCGTATTCGTACGTCAGGTGTACGATCTCTTTTTGCGTCCACTCTATACACTTTCTACGGAATTTATTTACTTTCTGACCATTAAACTTGTCTTTGTGGTTCTTTATTGATATATTCATAAAGCTTAGTTTTCATTATTCATATTGTGTGTGTTATTACACTTCTTAAATTTTCTGTTTCTTTTTCGCAAACATTCTCGTTTCAATAGCATAGGTGTACGAACACTTTCTGCGCTCACTGTATGTACAGTAAATACAAATTTATAATTTTTGACTTTACGAAGTGTACAATGTAATTGTTCAATAATTAACATAAGCAGGCATTCATTAATTTATATTAATATAATAATTAATAAAACTAATAAGCGGGTGATTGATGACTCAGTGGTAGAGTTTTCATCTATGGTATTCTAACCCAGGACATGTGGGTTTTCGATGGCTAATTTTGTGTTCGAAAATTTTCCCGGTGGAAGGCCTACCTTTCTTATATTTGTTCCATCATCACTCATTAACGAATTTAGTTTATCAAAACTCTATAGCCATATATTCATTCTGTCCGTCAGTGAAGCAAACAGTCTCAAGAACTATCTGATGGATTACCAATCAATTTTGGCCATGATGTACAGAGTCAATAGTTAAGAATCGAGTTCCCTGATAAATGTAATATTCAAACCGGAAGCGGTACAAATCAACCATTTCCGGTTTTAACGTTAATCATTATATAGTAAATATGGTAATAGATAGCGAGAAGCGGTTTCCAGTAATCGACATATATATAACATTCATGTAGATAGAATGTTACCCAATTTGTGCATCTGCTGAAAATAATGAGCTTAGGTATTTAGAGAGCATTTTCCGCTTTAGAAAATGTGTGCTTGGTAAAGAATGTAGAGAATTAGCTGAGTCAGGCATGTAGCTAGAATATGGTAATAGGAAGGGGAGGGGGTCTGTCACGAAATACTGTGGTTATTTACCAGGGGCTCAATCATTCTAAACTATTTTATTGGCAACATATATTGGTTCGTTTAGCCAAGATTTCTAATGGGGGGATGATATGAAATACTGTGGTTACACACCAGAGGCTCGATCAATCTAAATATTTTACTGACAACATACCCATATTGATTGGTTAGGACAATAAAATGAGGATATATTAGTAAGTATTTTAATAAGAAGCTATGAAGAAATCTCGAGTAAAAGAATATAAAAAAGTATTGAAAAAGATATAGTTTTCCGAGGTCATTCGAACGGTGTCGAGAATTTTGCGTCTGGGAAATTTGCGCCCTACCTCAAGAACAGGGAAAATTGCGCCTGCGATGTACCTCCACCGGAAAGTTGAGCCCTGCGAAATAAAAGAACCTATTGGAGCTTACGCATTTGCTCGGAGGGGCTGACATTACAGCATAAACAATCCTCCCCCCACAACCATGCCATTTGTGATTTATTTTCATTGTGGCTATATAAGGGGAGAGTAAACTTCAATATAAGCCAAAAGAACACAACGGATCAACGCAATCACTGCTTCTTCCAGAGATGATTTTGGGGGAACACTGGCCTCCCCAGAGCTCTCAGAGTGCCCCCTCGGAGGAGACCAAAATAATACGTCTATAATATAATAATAAATAGAATAGTACCAGCAGTGACCCCCTCCGGAATACTAAGTATGCCCCCCGGAAAATTTTTTTCTGAAAGAGCGACTGAACGCAATTGTGTGTTTGAATTCCAGCAAGTAAACACACTGTACATAGTTTTCTTGATAATATTACTGAACTGATTTTACATTCACTTTACATTTTCTTTTCTATATTTTGTGTCCTGAAAAGCCAAAGAACTCGCAAGGATTGTGAACAGAGATATCTGGGTAGAGCCAAACAGCCTTTTGTAGATTAAATTATACTCTTTGATTATATTAATAATTATATATCAGTCATTTATACTTTTTTGTAAATTTTGTAGTATAATGAAAAATTGTATTTGTATGGATTGCCCTTTAGTGAACTAAAATTGTACTTTTTTCATTTGTTCGGAATATTATAACGGATGGAGTAACTCACTGAGACGATGATAGGCAAGCCTAGTTCAAGTGTGAGTGGAAGTTACTTTACACAATACAAAAATAAGTTGAATTGTAGGGCGCTAACATCCCAGTGCAAATATGTAGCCGGCGCATTTTCCCCTCTTTTTGGGGTAGGGCGCAAACATCCCAGTGCAAATATATTGCGAGCGCATTTTTTCCTATTTTTGTGGTAGGGCGCAAATTTCCTGGGCGCAAAATTCTCTCATTCAAGGAAAATATAATGTCCGTGAAGTTGACAAGCCACTTATGTCAGACTCCATTTCGACTTTAAACGTCGCTAGTGCTACGTTAGTGTTCGATAGTGACGCAAATCGTTAGTACTTCACAGATAACGTGTGCTTCTTAAATAATGGATATAGGTCTTCTAACTGCATGCCAACACGCCCACTTCTAAGAATCATCTCAAAAATGAGGTTAACCGTTAGAGCAAGTAAGTGCTCATTAGTGCCATTAACATTAATGCCTCCATCGTACGGCCCTTTGAGTAATGATAATAGCACGCTCTTTGCTAGTCTCAATGCGTCCCTATATTCTCGCGAACATTCTGACGTGCCCAAGTTAGTTACTTTTTTTTTTTTTTTTTTTTTTTTGCAACTATTGTTTATCTGTTATTGTTTATTGCTAGTCTGCAGAGTAGTCCTTACATTAATATGCCATTGTCCTTGATAATCATTGCGTATTTACAAGCAGTTTGTTATTACTGTTAGAAAATATCAAAAAACAACAGATAAAATCTACTACTTAACGGTTCACATTTTTCTTTTACAGTACATAAACGATTAATAATAATAATAATAATAATAATAATAATAATAAGACTATTCCAGCATAAAAGTTATCAATTGCATCCCACTGGCAACAAGCGACGCATATTTTAACTTCACAAAAATGAGTTTCTCACGATTTTCTGGAAAACTACGTATGATAACATCTTCATTATGTCAAGTTGTTTATCTCAGTGTGATATATGTCTTACCTCTGGACAATATCACAGTAAAACAAATATTAAATATTAGGAGTACATCGTACTTTTGGACTACATCTCATTAACCATGGGAAGATTGAGTAGTGTATACTTTAGGATGTAAGTTTCAGCTTAACTTGCATCATACATTCTTAGGATTACAAAAAGGAAATTTGTTCGTTTGCGTTTGAACAAAATTCTTAGGATTACAAAAAGAAAAAATAATTTTTCCGAATTCCGGAATTTTTCCGAATTCCGGATTTTTTCTAAATTCCGGAATTTTTCCGAATTCCGGAATTTTTCCGAATTCCGGAATTTTTCCGAATTCCGGAATTTTTCCGAATTCCGGAATTTTTCCGAATTCCGGAATTTTTCCGAATTCCGGAATTTTTCTTAATTCCGGAATTTTTCCGAATTCCGGAATTTTTCCGAAATCCGGAATTTTTCTAAATTCCGGAATTTTTCCGAATTCCGGATTTTTTCCGAATTCCGGATTTTTTCCGAAATCCGGAATTTTTCCGAATTCCGGAATTTTCCGATTTTACTTTCCGGATTCCGGAAAGTAAAAATTCCGGAATTGGCCATCCCTAATATATATATATATATATATATATATATATATACGAAAATAATAAATACTGCGTAGTTGCAGAAATAGTGAAACTAAAGTTATTTTGATGTCGCACAGAACGTATTTTTAGTGCAACTAAGACTAGCGATCCAGAGTTGCCAACTTCAGAAAACAAAATTATCGATTTTCACCTTTAAAATTATTGTTGTACAAAAAATTATCGTGTATTCGTTATGCACGTGATAATTTTCGAAACAACTATAATTTTACTAATAATAGCAGTAATATATAATAAACTTGTCTAGTAATGTTCGGAGTCGAATTCCAAATCTACGTCAATGTCCTCAGCATTTTTTTAAAAAATCTTTATTAATACTACTCTGTTCAAAACAATATTTCCTCTTCCTCATAAATGTAATTGAATTTATGAATTGATACAACGTTTCCATTTGTCAATTGCCAAATCGTTATTGATTAATTCTAGCGGATATTGACTGTTAAAAATCTCAATTGTGCGTGCTTTATAATTATTTAATGCACATTTACAATCGGGTGGATCGAAAAAATTAAAAGTTATCCAATTAAATAGCACTAGGTGTCAAAAGTTGTGTATTGACTAGTACAACATTCGTGATTTTTTTTTTCATAATTTTTGTACATCTACATTCCTCGCAAGGGCCTCAAAATTTTGCAATTTTTATGAAATTTTGATTTTTTGTAAATCTTAAAATTTCTTTTAAAGTTGCCTAATGAAATCGAACTAGGTGACAAAAGTTGGATAATGACTGGATTAACTATACCTTTTATGGTTTTTAAAATAATTTCCATCTCTATTCCCCGCAAGGGCTTGAAATTTTCAGTTTTTAGCAAGGATGTTATAAAATAGAGGATCTGCCCATACAATAAAAATCGTGAAGCCATACGTCACAGCTTCGCCACACCTACTCTGCCCACTCCGAGCCACTAAGATCGCCATGTTTCGAGCCAACAATCATGGCGGAAACGAGAGTAGCCAATCAGACGTGATGGCTCAGACGATGCTCGGTTGTTTTATGGCTTCATTGAGTTCATATGATGAAGATACGTATGGGAAGATCCTTAATTTTTGGGGTATATTCTAAGCCATATTCTACAGCATTTAGATGGCGCAACAGTGGGTACTCAAAAGTTCTCGGAAATTATAGGAGAAAGTTTTACCAATTGTGAGGATTTACCAGTCGTTAATTTTCAAACGAATGAAGGAACTTTCCCAGCCATGGAAGAAAAAGACGCCAAACCGTAGCACAGACCAAATATATATATGGGATATTTGCAAAACAATCTCTGCTAGTGAGTGTTCACCGAATCTTGCATCAAGAAGTCCTGGAAAATTATCCCATGCAAGATGGATCACTACTACTAACGTAGTGCTTAGAGTGTACCTAAGAACTACTGGCCCATCTTCAAACTTCAAGCTCGTTACATTCATCATGAAAGTGTATGTTCCGATGTGGTTTTACATTAAATGTAACCCTACTATCAACGATGCTCCTGTGGACTTATATCGTACTATAGCCTTCTCACGGTACTTAAGAAATAAATTGAAGCTCGTTGTAGATAGGACAAATCAGCCGGAGAATTTACTGGTTGATATCTATGCTTGCTGATCATCGAAAGCATATTCGAGAACTAGTTATACGTAAAATCCTTGACGCAAAGTAAAGAGCTCAAACCAAACACTTCCTGTACGCAAGTTCAGTGTTCCAGCAATCCACTTTAATGCTCAGGCTTACATTGCCCTAAACAACTTGCAGATACGTGAAGTAACCGAGTCACCAATGACGAGACATTTGTCGGAGGAGGATCTACAGAAATGTGTAACAGAAGATTCATCTGTCCTTCCGCCTGTTTTCCACTTGCCATGTCATACCCAAACGGAGGCCGCGGTAGTTTAGTGGTAGAGCGTTCATCTCTTATGTTTGGGGTCCCTGGTTCGATCCCAGCTCGCACAAAGTGAACTTTGTGGTGGACAAACACCGTGTGGGGGGGTTCGTGGGGTTATCCCGTTTCCTTCCTACTTTCTTCATTCCATTATTTCATTCAATATTTCATCCTCACCGTCTCCTTTGGCTTAACTGGAATAATCGTGGAACGTAAAACTCAAAGATTTCATTTCATTTTCTATATGCAGCCACCTCCTCATGCTGAGTTCTGGGTGTTTCTGGGAACCAGCAAAGAGGTGCATATCAAAAATAATTTCAATGCAAAATTATTCAATTTACAGAATATATCTTAATATTATGCTCAATGTATTTTTAGGTATTACTGTGAAACTGCATTTTAAAACTTGTTGGAGGTAATGAAGATGAAGGAAAAATATATATTTTTTTTTTAAATCTGAAATTATGCTAGTCGTGCGAAAGGCTTTAAATATAATAGGATATTATTTGACAATTCTTGAAAATTGTTAGTCTCCAATGAATTTTGAGATTTACTGTATAAATTCCAAAATGTTAAGGTCTCTGTTTGTAATAAGATAAAGCACAAAAATTGTTTCAAAACCATAGGTGTTACGGTAGTGAACACAGTTCTTTCTTAAGAAAGTGTGAGTGATTTGGCGGATTTTAAAACTTTTTAATGTTTTAAGTAGAATTTCAAAATTTACCATAAAACCTGCAAAATTTCAGGCCCTTGCGGGAAATGAAGATGCAAATTGTTTTAAAAATCATGAATGGTGTAGTCAATCTAGTCATTATCCAACTTTTGATACCTAGTTCGATTTCATTGGGCAGCTTTAAAAAAAAAATCAATATTTTCAAAAAAATTCAAACTTTCATAAAAATTGCAAAATTTTGAGGCCCTTGCGGGAATGAAGATGAAGTACAAAAAATATGAAAAAAAATTCACGAATGTTGTACTAGTCAATACACAACTTTTGACACTAGTGCTATTTAATTGGACAACTTTCGATTTTTTTTTCGATCCACGCTAATCTGCAATTCAAAAACTGCAAAAAAAAAAAAAAATCATTTTAAAATTATCGTATATTCATTTATTGTCGCATATTGTATAAGACGATAAATTATCATATGATTGGTAAGCTTGTAGCGATCACCTCAACACATTGTGGGCTCCTCGAATATATGTACTACTCACGTGTCTGCATTTTTTCCTGCAATTCCTCCGTTCCAAGTGGGTTGGAATTTAAACTAGAGAGTTTCGTTTCGCACTGTGAAACTAAGGCTTCCAAACTATGCGAATTAAATTCTCAAACATAAAGTAGTAGGCTCTACATCTACAACTACTGGTTGCAATAGAATCAAAGGTAGAACTTGTTCCATCTAAATACATATAATACTTGTATTTAATTTGTAATGAACAAAATAGTTTTAACATGTTGTTATAATATTACATAATACTGTTATTTAAAAAGTAGTTCACAGGATACCGAAACAACATGATATGTAATCAAATACAGTTGAGTTCGTTCCTCTAGTCGCTGCTTTAATTTAGATTTTGGGGGAAATGTTATTCTGGCAAAACTGTAATTTCTATGGATGGCAACAATGAATATTCTTCAGGTTCATATTTTCTGTTATAAAATAATATTATCTATGATCGTCAGGGCCCGGATCTTGTTGACCTAAAATTTTCTAAAAAGTGACCTATAAAATGACACTAAAATTCCTGTAAAATGACCCTAAAATTCACAAAAATTGAACTTAAAACTTGCGTTTTTTAAACGTGTATTTCATTAAACATTGATATTTTTAAATATCTATTGGATTTTAATTAACGTTCCTCACTTATATTCAAAAAGTTTTGTTTCAGTTAGTTGCAGTCCATTGATTATTTATGTCCATTGTACGGCATTGTACGAACTGAAAGCTTCAATTCGCTCCCGAGTTCAAACTAGAAAGCACTCTTAAACAATTAAAGTTCGCAAGTGTAGACTACATGGGAATAATACATAAAAACCCCGTTTAAAATATTTGTACGCCTTCTAATCCATTTTTAGTTATTCACGTGATCACATCCTTTGTGGTCAACAACCCAAAACTATCTGTTTGGACACCTACCAGCCCCCACCTTTCGTCAACCACTTACAGCTTAGTTTTCATTAGCTAAATGCAGTTTTTCCACCCCAATAGTCAGGAAGCAAGGAAAGAGGATATTTAACTTCGTCTTTTTCACATCCGTAAACAGTGTTCCAGGGGCGGATCCGGGGGGGGGGGCGATCGGAGCAATCGCCCCCCCCCAGAAGAGGAAACTTTCTTATTTTATATATATAAATAAAACCCATCCCAAAGTTTGGAGCTCTTAAAAGTAGCAGTATGACAACCCACCGCCCCCCCCCCAGAAGTCAGATCTGGATCCGCCCCTGCAGTGTTCATTTTAAGATTTCCTTATGCAGAAGAAAAAGAATAAAAAGACCATAAGTGACCTAACAGTTACCTTAAAATATTCAAAAATGACCTAAAACTTCAAAACGGAAAAAGTGACCGAAAGTTGACCCTTAAAAAATATAGTTTTAGAAGCTAGAGTTGATGGATGGCGTTTTTCTTTGAACTTCCCTTGTCCTATGCGTAACAGAAAATGGTTGACTTGTCAACAAGATCCGGGCCCTGATGATCGTGATAAGTTGAATTTCATTATCTCCTTTCACTTATGAAAAACAAGCAAAAGAAAAATGATAAATTGTGTATTATTTTTAGTATGTCAGGCTCTTAAGAAAATATTACGCAATACAAACCAAACTCGTCCGCGTGGTATACATGTGAGGCTGCTACTATCTTTTTACACTTTTTTTTTTTTTTTTTTTTTTGCATAATGGTTATTTTAGCTCAATGTTAAAACGTTTACTAAAACATTAATAAATCGGCTCTTAAACCTATGCAAACCGATTTTCAGAAAGGGTTGTTGGATCCCGACTCTTTATGTACGTCATAATCTGAGCATATGAACATAATTTTCTTTGTCTTTCTTTCTGTAATCTCGTACGAGGAACTAAAATTCATAAAGACATATCAGTTTCCAAACACGTAAAGCTTGGAAGTTCATACACACATGTAAATGAGTACAAGCATTATTAGAGATTCGTGAGCTCTTTTTTTTTTCTTTCTTTCTTTTTATCTTTATAATTATATGTCGGGAAATAGGTCAGTCAGGTCGACAAAATATCAGTAATATGTGACAGGAACGGCAATTATATTGCATATATTTACATGGGAGATCAAGGTATGTAAAATATCTTCGAAACTCTATGATTAACGTAAGTGAAAGTTGTATAACATGATGCGCGGAAAGGAAAAGAAATCGTCTCACCATAACATCTTGGTTTAATATGTTGATAGAGGAACAAGAAGATATGATATATGAGACTAATAATGATGCTATTCATCTCGAACATTGTCCGCTTATTATGCGAAACTCACTATTTCCTCATAAATACCAGAATTTCGGAAGTGTCACTGTTCATCACTGTTTCTACGTTGATTACCATAGAACAAAATCGGTATCAGCGACAAGTGATTTTGTGTAATCGATTCAGCATCTAAAAAAAAAAAAAAAGATACCATCTTTGACCGCATCTCTTTACTGAAACCGGAAATGCTAGACTAACGTTACTTCCAGCTACAATACTGATCTCCATCAAAAACGGTAAAAAGATAGCGAAAAGCGGTTTCTTGTAATCAATTTGCTGTCCAAACAATAGTTTCCATTTCCTTTTCTTAACCCTCTATTCAAACCGGAAGTGGTAGAAATAAACCCTTTCCGGTTTCAACGTTGATCGCCATAGAACAAAATCAGTAATAAATAGCGTCAAGGACATTTTAGAATCGATTCAGCGTCTAAAGAAAAGATATCATGTCCACCTGTACATCTCTCTACTAAAACCGGAAGTGGTAGAAATGTAATACTACTTCCGGTTTCAGGATTTATCTTCATAGACCAAAGACAATAAGAGATAAGGAGAAATGACTTTTGATGTGGATTGAATGTTCCTAGAATAAGTTTCATCACCACACTTCTTATTCTATGCCAGTGGTTCTGAAACTTCTTGTTGTTGCGACCCACACTAAATAATAAAAAGTATTTTGTGGCCCACCTACTTTTATCCAAATACACATTAAGGTTCTTTCCCAATAACTGTATCATATGAAATTGTACGCATACACAAAGAGAGTTTAAGTATTTTCATAGAAAGGTAACACAGAGCTAACACTACTCCCGACTCAATGCCCTACCCCGTGACAGATTTTGCCTCACTCATTCTCTTTCCATCGTAACCTATCATCTAGGGATGCGCACGAGACAAGATTTGTGGCTGTCTTGTCTCGAAAATGTGCTGTAAAAGTGATGTCTCGACTCGAAAAATGTATATTTTTCTATTGGAAGAGCCGTGTCTCGACTCGAATTTTGTCAGGAAAATCCTGTCTCGACTCGTCTCGTGCGCATCCCTACTAGCATCTCTACGGACTGTACAACAGGGCAGGGCTCTGAGTTATCACATACTCTTCACTTCATTAACAAACGCTTCCAATTTTCATTTCTTCAGTAGTACTTCACAACATCAGTTTCTGCACCAAAATAAAATTTTCATAATTAAAAAAGAAAACTCTCGCGACCCGCCAATGGGTCGGGACCCACACTTTGAGAAACACTGCTCTATGCAAACCGGAAATGGTAGAATGGTATATTGTTTCGTTTTTATTTTATTATTATTATTATTTTATTTGTCGTAACGAAAAATTTAGTCTCTTCAACTATCGATCAGGACCCTTTTTGCTGGTATCGTATTAGTTGGCGACCTAGTATTTACTGACCTTTTAGTTGGTACCCTATGATCAAGATTCAATATTTTACTGATTTCGTAATTCCATTAGTTAAGCTAACAGAACGTAAATTTACGTATCGTACCTAACGTTTAGAAATCTTGGTAAGTCATCAGCTAATATACTAAATTAAGGGTCTCGAAACTTTTTAGTCTAAGGGCCACACTGACCGAAATCCCAAGGACCAACACCTAGTTAGCTCATAATACCAACATACTGTAGCGCCAGCGCGATCTTGTGGGGAGCGGCGGTAGTTGAACTATACAAGTGGTATTCGCGGGCCGAATTTTGGAGACTTCTGCACTAAATCACCAAAAGTCTTTACGTATTGAACTAAAAGTTCAGGTAGATAATCAACTGATAGATTATGTAATCCTTTTGTATCATTATCTCCCCAACTGTTGTATCGGAGGAGAAAGTAGAATTATGGCATGCAGCCTAGGCAGTGACGAAGCTAGAGGGGGCAAGGGGGCATTTGCCTCTCCCCCTGGTGGCATCGTCTGCCCTCTCTCCCAGACATGGTGTATTCTAATGTAAGTCAAATAATACAAAACTATTGTTTTTTGATAGCTGCCCGTCAAACACGACTCGGCCATTCCGCAACCCCAAGAAAGAAACTCTGGCGTCGTGAATGAGTGTAGATCACTGTAATTGTTTAGTAGTAATACCTGATTACAGAATATCAGTAATTTTGCCTTTCCTTTTTTTTTATTTCAGATAAAATCATGGCATCGAAGGGACTTATTCTGCTCTGTCTGACATCAATGCTTGCTCTTGCAGTGGCGGAGGTAGGTAAAGGTATAGACGAGGCAAGTAACTAGATAAGAGTTTGCCCTAAGAAGCATGGTGATGGAATGGTAAGTAACGTGGTATTGTACCAAGGGAGACGGATTCCTGTTCGATGATGACGAAAATGGACTGATGCAAAAATGAAATCACTTTAATTTTATCCGGGACGCTACTAAATTACGAGAATCTTTGAAATGCTTAAAGTGAAAAGAAGTGCTATATACTAATTTACTTTCTTCCATCAGATAAGAGTTGTTCAAGTATTTCGTAATCACATTTTTAGTCATTTTAGTTGACCTTCTCCTCTCTAGTTAACCCCTTCAGTGTGGGTGGCGGGTCTTCAAAACGCACCTGCTGTGCGGATGGCGTATATATACGCTTTCGTTTTGCTTTGGATATTTTGTATTGCGTATGGCGAATATACTTGTCCATAGTATGAGTAATGTTATTCCCGACAATATTTAGCGAGTTTGCGCTCACCTAGGAAGCCCAAGAGACGACACAGAAAAATTGGGCTTGATCTGTTGAGGCATTCCCAAATTTTGTGTAACCTAACCATATGATGATGATGATGATGATGATAACCATAAATACGACAATGACAAGTTATAGTAGCTAATTAGAAGCAACAAAGATCATAATGCTGAAAATTTCATTGTGATTGCTTGAGAGGTTCAAAAGTCATTAAACGGTAACAAATTCCAATGTTCTAAAAAAAAAAAAAAAAAAAAAAAAAAAAAAAAAAAAAAACTACACTTTTTTTTACAGCGGTTAGCATCTGAAAGTTACGCACTGAAGGGGTTAAGCAAACGTAAGCAGATAATTTACCCCCTCCTCCTTGGTAAGCATTTGTTTCTTTTAATTTCTTAGGATCTGTTATGTTTCGTGACTTTCAGGGTCTGTTTTAGCTCATCCAAGGTATGATGTTTCCTTTCACACGTTTTGTCTGTTCGTGTTGTATCCTTTTATTAGAACGGTTAATTCATTGGCAAGATGGCAAAATATTTTAGAAGTAAGATGCAGATTTAAACAGAATACTAATATAAAGACAACAATAAGATTGAGCAATAAAACCTTTTGTTCCTGGCTCAATGTGACGAATGCTTCCTTCAATGTCAAAGTAGTTAAATCGCAAACCTAATTAAATTCATGTACTCAAGTTTTTATTCTTTTATTTTTCAACTTTTGAATTGTCATACTCGGAAGTTGAAGAGAATAACTATATACCTAATCCTGTGAAAAAAGCTAACTATAATATTGCCTTTCTTTCTTCTTCGCTGAAATCCGGGACATTTAAGCGTCCCAAAAATATTTTCAGGACGCAGATCTCGATTCCGTGACCGTCCCGGAACGTAGCGAGCAAGTTGTGATTTGGGTGGCATAGAAATTCAGCAGAAGGCACTAGTATATTTTGGGGTGTTAACTGCTGTATCGCCGTACCAATTTTAGATTTATCGAGTTAATTGGAATTTTGATTGGTGAGGAAGAGTGAGTGAAAGTCAGATGAGGGGGAATAGTTGAAGTTAAGAAGGTGGTTTTGTTGGTTGTTTTTGATGTTGTAAGCAGCACTGTATGGGGAGGCGGAAGGGACTATTTGGCGTAGAGGTACACTTGTTATAATTTAATGGCGGGAAAAACAGTGTGGAAATGGCGCGTATATGTCAAGGTTGTGAGATATCGTGTTTGGGTTTTATCGAATTATTCAAAAATAATGAGCGTCAGTTGTTGAAACTGTGTGAAAGACACGGTCTACTGAACAGGCAAACAGTTTGTCGTAAGTATGAAAACGAATTGAAACTACAGAAAAGAGAAACATTATTTCAGTGTGTAGAAAAGGTACGTGGCATTCAATGTAAGTGGCAAAATGCTGCTACGAAAGGTACTTCAAGAATGCAGTGATCTAACCTAATCTAATGTAACCTAATTTAGTACATTTTGGTACTTTTTTCCGACTTTCGTGTGGTCCGTCGTTACAGCAGAAATGCCTATCTGTTTCAGCAATTTTGAATGCCCTAGGTAAATTAGATTGCAAATTTTGCTTTTATTTCACGAAGTTGAAAGATTATAGAACGACCTGAAGAGTTCCAGTTATCTTTCTTACGGGAGATTTATATAAAGGAAGTCCCGGCCTTAGAGCCCTATAGACTGTTCCACTAATGTTGTTTTAAAGGAAAATTGTTTGAAATAAGATTATGTATTAAGATGGCTCGTGCCAAAATGGCCGAATTAGCCTGTTTTATTATAATTGTTTTTCACACTGTTAATGTAATAAGGAAGGATAAGCGCCGCATGAACATATTGAAATTGAATAACAGTATATTAAAATTGTAACAAATAACAAAATTGTCAAAAATATTGAAATGTAAATAGTAAAAATTGAATAAAAACTGAGAGCAAAGCTCCTCAATACTTAGTCTCTCTCATCCTCCCTCAATAACATAGACCTACATTATTCTTGTATTACTATCTTTGCTCGAGATATTTGTTAGTTAACTTATTATTATTCTTTTTAATCAGTTGAAGTATGAAAGTTTATACAAACATTTGTATATTTTTTACGACCCGCTCGGTAGAGTAATACTCCCGGATTTTTTCGCGCGCTACTCTAGCCAGCTGTTTTACGCGCTATCCTAGCCAGCTGTTTTAAGTTGGTCACAAAATTTGTATCATGGAAGTCAAGGTGGAACAAAATGAGCCCTGCGGGGCTTCTAACCCGTTCCTACTACTAATACTACTACTACTACATCTACTACTTCTTCTTATCTGCACAAAAATAAGTAAATCACTTTTTAGAGTATTGTTTTAACCTTATTTTATTAAAAAACATGTCTTATGAAAATTATTAAAAAAACTTTCCTTGGGCCGGGTTAAAACCCACGCCAAAAGCGATTTTTGTTACTAGCACGTAGCGTTAGCACGCTCGGCCACGAGGGCTGACAGCAGTAAGTGTTTCATTTACGCCAACCAATCAGAACCCTGTATTTCGTTCCTACTTCCGAGAGCATTACTCTCCCGAGATGGTCCTTATTTTTTTAGTCAATAGTTTCGTAGACCGATGCACCTTCACGCTCACGAATTTGTCATGCCAGTGTTTTGTTAAACCATTTTAAGGCAAGTTTTGTAATCGAAAACAATATCCTAAGTCAATATATGTCTGGGAGAAACATTTCATTGTAACTTCCACACATTAATGTATGATTTGCAATTCGGATTCCTATGATGTTGCCCTTTTCCACTTTTCTAATGAATTCAAAAGTTAGATTTCCTTGTTTGAATAAAGGAATTGATTAGGTATAGCATTGGTTCCCAACCGGTGCGGTGTGTCGCAAAACATTAGTAGGTTTGCAATTTTAGAATTTAAAAATAATGAAGTACTAATAACTAGTTAAAAGACAGACTATTCCAATCAACGCCTAAAGTGCTAGCAACAATGGTCGGTATTAAATGGAGGACTAGCTCGGGAGAGTAAAGCTCCCGGAAGTAGAAACGAGAAACACAGTTCTGATTGGTTGGCGTTATCCACTTCTTGCCACGTTGCATTAAAATAGCAGAAATCAAACGCTTGCTGCTGTTGGCCTTCGTGGCCGAGTGCTATATGCTAGTAATAAAAGTCTCTTTTGGCGCGAGTTCAAACCCGGCTCGAGGAAAGTTTTTTTTAACATTTTTATAACACTTATTAAATTAAAATATGAAAATAATACTTAAAAGAGTGATTTATTTATTTTTGTGTAGATAAGTAGTTGTAGTACTTATGCCCTTGTACTCCATGATATAGGTCTCGTTTTGTTCCCCTTGTACTTCATGATATAAATTTTGTGACCAACTTAAAACAACTGGTTAGGATAGCGCGTAAAACAGCTGGCTAGAGTAGCGCGCGGAAAAACGTACTTCCGGGAGTATTACTCTCCCGAACGGGTCGTCTAAATGGAGTCTCTACTGTAAAGAAATTTCTGTTTCGTGCTTAGATCTGAAATTGCACTACTTTAACATATATTGGCATTAATAAAAATCAAGTAAGTGTGCCACAATGTCTCAGTAAAATGTGTCATCGGTCAAAAAATGGGTTGGGAACCACTGAAGTATAGTAATGTACTATTCTTATATTTCAGCAACGTCGAGCAATTGCAGTCCTCCGAGGGCGAACGGTATCTGGCACTATTGAGTTTGCCCAAGATGACGATGGACCTGTTCTGGTATCAGGAACTATCAATGGCTTGACCACTGGACCGCACGGGTTCCACATCCATGCGAAAGGAGATGTCAGCAAAGATGATTGCACCAGCACCGGCGGCCATTTTAATCCTGACAATGTAAGTAATCTTCATAGAATACAGTACTCGTTGGCTTTCATATAAGATAACTATTGAACAAAACTTCTTTAAGAGTGTCTTGGTAATACATTACAGTGAAACCTGTCTTTAGCGGAATCGAGCGGGACTTGTAAAAATTTCCGTTAAAGTCAGGTTTCCGCTTAATGGAGGTAGACCTTGCCTTTAAAAAATGCATGTTCATAACAGAAATACTGAGAAAATATGTTGCTGTACGTACTTTGTTCAATTAGAGTACTTCTTTCTTTTGCGAATACACAGTAAAATGTAAAGTGAATACAAAGTACGCTTTGCACACGTTTTCTTTATTTTTTCCAATAGTCAAGCAGAGTTTTCTGTATATATTGCTGCTTGGCTGCTCAACTTTCCGCACACACTTTAGTCCAGGGGCGGATCCAGGACTGACTTCTGGGGGGGGCGGTGGGTTGTCATACTGCTACTTTTAAGGGCTCCAAACTTTGGGATGGGTTATATATATATATATATATATATATATATATATATATATATATATAAAGTTTCCTCTTCTGGGGGGCAATCGCCCCCTGGATCCGCCCCTGCTTTAGCCTGAGAAATTACACTAAGTAAATCAGAATAATTTTTCCGTAAGGCAAATTATTGCAGTTGTTTTAAATTTGTGAGGGCATCTTGATACCTCCCTATTCCACACTCTCTTTCGAACTCGGTACCGTATTCCTCTTCTTCCACCTCGCCTTCTCCTTTCCGACTTTCCGTATGAGTCTTGATTAAGGTAGGGGGATTAAGGACAAATTGTGTGTGGGGGGGGGGCGGTGAATATGAGTAGTGGTTGAAGAAAGTCAACACTGTCCAGAAAGATTTAACAAAAGAACGAAGACTTTATCGCATGTATCAAGATGCCAACGATGACCTCTCACAGAACGTCTAAACATTTTCTAAACGCTGTAGTTCGGAACGCAGAATTTTTCCGTTAAAGGTTTATTTTTCTTTCCGTTGTCCGCATAACACAGTTTCCGCTTAGTGAAGGGACTTTTATACGTTTTGCACTCCAAAAGTCGTGGGACCGTGGAACATTTCCGTTTAAGACAGTTTTCCGTTTAATAAACGGTCCGTTGAAGGCAGGTTTTACTGTATTATTATTATTATTATTATTATTATTATTATTATTATTATTATTATTATTATTATTATTATTATTATTATTTCCACACAATGAATGAAGTTAAGAGGCTTAGTGACAATTAGTTAGCTCAAATCTGGCTGTGGAAAGCCCGAATAAATTTTAAATAGCAAGAGAGCTTAAGGAAAGAAATAGTAATGTGGTACCAGGGGGGATCTAGAAGATAAAACGGGGGGGGGGTAGCCAGAACCAAGACTATGATAAGTATATCATGAATTCACTACAAACTTTTAAAAATAATATAAATAATAGCTTAAATTATTGTTGTCACTCAAAAATACAGGGGGGCTAGGTCTCCCGGCCTCGGCTAGATTCGCTTCTGTGTGGTACAAGATTCGACACTGATAGTTCTAAGTCAGGGTGTACAAAACCCCGTTGCCACCCTTACATTTCAGGATCAGCTGAAACTGTGTGAAAATTATTTAACACGTCTTCAATTAGTATTGACCAATAATATTTCGAGCAAAAGCAAAATGACCCCAGGATCTCTCTTAAGAGGAACCAGCGGAGCCAACTCAAGAATTACAAATGGTAATAAGGATCGCGTAGTAACCTCACTGAAAAAGTCTTCTTACACGAAGTAATGTACAGTAATACCGGGGTCGCTCTTTACCTGTGTCCGAACGGCGAAAAGAACTCTTGCGTTAACGAAGCGCGGGAGTGCCGGCGAAGAGTGGAAATGGTGATATAGCAATTAAAATGGTTTTGACTATTTTTTTTCCTGTACGTTCTAACCTCATCCTTTACCCCGTTTCAAGAAAATTAAAATGTTCTAAAATACGGTAAACTCCCTGTGACTGTGAAAGTGGTGTTCCACATTGTAGCTTGCTTGTTTGCTAGGTGTGGAATGGTATTCATTATTTTGTCAGCTTTTTAGTGTGTAGCGTGTTAGATCTTCGGCGTTGTTTCGCAAATCTCAAACGTTTTAGAATTATAGAGATGGCAACAGACTTTATGGACATCCTGTGTATATACAATTCGAGAATATATATATATATATATATATATATATATATATATATATATATATATATATATATATATATATATATATATATAATATGGGGACCATTGTGACACTGATCACTACCTGGTAGCAGCGATAATACGAGAGATATTATCGTTCAATAGAGGTAATATTCAATGTCCGATAACGGAAAGATTCAATTTAAAGAAATTAGAAGAGAGCCAGGTAAGAGAGGGATACCAGATTGAAGTTTCGAATAGATTTTCGGCTTTAGAAGATTCGGAGTGCACTAGGATTTGCGGATACCTGGATTGAAATTAGAGATAGCATTAAAATTTAAGCAAAAGAAAAGTTGGGACATGCGGAAATACGTAGGAACAAACCATGGTTCTACCAGGAATGCATTAAACTAGCAGAGAAGAGAAAACAGGCAAAATTACGCTGGCTACAAAATCCGAATGAAATACCATTCGGAAAACGACCATTAGGAAAACCTAGGCGCAAATGGGAGGACAATATTAAGATGGATCTCGCAGAGATTGGAATACAAAGTAGAAACTGGATGCAGTTAGCTAAAGATAGAAGTCAGTGGAGAGCTTTCGTGAACGCGGCATTGAACCTCCGGGTTCCATAGGCATAGATTAGTTAGTTAGTTATGGGGACCGCGATGGCCCAGTGGTAGAGCGTTCACCTCTGGCACATGGAGTCCTTGGTTCGATCCCAGCTCCCACCAAGTGAGCTTTGTGGTGGACAAATACCGTGTGCGTGGATTTTCTCGGGGTTCTCCCGTTTCTTCCTACTTTTTCATTCCACCATTTCATTCATTTCTCATCATCATCATCTCCTTCAGCCTAGCCGGCATAACAATGGGACGTAAAATTTCATTTCATTTTCGAGAATATATATTTCGTAATAGCAGAAAGTCAAAGCAGAAATAGACAAATTACCATTATTAAACGAAAAAAAGGGCAATTTTACTCATCTTTTCTTAAAATCTAAAATGAAGTATGAATATACTGTATTTAACTTCTTTTTCCGTATAGTGTCTGCTACCAAATATTTCCTATTCTTTTGCAGAGAAAGTTTTATTTTTCCTCCGTCTAGCCTACGTAAAAGCGTTATTGTGAAGTAAAATTTAATTCCTTTTCCTATTTCAAAAGGGCGGGGTGTGTACTGACACGAAATTAGAATTAAAAAACAACAAACTGGTATATTTTATACGTATATCTGAAAGCCGTGTTCATTAGTGATTAAGAGCTCCACCCTTTTAAAAGATTGGAAATACATAATTGATTTCGAATAGATGATAATGGATGAAATTCGTTTTGTTTTTTATCAGAAACTTCTTTTTTTTCTTTCCTCTGAGCTGTTTCTAAGCTTTAAGCTAACCAATTAAAAATGACATTGAAGAGGCTTTTTTTTTTTTTTTTGTTTTTTTAAGTATAACACACACCAAATGATACATGAAAATATAAAATTATACGGAAATTGTCTAAGTTTTAGTCATACTAATACAAATGTTCCATGTGCCTTTCTATCGTTACACAATAGACATCTTTACTGTAAGCTTGTTTGCTCCACTGTTTCATCAGAAACACTTGTATGTCCTATCCTTTTTATCTTTACACAGGATTCAGTATCCTTAAACTTTCGATACTATCTCAAAGTGCTTTGGTGACATGGCGGCGCAGTTGCAAACTGTCTGCGGAATGTATGTTATACTGTAACAACAGAAAACACTTCTCATATGTCAAAACACAGAATACTTTCTGTTGCGTAGCCGCCATTTTGAAAACTAGGCTTGTTTCACCACGAGCCAATGTTACAAATATGAGAAATTTAACTTTCAAATATTTTTCTTTCGTTCCATAATTAGCACAGATATTATATAGGATGATCCAAAAGTCCCGTTACACCCTCTATGTAATTATGTATTTTGCGATTAGGTAAAGTTATGGATCCGAAAAAACATGTAATAAGTAGACTTCGGATCGATATGCACTAAAAAACGGCAAAATATGCATGCAAATATGCGCTAAAAATCACGAAAATATGCACTGAAAATATGCAGATATGCACTAAAAATTGTAAATATGCATCAATCAAAAGCTAAAGATAAATGAGAAATTTTATTAGCTTTAGAGAAAAAAGTTGTATTACTTGAAATACATATACTTCGTGTATAACTATGATGCAATTATGTTACAATACACAACTGTGTAATTTCTGGTGTTTTCTTGCAAAAACCTGCATTTGTCGGTTAAAACATTACTGTACATCGAAAAATTCCTTCCGTTGTCACGGGTCGTTAAGGGATAGTATTTCAAATAAGCAATGTTACTTGCCGATAAATCTGAAATTCGTGCGTCGTTGTTCCCAGAAACACTACATTAAACAAGAATTTTATGTCTGGATTTTTCGCGTCTATTGAGTTTGAAGAAATGCTTGTCTGATTGGTCTTGGTGGCATCTGTTTCGTTAGTGAATCAAACATCTCAAATGCATTGCAAAGTCCTAATTATCGCTCTTCTAATCTCGTTATTATCTTTGAAATTGAACTGAAATGAGTATTGATAAACGCAAGGTTGCTTTTAATGTTTTCAGCTCCGCAAGCGGCCAAGGCTTCTTGAATACATTTCGTTTCTTCGAGCTCAAACAGCTCACAGCCAGTATGTGAAATTCAAATACATCTTATATATATATATATATATATATATATATATATATATATATATACACTCAGAGAAATACATAAACATTTCTGGCTTAAAAATATAATAAAACCTGCCTAGCAAAATTGAACAGGACTCGCAAAAATTTCAATTAAATGTTCTAGAGTTAACGAAGATAGATCTATGCTCAAAAAATAAATAAGGCACATACATACAATGAACATAGTGAGATAAAATAAAATGTCGTACATGGGCCTACCGCATTCAATTACAGCATTTATTTATGCTACGAATTAATACACATAAAACTGACAGTTAAAAAAAAAAAAAAAAAAAAGCCTACATACGGTTTCAAAGGCCAAGACAAAAAGTAGATGCTATGCCCTTTTCAGTGCTCCTCTCTCTACTATTGGCTCCCTTTTGATCTATTTTGTATATTACGCTAATTGTTCCATATCTCTAGACCAGCTAGAGAACGAGTTATTGGTATTTGAAAATAACTATGTAAATTGCACTTCGTTCAAAAACTCGCACGGTATCTAGGGCCTTATATGGCGGTGGACTAAAGGTTAAATGTGTAGGGTAACAAGTAAACGAAGACCTTTACAGACAACGTAGTTCTTATACTTAACCTCTCACAGAATGTCTAAATTTTTTCTAAACGCTGCATTCCGAAATTTGAAAATTTCCGTTAAAAAGTATATTTTAACATCCATTGTTCAAACACAGGTTCCGCCTAATCAAGAGAATTTAACACATTTTTTAATCTTTAAATTCATGGCACTTTGAAATATTTCCTTTAAAATAAATTTCCGTTTAATAAGGTTCCTGTTGAAAGGAAAATAAATTCACTTGAAATTACTTTTTGTATCCAATTATATGTAAATCCTAGGATATTTTATTCTAGCGTAACATTGTCCGTTTCAAACAGCAATAATTTACAGTGTATAATATTGATACTTTAAATGGAACAAAGTGATTTGAGCAAGACACGGAGCATGAATGGGAAGAAGGTAAAGTTATCTAAAACATAACAGAAGACTTAGTAGGAAAGTTACCTTTCGAGAAATCGAGGTACGTATCAAAGCACCACAAGCTTATACTTAAATACTCTCATAAACTCCTTAAAGAAAAACTTGGGAACTTATCTCCTTATCTCAGAAAGTAACTGTTGTGACAAGTTTTAGATTTTGTAAAGAAAATATTTTAATCAATTTAGTGCTAATTTAAAAAAGGGTTGTTCATTTCTTCCCGAAATACCTTTTTCAGCGGTTTCTTTTGAATGAACTCTGTCGAATATGGAAAAAAAAAAAATCTGGGTTGTTTCATAGTTGTATAAACTCCTTACCAGACTTGAAGCTGCTGTGAAAATATAAGAAGGCAAAAAATAGAGTGCTGCTAAAGTTTGAGCTTTTGCTGTCGAAAAAACTAGAAATATCCTCTTCTGAAAACGAGCTAACTTACTTTGAAAATATTGATTTTTTAGCGTACACTTTACAAAATATATTTTCTTCTAGAATTGTTAACGTCTCTCAACTTCAATCCATTGTTTCAAAAGATAACTTCTAGAAGATTTTTCTGGCCCATTTAGTTGTAGTGTGAAATCGTCAAACTTTTGTGAATTTTTGTCCACATAAGAAAAAAAAATGTACTATTCAACTTAACAAACGAGGGCCATTTCAAAATTTTGATCACGTTGACCACCTAGTGTGACATCATCAAATTCGAATTTTAACTAGTTCAGAATTTTGACCAATTTACGTCCATTTTTGTCCACCCAATAAAACATTTTGTTCCATTCTAATGAACGAGAAAGGACCATTTCAAAATTTGTCCACTTTGATCACCTGTAATGCAACATCTCCAAATTCGAATTTTAACAAGCTTAAAATTTTGTTCGATTTTTGAGCATTCATGTACTGCAAACAAAACGTTTTGTACCATTAAAATAAACGAGGGAAGGACATTTCAAAAATTGGCCACTTCGATTACCTGTTGAGCAACATCTTCAAATTCGATTTAATTAGCTCAGAAGTTGTCCAATTTCCGTACATTTTTGCACCATCAAAAAATTTGTACCTTTCAAATTAAGAGGGGGGACATTTCAAACTTTTAGCCACTTCGATCACCAGCAGTGTGACATTTTTAAATTTGAATCTAACTAACTTAGAATTTTCCGTATTTTTTGTAGATTTTTGTACCACCAACATAGCTGAAATTCAATTTTGAAAATGTGTCACTAGAGATGATTCAAGTGGTCAAATTTTTAAATGACCGTCCCTGGTTTATTTCAATGGTATAGAATTTATTCTTAGTGGTACAAAAATGTTCAAAAATTCGACACAATTCTGAGCTAATTAAAATTTGAATTTAAAGATCTCGCACTACAGATGATCGAAGTGGCCGAAATTTTGAAATGGCCCTCCCTCGTTTATTAGAATGGTACAATTTTTTTCTTGTCGTGGACAAAAATGGACAAAATTCTGAGCTACTCAAAATTCGAGGATGTCGCACTACAGATGATCGATGTCGCCGAAATTTTGAAATGGTCCTCCCTCGCTTATCTGAATGGTAGAAATTCTTTTCTTAGGTGGACAAAAATGGGGCAAAATTCTGAGGTAGTTAAAATTCAAATTTGAAGAAGTCGCACTAGAACTAAATGGAAATATTTTTCTTTTGGTATGCTTATAGTCACAGGACCATACAATTTACGAGATGGGTGACATGGAAATTGTTGGTGATTTATTGTAGGTGATTTGACACCGTTATTTATATCTTCTTCCAAAAAAGTGACAGTCATGCATCATTTACCGGGAGGATTAATCACTCACCCCTTTCTTAATCTCCTTTCACATGACCTTTGAAGATATACTAAAAAAACAACAATGAACCATTTCAAGATCTTGAGTCTCTATTAGAAACTTGAAATTCCATTTATGAGGAAAGTTGTTGGACGTTAAAAATTTTCAATTTGGTTGTTTCTTTAAATATGCATTTATATGCATTAACGACATAAACATGCACTAACCTCCAAAATATGCACATATATGCACTATAAAACCCTGCTATTTTACTCCAAAACACCTGAAACGAATTTCTGTTTAAAGAGCATATCAATATCACGTCAGGAAAAAAACATGCAAATATGCAAAAATCCGAAGTCTACCCTAATAAGAGACGAAATAGTAATATAAGCCAGAGTGTCTATGCGGACACCAATATTTTCGTAACAAGTATTTATGTGCTTCCAGGTACGTTATAAGTTTCTACGCAGCGTTATGCGAGTGGCCGTGTAAAATGCATGCAAAATAGTTTCTTTCAGTTTGTTAGCGGTGTTGTAACGCGTACTGGCAACCTGCTGTTTGATGTAATCCCACAATACATTATCACATAATGAAGGATCGGGACTTCGGGGAGGTTAGTCAAGAGGTGCTGGTAACTGTGGGAAGCGACGTCCAATCCATCTGTTTAGAAACACTTCGTTCAGGTATTCTTGCACGGCAACCGAATAATGAGCTGGTGTTCCATCTTTTTGAAACCAGATCCGATCCATAACCACTTCGGCTTTCAGTTGACGGAAAAACTAGTCCTGCAACATAGAGTATTCAGTTTCACTTTGTAGTACAGTGTGTCCCATCGTGTACATGAGTGTAACGGAACTTTTGATCACATTACATTAATAGTTTTTGACATATTTCGCTTCAGAACCCTATCAATCATTTAATAATCAGCCTATTTAAACGTAGAGTCTCAGTTGTCGTTAAATTAATACTAACTAGAAGAGAATAACAGCAAAATGTGAAGACGAGATCGTAGCCTTCTTTGCTGGTCTAGTGGCTAGAGCATGTGCCTTTGATGCTCGAGGTCCCGCCTGTGGGTTACTTGTGGGAGAATATCATAAAATCTGTAGTTGAGATCCTACTTTCAACAGTAGTTCTCATTCTGTGAAGCCTCTGTGCTGACAAAAAAGTAAAGAAAAACCACCAATTAACAAAAAAGTAATTCAAATATATGTTCTCAGGATATCAACCAGGTGAAGTGTTCGTTGTTCCACGTTTCGAGAGAGTTAGCTATACTTTCCAAAAGCTCAGGATATGGGATAAGAAAATAAAAAAGACAGCAGTATCAACAGAGACTCAACTGGCTATCAACTTAGTAACACCTGGATTTCCCTAATAAGAAAGAATCACCCAGTCATCGGACCAATAACTGATTGGACAATCCACCAACCAATCAGAAAGCACCAGCCACCGATCAATCACAGCCAGTCTTTAGACTGAGAACTGATTGGACAACTCATCAGCTAATCAAAGCCTACCTTGTCCGCTCCAGATCGTATATTTATCATATCGGGAGGTAGATAAATTTTGTAAGAGTGTGATGAATGAGGGCATGTTTGAAATGGGGGCTGGCCATCGACATATTAGCGTCAAAGACAGTAACTTCATTCACTTATGTTGTGGGTCCCGCTAAATGGCAACGTTGTATTTTCATTTAACATTGGGCGCATAAAGAGTGTACAGCCCAAACAGCTCGTCCGATTAAAACAAAAAATCCTTCACTTTAGACTGAAAACATCTTATTTGGGGACGGTTTCCCCTCTTGTTGTAACTCGGATAGTAACAGAGTATATCAGAGGACTTTTGAGATGCCCTGTATATCGAGAGAGAACATCTGTGTGTGATGGCTGTGTCGCGTACTGTCGATAAAGAGCTTTGTAATATATTTAGAATATTGATACGCATAGCAACTGGTTGTGTTGAATAAAATGAAGAGCAAAATGCATAGCACACAAAATTAATGTGCATACAAAATGCTGTAGCACTACGTTATTTGAGAAACACAGCAATAAATTTAAACATAATTAACTTGCAGGTAGTATAGTGTTAGTTTAACTAAAATAGATGAAAAGAGATGCAATAAAATATAGATTTTTTTACACCATAACATTTATTTCAATATTGATATTTTAAAATTTAAAAAAAATCTAATTGACGCTTTTTTTAATTGCTTTACGATAGTTATGGTATAGATTTGTCACTTGCGAGAAAAAAAACATTATGGATGACAACAAGCACCTTGCTAGTGTGACTACAAATAATTAGTGAAAGAAAGAATATAACTTAAATATACAGAAAATTGTCCATTCTTGATCCTTTGATGCTTAGTCTACTAAATTAATCTAGTTAATGAAGTTATGCAGTTCAGTCATTGACCAAGAATTAAAACTAAAATTGAAAATTTTTTTGTTCAACCATTAGAAAAAACTACCGGTACTGCTTGTGTACCTTCTAAGTAGCGAGATAAACGGTACAGCTTAGAGCTGCACGTCCGCACTTTTAATTTTGGCTGGCTGACCTCTTTAAAAATAGAAAAAAAAATCGTTTCTGTATTATGTTTGTATACTGAAAATGATTTCCTCGAATATAATAGAAAAATGCCTTTATAAGCTTAATATTTATATATATAAATATAATTACAGTGGTCGAAGTAAGACGGTATGCAGTGGTATGCCATACTGTCTCTGGTTTTCCGAGATGAAGGCATACCACCTCTGGTTTTTCAGTGATCAAGACATATCGTCACTGGAGAGTAGATGCTAAATACCTTTAATAAATCCATTTTTATGCACAGTAATTGACGAATAGCTTTGGACTCAAAAAGATTGTATTTCTTATGTAGAAATAATTTCTAAGTTGACAACACCGACATTTTTTAACCATCTTTCTCCTACCTTTTGTTTTTTTGAGGTGTCTTCAAAGAAGTTCATCTAGTTTATATTTTGATATACCATATTGAATTGTTTCTTTCTCATATATGTGTGTATCTTCTTGCCTTAATGTATATAAATGTCGTGTTTTGAGCATGGGCGGAGTTAGGGATTGTCTGCTGTGGGGGGCGGATCTTCCAGGGATCTGGAATATCCCTCAGTCGAGTGGGGGGTCCGGCAGTTTTCCCGCAGGAATTTGTTAACATAAAAACTCGGTTTTGTAACATTTTCGTTTATAATTCTCTGTAATACAACATAAGGGGTTTTATTTTTTATTTTTTGAGAAAGTTGTTGGTAGGGAATCAAAGTCTCTCCAGATAATAACAGAATGTTTTTTCCTTGTATTTCTTGCAGAAAGAACATGGTGCTCCCAATGACACCAATCGCCATGTTGGAGATCTTGGAAATGTCATCGCAGATGATCGCGGAGTTGCAACTATCAACATTACTGATGACGTTATCTCTTTGACTGGAGCCAACAGTATCATTGGGCGTGCTGTTGTTGTACATAGTGGAGAAGACGATTTGGGAAGAGGTGATCACCAAGATAGTAAGACCACTGGACACGCTGGTTCTAGGCTTGCTTGTGGCGTCATTGGCATTCAGTAGGCATTATTTCGATATTTTCTTGCTTTTTTTTTATTATTATTATTATTTTTATATTATGAACTCCATGTTTTATGTTAATTTGAAGTTGTATACTTAATATTGACATCAGTATCGCTTCTTTATCACTTAAATGTTTTACAATACTCAAAACTAACTCTTACGTAGGCAAACTTTCATCTCGTCCGAACTCACTTCCAAGTACAGACAATGATTTCATTTACTTCAGTAGTTCCAACGTAGAAGACCAGCAAGTGGGGTGCAAGCTACTGAAAGAAAAGTATTTTCTTCTCCCAAGTACACACAGTTTCAACCTCTTTAACTGAAATATGAAAAATTTTATGAGTATTGCCATATTCATTATTTTATTATTATTATTATTAATATTTTTATTATTTTATTTATATGTATGATACAAGGCCATTCAAGTGGGATGACATAGATTTTACAGGGCTTACAAATAGAATGGTAGGTAAAAGCAAGATTGGAAATCAATAATTTACATGGTTTAATGTGTGGAGATTATAGAATGTTTCATTCATTATCGAAATCAATTCATTCCTTCAAGTAAAGTAATGGCTGACTCCATGTTGGTACATATCTAAGACTCTCACGTAATAGGTGACGTTAAAGTTTTAAATTTATATTGCAAAGTAAAAAAAAAAAAAAAAAAAAAAAAAAAAGTAATTTAGATATAAGACTGGTTCATATTTATTCATATGTACAAGGTATTTCACAAGACAGATAATTAAATTGTCTAAATGTCATTCCTTAAGTTATCATAAGGGGTAAATTGTAAGTTATCTTAATTAGATTAAATTTAATTAAATTTTGACTTCATTTTTATATTAAGAAGAATATAATTTCTCGAAGGGTTCTTTTATCAAGAAAATATCACATTCGGGTCAATACGGGTATTCAATACGTGTCCTTGAATAGATTTTGTTCTTTTTGTTATTGGGAAGCATTGTGAAACTAAGTCTTGCACTCTATTTTATTGTTGTTCGAACACTTTAGTTCTTTGACAAATATAATCATTAATACATTAATACGGTATTATTGGCAACTCGATTATCTCTCTATACCTTAAACACTATCAGAATGTGCCAAATATATGAAATTATCTTTTACTGAAGTTCTTATCCAAAGGAATATTTAAAAATTACACTTCCCGTTCCTGAGAGACAAACTTTTCTACTCTGATTCGCCCTTGTACTTAATAGTAGGTGAATCTTCCCTGGTAATGTGACTTATTTGTTCTAGTCGTTCTTTTATACTCTCTGTGATAATAATACTCGACAAGTCTTTACTTTGGCCATTTCATTCAATGAACCGATTCATAACGAAGACAGAAAACAACATGCGGGCTCCAACCTGCCTTTACTCTAACGTTCGCTCGGCAATACTATGTGAATTAAATATTAAACTTTATAACAAAAAAGGAACCAATCTAGCTACTAACCTATATATATATATGAGCTAAGAGGTAAGGTCTCAAAACCGGAACCGAAAGATCAAATCACTGAATCGAAGAATCGAAAAAAAATGAATGAGATGGCCAAAGTAAAGACTTACCTAATACTCATCACAATACACGCAATTAATTCATTTGTTTGGAATTTTAAAAAAGTGTACGAAATATAGACAAGGAGTCAATTTAAAAATAAATGATAGTAGAAGACAAAAGGAATACTTAAATGCTAATATCGTTTGTTGTTACGGTATGTTGAAGCCCAGCATCCGATTTTTTTTTTTTTTTTTTTTTTTTTTTTGTAACATTGGTTGTTCTAGTTCCTCTTTCTCATTATTGAGATAATTGTTTTAGCCCTTGGTAATGTCTCCGTTTTAGTATCTCATTGAGGTATCCAATTCAAAATCTTTTCTTGTTCGACCGTCCCTTATAACAGAGTATAAATCTATTCCGAATACCGTACTAGTAAACTTCTTCTTTGTCTATGGGTAACAATCCACATCTCTTTTAATATTTCGTCACTTCTTTTTCTGTCAAAGATACATGCAGCAAACATCATCTTTAAAAGCTTCCATTTTCCGCCTTTCTACCTCTCTCAATATGTATGTTCCTGATTTGTATAGTGCAACTCTCCAAATGAAGGATTTAAAGTGGCTTCTTTTGGTTTCGTCTGAATGTTTTTTTTGGAAATTACTTGCAACCCTTTCTTCCTGTCAAATGCCTGCTTCGTTTGTGCTATTTATGTTTGTTATCCTTCGAGATAATCACTATCGGGAACGGAGTGGAAGTGCAAGAGAACATTTTCGCCTTTTCTTCTATTCCCACAGTTTATAGTTCGCTCTACCCCTAGGGATTTTGACGTATTTCATGCTCCTTAACATTTGTTTCAAACTCGAATTTTAGTATTTAATTCCAGTTCACCTTCAAAGATTATACTCTATGCCCTAAATTAGTTTACATCAATAAATCTATGAGATTTTTGAAGGATAAAAAATAGTCACATTACCAGTGGCGTATTTACGATTTTGTTTCTGGAGGGGCTTTACTAACTTTACTCCTGGAAATGTGAAAATTCTGCAACATATTCCATTTACTTTAAAATAGTTTGTTGAATTTCGGGGAGTGCTTAAGCCCGAAAGCCCCCTCCCCCCTTAAATACGCCACTGCACATTACTATTTGATACATATTTTCTTACTTCAATTTTTTTTGAGAATATGGAGTTCATAAAATTAATATTGACTTATTTGAGATTTTTTGTATTGCAGATTTTTAAGAATATATGTATTCATCATGTATTTCATATATATATATATTTATATTGTACAACAATGGGTATTATTTGAGAAGGTATTAGATTTCTATGGGAACTAGTTTGAGTTGTTTGAGAATGTATCAGAGGTTCTTTCATTATAGTTCGTTTCAAGAAAGTTTTTAAAACTAGTATTTTACTATTTTAAAATATTTAGAAATCGAGGTTTGATCTTTTAAAAACTTTTTGTCATTCTCTGGTATGTAAGGTGAGGTATCTTCGTCGAATAATTTTATCGCAATTTGTTCAAACTACCATTGAGTTTTTAATATACATTTTTTTTTTTCAAATATTAGTATTCTGGGGTTAGTGAGTAATGTAATATAATACAAATATAGTCATAATATAGAAATAGGTAGAAATTTATACCAGTTATAGGTATTTAATATTTCCGGTAAATATAGCGTACATATATCAAAATAATTTGGGAGATAGTAAGTCCTGGCCATTTGTTTTAGTTATTTTACTCATTTCATCTATTAAAGAAGTAACAAATTTGAAAAACCAAACCTAACTCAACTCTACTTTATAATTCCGTCTCATAGTCTCTGTGATTAGACCTAATAGTAAAAATTTGTTTAAAAAACTTAAAATGCCTCGGTATATTTTGTTTTAGTCAAAGTAACTAACCTTCGTCAAAATGCACCAATAATTACATAAATGCAAGGATTTAAATTGATTCTAGAATATTTCTTTGAATTACTATTAGACGGTCGTTAATATATATACAAAGAAACTACATCTTATAATAACTTGTAGATGTATTTATTCTTACACTACTTTCTATATCTTACGATAATAATAAACTTCCTTACATTATTATTATGTTATAAAAATAATAATAATACATAGAAAGTACAAAGTTTAAAAAGAGATACAATAGTATTGAATGCAAGGCGAGTACTTTTCTATGTAAAGTACATCTTACTTTATCTTGCAAAATTAGCTACACTGCATCATAGTAAAAGAAAACATAGACTTCTCTACTTTCGCAGCTCAACATTATTCAGCCTTATAGGTTCATTTATAACTATGCATTAAGCGATAGCCAAGAGCGCCCATGTTGTGGTTTCCAAGCGGGGGGGGGGGGGGGGCGCGAGTATAAGCGACATTTCAAATATAGTTTCAAATTTTGATGTAACTATTCTAAAAATTCTATTGGGTTTTCGATATTCCGAAGTACAATTTCCTCTAGGGGGGGGGGGCGAGCGCCCCACCTTGCACCCCCTGATGGGCGCCCTTGGCGGTAACTATTTGCTACGTTTTAAGTAACACTTTTAGTGGATACTCTTTCATATCTCTAGGCTTATGTATATCAGCCATTTCAAAATTGATAAATATTGTTTCCACATACGAGTAAAATTGCCTACTTTCCGTGTAAATATATAAAAATAAATAAATACGAAATAAATAAATAAACAAACAAACAAATAAATAAATAAATAAGAGATAGTGTGGTGTGAATGAATAGGAAATCTTTTTTTTATTTGTTCAAAACTTAATTTATTTCAAGTAAAGACTGACTGTTTAAACACATAATAAATTAGTTTTTAAATTTATTTCTAGGTGGCAATATAATAAATTAGATTTGTATTGCATGTAACTGTTTAACCGATTATTACATTTTTTGGCTTTTAAGTACAATCTTAATTTAACATTCTTTCTGCCTATCTATCTATCTATCTATCTATCTACTATACTTTAATTAATAACACATTTTTCATGTTAATGTTTTGCACTTTACCGTATGAATTTGAGCACAATCTGGCACATGCTTTGTGTAGTTTTGTCATATCTTCTTTGTTTAAACATTTTTGTGGTTCTGCATGTTTTCGTTTTCTCAGTGAGTTTTTTTGTATTACACTTGCATTTTGTTTTGTAAAGGCGTTTGTTGAACGTTAACTTGTGTTACTTCAATTTATTCAAAATAAAAGTGAATATCAGTGATTGAGAATCTCATTCCACTTAAGTAAGTAAACATATTTCACTTTAAATTTAAGTGGCACCGGACAATAAATGATGTTTCTTATCTCAAACTATTGTCAAAATTTTTATGTTTATATTATGTTGGTACTTTGATACTATTTTGTTTGTTTTATATATATTTTTCTGTTTATGTATTTTCATTTCTATTTTGCGTTAATAATAAACATACTACATTGTATGGTGTTTGTTTCTTTTATTATAATGTGCTTATTATAAACTATGGTTTAGCACTAAGAAAAGCCAGAGGGATAAAATCTTGATATTATTTTACTCCTTGCACATATGATAAGATCTCAAAAAGACTAAATTTATTTGTTACAAAATTACCTTTGTACTATTTTAGTTCCTTGATATTCTTTTTTCAAAAACTAGATCCATCATTTTATTAAGAGGCCTTGTCACTGCGAAATTAAAATACCGCTAATTTTACAGTAATTTATGTGATATCTTCAAATAGATAAAAGATAATCGAAATGTGCAACAAGAGCGCTCTGGACAATATTACATGAGGTACCGTTATCACGAGTCATCTAGTAGCTATCCGTTTGCAGTCATTTAGTAACGCGAAAATAAATGCCGATTTTCAAAATGGCTGGAAATCGAAGGCAAATAAGTGCATTTGCAGTTTCACAAATGCAATTAGAATCTACAGCTGCTTTTGAAGAACGTAACTTTAATTCATAATAACAGAATATGTAAACCAGGAGTACTACTGAAATTCACAAATTAGAAGCTAGATATTTTTACAAATTCAGAATAAAATGATATACTATAACTATAAACATGATAGTCATAGAAAGGTACCTCTTTTACTCCCTCCTCCTGAAATTTATGTTGCTATATAAAGGATAGAAGAAAAAATACGTAAATAATGAATATCTTGAAATTGAAAGCAAACTTTTCTTTATAAGAGCGTTTTCTTGGAAGCTAAATGAGCTGTCAATTCAACAATTATTCTAAAATTGAAAAATAATGCTATTTTCTTCATTAGAAACAAACAAAATAGATCCAAAAGGGCACTGAAAAATGCAAAGCTAAGTGATTTATCTACGTTCATAGCATTCAAAATAAGTGTCTTGATACACTTGCTTAGTTATTTTGAATTATTCTGAACTAAAACTGTTTTAATAAATTTATCGAAGAAGAACAGTATCAGCTTGGACGAAATGTTTTTAAAACTTCCTAAAACTATCTAAAATTGTATAGAAGAGGACACAAATTCATGAAATCCCACGACATGTACACGTACTAGAGCAAGTAACTATTGAAAAGTTCACGTTATTCGTTAAAGAAATGTTCCTAGCTCTATATCATTACTATTTAATGCAAATAAAAGTTGTCTCAGTACACTGACATAAATCATGAAAATGCATAATCATATATAGATACATAATGTTTTGAGTTGAAGTGACCAATAGACATGAACATTCAATAATATCTAAATCTTGAACGTAAAATTTTTTTCATCCATTGGCTATTTCTCTAGAAACTTTAAGAAGTGCTAGTTACATTATGCACTTCGTAATGTTTCTTTATGCTCGTATTTCCAAAGTTTATATACATGAAAACTTTTTTCTTTAAATAAATGCAACTATTTCATAGAACCGAATAAGGTATTTCTATGTAGACTTCAAGAAGGAGCGAAATCGACAAATCAGACTAAGAATAAGACGTTTCTAAAAATAAAAATTTAAAAAAAAAAAAAAAAAAGTATGCATAAAATTCATCTGTGTGATTTTCAGATGCTTTGTAGTGCGTTGAATGTATCATATATAGGCCTCAGAAAATATGCAACAAAATAGTGGAAAAGTATTCCAGAATTATTATTACCATTATTATTATTATTATTATTATTATTATTATTATTATTATTATTATTATTATTATTATTATTATTATTATTATTATTATTATTATTAAACAAATTTTTATATAAAGAAGTTTTGTGAAAGTACTCTTCAAATAAATTACTTTTCATCTGTCGTAAACGATTGATACATTCAGTAGACGCAGCAATGAAATGTATAAAATACGTTTGTTTGTTCTTCAAAAGAAGCAAACCTAAGGAACAGCTGCAATGTAACCAACAACAAATTTCCTTTGGGATATCAAGAAACATATATTGCAATGTCTTCAACGTATAGATTTTCATACTTACTTGTAGCGTCTTTGGGTGTTTTTTGTGCAATCTATACTTTTAGGTTTGCTGTATAATCTGTGTATTATATTTTTAAAGGGTATTTGCACTTTGTACTGTTTCTTTCTTTTCTTTTCTTTTCCAATCTTAACACTTTCAATACTTATTGGGTAAACTTGGGTAAACAATCTTAACTTTGGATGTGAATAATGTAACTTGGGATTCTTAATTTAAAAGAATGATGATGGCTGTATTGCATTTACTAACAGTGAGGTGATGATTATAATGTCTTGGCAGTTATATCTGACATGACCTGTGTATACAGAAGATTGATCTTCTGAAGATGATACGAGTTTGAGTCCTTACGTGTTCATGACAGAATTTTCTTCAACATATTCTCTGAATTACCCGGTTTGACTATAGCTGCAGCATAACTTCCTTTGCAGAAATTTTGTTCGGAATTGATATAGAGCAGTATACTACACAACCTTACGGTTTCTAAAGCGCTTGGTCGTGGTGGGACGTATTTGTATGAATCCTCTCCTCACCCACAGTAGTCTATTACTGGAGTTTCAAACAATTTACCGGTAGTGGACGAAAATAGCGCTACATACATACCACAAAACTGCGTGACAAGTTCGAACAGAATACAATTTTCTTGTGGAACCAAATCTGTGAGGCATCACTACTATGAAGGTTTGGGATATAAAATAGTACGTATACGGGTGCATTAGCTTTCTCTGAAAATAGGTAGCAGTTATCTTTGCATGAGAATGGGCATTCAGGATAGGCAAGTGACCAAGGCAGAAAAATCTACCATTACCTTTAATCCCTTTGAAAACATCTTTAAGTCTCTGATAAAGTTTAGCGAATTTTCTATCTAGTGGAGACTAATAGTCCTTGAGTTTAGTGATGATGTAAACATACATGCAGAGTTTGTTAATAGTATTGCTATCTTTCACATATGTTATTACGTTCGTTAGTAAGTTATTTCTGAATCACTTCTGTGTTAACTTGTGGTCTTGCGAGGTTTATTAAGTTTCTAATTGTGTTTTATAATATAAGTTCTTTCTGGCTCAGTTCTATTTGGTAAGATTTTGTTAACTTACACTCCTTTCCTTTAGTGTTGCAGTCCAATGCTTCTTACAACTATATACATTCAAAATGGTTACGGCAGTCATTTTATAGATTTTTGTTTGGTCTTGATCATGAAGATGATGTTTTTATGTTGACTAATCATTCTGATTGTTTCACTGACTGATTTCACTAACTGAACATTATTTTAGTTATCCAAAAGTCTAGATAAAAGTAATCTTAAAAGCATAATAAAATAAAAATGTAAATAAATAAATAAAACGTACAAGGTAATGTGTATAAAGTAAAGCATAATTCCTGGGAAATGAACTGCCTGTTTGCTAATTTGCGTAACCAAGAATTAAATTCCTTATTTTAAGTTGAATTTCCAATAAGAATAAAAAAAACTAGGTATTTCAACAATACATATATTAAAGGATAAAAAAAATAGTTTATTACTTTTGCTGTAGCTGTAGTAACTAGAAAGATATAGATGTAACGAGGAACCACCTTGTGTAATCTGTATGTACAATATTTTAAAATGTTGAACAAGATATACGTTGAATAATAATAATAATAATAATAATAATAATAATAAAAGAATTTGGACAGTTTATTACAACAATTGTGTTTTAGAATAAAATTTATATTTTACAGAATATTGAAATATAATTATTTACTAATATACATTATTGTGATAAGCTTTGCAACTGTATTTTCAAACCTTCGCCGAGACTACAGAAAAAAAAATCTCCTCAATTTCAGTACACCCAAAATTTAAACAAATGTACAAAAATTTAAAATATCAAATAAATAATTCATTTCCCTACTTACAAAAGAGGAAATCACCAGTACGGATTTCATATTACCTGGAAATGATCTAAAAGAAAAACTATTGTCTAGGGAGTAATATTTATGTAATTGTCACGCAAGAAAAATAGTTTTCTTATAATATCTATACTGAAGTTTCAAACTTAAGAATTTAAAAATTTAATTGTAGTTCTGTGAGAAGACATTATTTACAATCAAATTACAGCACGTAAAGTTTAACGATCAGTTAAAATTAACGGTACGGTTTAACTGTACGTAAAGTTTAAAATTTCATGGTCAGTACCTACTTTGAATTGGAGCAATTCATAATCTGCTTCAAGTGAGAGAAGCTTTTCTGCATTCAATTGGATTTTGAATTATTCTAAGATGTCGTGTCTCGCAAGATCTCAAGGTTCGCCTAAAATTTGCAATTAACCAACTTCTGTAGCGTAGTGCAGATGAAGGGGCTGAGAGACACATAAATGATTAGATTGTCATTCTTAAGCATTGCTTTGTAATTGTAGCAATGTGTACTTGTATTTTACTATCAAACAATTCACTTCATAATGATAATAAACAACATTTGATTTCAGTTTAGTTTAGTTTCAGGTTGATATTTTTTGATGATAATGCCTGACGAAACTCATCTATCAAGTAGACTACAATTTGATTGCACATTTTCAGTTCTTTAAGTGTGCCAATTTGAACACGGATTGTTCCCTACATAATCTATGTCCTTGATTTAAATAGCAGAGATTTGTTACATGCTTTTTTTTAAATAGTAGATTAGTTGGTGATGGGCTGTTCTTTTCTTTCCATTTCAGATCTCCTGTGGGTTACTGGTCGTCTGGTTCCTCGTCCATCACATGGTCCAATCTCTTATTTGCCTTAGTACCTCTCAACTTAATGTTTATATTTCGGCAGTGATAAAGAAGTTACACCATTAATCCTATTAAGAAAATTTTGTAAAATAATCAGAAGACAGAACATAGGTTCTTATTGTGTAGAAAATTTTATCTCAAAAGACACACTTTTCTTTGGTTGCAACAAAGGAAACATCATCATGTAAAACTACACTTAAACTTTATCTTTTATGTGTGTGTATTTAATGTGTGATTCACTTGTTTTTATCTATATTTATGTACTTTCTGTGTAATAATAATAATAATGGTAATATAAGTGAAGTTATTTTCACTTATATATTTATTTCACATAAAAAAACGTTTCTGACGAAATAGTAAGTTTATTATTTATTTTTCCTAATTATTTCAGCCAATAGCAGAAAGGAATACTTCATACAAAATATTTTTGTCAATAACTTTGGAAGCGAATAGCGTCTTTAAATCCTTGTAACTATGTATGAAGTTCCCTCATGGTACTTATTCATTTAAAATTAAGTACATACAACTTATTATTTTCAAATACAATCTTCAAAACAATCATAAGTATAAAGCAATATTCTCCACCCCATGGCAATAGGAGATGGAACCAGCTTGTAATATTTCAAATTTCATACCATAATAATTTCTTCAACCCATAACTGTAAATAACAGAATAATTTTGGAACTGTGGAGCCAAAATCAACACCATATTTACAGGAGAAAATGAGTTGATGTTACGTAAGGGTAATTACTAACATAATATAACCTAACCTAGCGTAAACTATTAAAAATACTGAAAATATGCGAAGAATGTACGAATTTTAAGCAAAGAATTCTGGCCCCGAAATCCAATAATCGTAACTTAATCTAACCTAAACTGACCTAACTTAACCTAAATCATCAAAAAATACAGAAAATATAGTAAGAAAGCACGAAATTTAAGCAAAATATTCTGGTCCCCCAAATCCAAAAGTATACCGTAAGTGACAATTGAATTGCTAAAAAAGAGATTTACATTATCTGATGGAATCTTCCATGTTCGTTATGTGACAGGATTAATTTGCAGAGAGGCATTAAATATCGATTAAAAGAAGTATATTTTTTACATTACATTTTTTATTTTTCTTTCTTTGTGTCTACTTACATATTTAAAAAAGGCAACTTCACACACAAGAAAATATTGCCGTAAACAGTTGTGTCCATTGAATTTCCACAAACAGATTTATCTACTTGAAACATTACACGAAGTGTGGTGTTACAACCAATGAAAATAGCAGGAGCTGTTCTTATTTTAAATTTGGTAAAGGCGTTTCTGTCTATATATAGCTCACATCTTATAGCGTTCTTTCAGTACTTAGACTTCTCTTGCAGCAGTGCAGTTACTTATTGTATTATTCAGCGTTGCTAGCATAAGCAATGGGATCCAAGTATAACATAATCATTTATGTTGTTCTATGTTTGTCTTCAAATTCACCAGACATAAATTGCAATAAACCTATGTAAAAGGAGGCTGCATTTTATCGTCCACAACTTGTGCTAGTACTTCAGGACCTTATTTTAAATTTCTCATGACGTTGTTGGAATAACCAGTAGGCATATCTTAAAATTTGTGTTAACACCGGTATCTTACATGATTTTATGTGAACTACTTATCGCTCTGTCTTCTTATCAACACGATATGTCAGGAATGAAGCCTTCATCGCCTATGATTCTTACAATTCTTACAACGATCGGTAGATCTCGTAAAATCAGATACGATACCGATGTTAATGTCATAATACAAATAATGAGATATGCTTATGATTCTTACAGATTCTTACAACGATCGGTAGATCTCGTAAAATCAGGTAAGGTACCGCTGTTAATGTCAAGATACAAATAATGAGAGACGCCTGTGGTTCTTACAGATTCTTACAGCAATCGGTAGGTCTCGTAAAAATCATAAAGTAAAATCATCAGGTGTTTACGTCACAATGCAAAATTTGAGAAACATCTATTAGATATTCCAACAACGATATATATGGTAATGTAGAGACTTCATATAGATGTCATTTGGCAATAAACTGAGCGTATCAAAATGCCGTAATGTGTCTGTACAATACTAGAAACAACTTGGAGGTGGTACTACGGTACAGGGTAAATATGGAAAACTTCCATCGGAAAAAAAACTACAATTGTGCTGTTAATTATCATAAGTTATTTCTTGATAAGGGTATACGACGAAGTATGTTTTACCTACCCACGTTATCAACTTTCATTCCCGTAGATAAACATGGACCATGGCCGGAACGAAAAATCTTTCTCGGGCCTGCTCTTTTTCATATTCTAGTTGGAAATTACAGAAATTTGATGACAAACATTGATACCGAGAGGATAGGATATTTCTAATCGCCCGGGGCGGAAAATATTAAATATAACCCTGTCTATACTGCATATTCTTTGATTGTACTTCCGTAACATATTGCAGATAATTACATATTATGTTTTGATCCGTATGTGTCAAACTTTTTGTGGTTATATAATTCTTTCTTTTGTTTCTCTTGCGATCAACGAGTTATAAAACTAGAAAGAAAATTAAGAATAGCAAGTTGGATGAAACCTAAGGTGTACCGGTATATTTAAGTATCCGTAACCGTGCTTTTTATTATTTATTTATTTATTTATTTATTTAAAAGCTTGAACATTACTACTAAATTGACAATTTCGTTTCCAAAATGTTAGACTATAGTCTTTTCTCAGATCTATACTGTATATAAGGTTTTCTTGAACCCGTGCAAAGCATTGTTTTAACTAGTATGGCGTATTACCGGAAAGATAAATGTTACAAAGGTATCAAAGGTATTAGCATGGTTTTTTTCCATTTCTTGAAATCTATCATTTAAAAAAAAATAATAATAATATTGTTTCAGATAAGGTAGGCAATTGGTATATTGGTTGGTTATATTTGTAACGAAAAAATTAAGATACGTTCAGCAAATAATGGACTTTAACCCCTCAGAGGAAATATAAAGCTTCATATAGTTAGATGATAGATATACCAGAGGCTTTTTATTGGCGTAGGAAATGAACTTTCTATAACTAGATAATAGACATACCAGGATTTTTTTTTCTCCGCGTAGGAACTTTGGGATGTCATACTAAGGGCTTTTCCTCTGTGAGGAAATGAGGAACTACCAATACTTAATTTTGAGATGTCATTCAGGACATGTTTTTCATGCCTTAAGAAGCATTATAAGACTGTGAGTGTGTTACAATAGTAAGAATAAAATATGCAACTATGAAGTTTTTTTTTTTTTTTTTTAATATATATATATTTCTGTTGCCTTTACTGCATGGATAACTATACGATATGGATTTGTCTACGTAGTTCTATACTGGTCATGTAGTCTCTACTACTGCCCGAAGAATCTGACCAATTCTTCAAGAACTATGGCTGGTAAGGAATGCAGAAAAAAAAGGAATAGCATTTGCAGATTTGGGGTGACGTTAAATTTGCATTAAAGTTGCATCACCCCTGCGTGACGTAATGTCATGTGGTATTAATCCACTTTGCAGACACAACTTTATTGTTTATATATATATATTTATTTATTTATTTATTGACGCTATGAAACATAGCTGAGCGAGCGTCAGCAAGCAAAGGGGGTAAGTTCCGCAGGACTTTTATTTCACCTTTGAAACCATGACAATACTACATGATATTACGTCACGCTCGGATGGTGCAACTTCAATGTAGATCTAACCTCACCCGCAGTTTTTGTGCTTAATGGAAGAATCTATGATTAATGGAAGACACTTCTCAAGAATCTATGACGGCTTGTTTTGTGTGGCTATAACAAATTAATGTCACATCGTTTAACAGTCTTTCCTCACTTTATCAAATATTTCAGAAGTCAAAACATGGAGTGTTCAGTGCACAGGGAAATAAAGTCCACTTTTGGCCATTTTGGATATATTTCATATATAAGAACTCTGTCTGAATTTCCTTTCAGAACTTCACGTCTTTGTATTGTAAATAACTCTCATAAGGTAAAACAGATTAAACTTCTCCCTTAATTAAGTGTTTCATACAAACTTTTATGACTATTTTAACTTTGTCTATTTTCCTCTTAACTTTGTTAATGTGACTTGATTTCCTTGTGCTCCGAACGCCCGAAGTAATATGACAATTTCTCGGTGCAAATAATTCAATGCTGAAACAGATACTCCATGATTTTAATATCAATATGTTCTTCATTATTGAAAGATGAAAGAATGCTTTCAAATCAATCATGGCATCATAAGCTTGGATGATGAACTGGATAAGAATGAAGATCTTTTTTAAAAAATAGTGGTTAATTTATCAGAAATGCTGTTGTGTTTTCTATCAAAATTACAAAGAAAAAGTTGGTAGTGGACTTGCGAACATCTTTAATACCTCATTTTACTGGCTATGTCGTGCCCCAAAAATTGTATGGAACAGCAATGGTATTACTGATTTGAAACATTTAACAATATGTTATTTATATTTGCGTTTTACAGTGTGATGTTTTGCGTAAGATATACTTAAGTATACACAAGGTGTTTTGAAATGATTGAAATTTGTTATATTTTGCTGATAAATTGTCAAGGTAAGATACAGTTACACACATATGTAATGTAATTATCCAAGTTCATTTACCAACGGATTTTACGAAGAGACCTCACTAATACTCAATGTAAGCGCTCTTCATTATTCTACGAATATCAATTCAATAATTGTTATATGATTAACTATCGCAGACAAGGATTCAATTAATTCAATTCAATAAGTGCTGCCAGATCAATTTCAACAAGTTCTCGTTAATAGTTTTCGCTGTAATGCTAATACAATCTTGCAGTTCACGCATATTTTGGGTAAGTAATAGTTTGGAGGCATTGTCTTTCATATATCTCAATCAAAAAATCGATAATTTGTAGACATTGTCTTTCATATATCTCAATCGAAAAATCGATAGTTTATAGACATTGTCTTTCATATATTTCAAACAAAAATATCGATAGTTTATAGACATATTGTCTTTCATATTTATCTCAATCAAAATAAAAAGAAATCCCAATGCGATAGGTCCGGTGACCAGAGTAGTAATGTTTATCATTGTTTACTGCTCGTTTAATCCAATTCACGATTTATCTTTACAAAGGAAATCTCTTCGCTGGAGTTTATCATACTGACTTTGAATAAGAGTTGTTCACTGGTGGTTCGTTATTAAATCGTATACGAAACTAAAGTAGCATACTCTAAAAGACGACCTACTCACGTGAAATGGTGAGACTTACTGCCTCATCACCACTGGAAGACATTTTGTAATAACTAATTTGCCTGCCATCTAGTAGTAGTACAAGGAAATAATTTAGATTCGCTCGAAATAAACTTTAGGATATGATCGAGTGCAATACTACCATATTTAAGCCATGGATTGGGTTTTTATCGTTCAGATCATTTTGAAATTTCTTATACTGCATCTCGTCATATGGTTTGCCTATGCATTCATACACGTACCACTTCTAGTATCTTCGACTATATCATTGATAATTAACAATAATAATAGTAAAAATGAAATGAAATGAAATCTTTCAATTTAATATCCCATGATTATGCCCTTTAGACTAAGGATGACGATGAATAAGGCAAGTGAATGATGATGGAAGAATTGGTAGGATGAGCATGTGGAAGGAAACGGTAGTACCCTGAGGAAACCCACGAATACGATGTTATCCGCCACAAATACTTGCGTGGAGATCGAACCAGGGACCCCATGCACCAGAGGTAAGCGCTCTACCACTCAGCCACCGTACCCTCTCAATGACTTCATGCCTAATGGTTCTGTCCGCCTCTTACACTTCAAATCATCTTAGTATGCTCTGTATTGCATGTTTTTTTTTCCCCTGTGTTTTTCTCTTTCGTCCCATTTGTAGTATTCTTGAGCAAGACCTAAGGACAGGACCGGAAGTTAGATAGGAAATTCAGCAATAGCTGATCTATTTAAATATTTTTCAGTTTGCTGTCTGTAAAAAATTAGATTTTGTACTTACACATCAGAACATTGTGTGTCACGTAAATACAACCTTGACCGCTAATAATAAATGTTTTATTTATAGCTTTTCTTGGTAATATTTATGCTTTAGTCGGATTTTACGAATACAAATCAAATAACCTGAAACTTGATGCAGTTAGCTTCCAATATAACGTTTCCACAAATGCTGCTGGTTCTGTATCAGTGCAAGATTTACAGAAGAAATATTATTGGCTTTTACGGGACCGCGGTAGCTCAGTGAGAGAGCACTCATCTCTATTGCGTAGAGTTCCTGGTTTGATTCCACATTGTGCCAAGTGAGCTTTGTGGTGGACAAACACCGTGCGCGTGAGTTTCCTTAGGATCCTCTTGTTTCTTCCATTTTCTTCGTTCCATCAATTCGTTCATTATCGTCATCCCCGTCTCCCTTAGCCTTGGAGCGTAATCATGG
The DNA here is from genome assembly GCF_964235325.1 of Thermobia domestica. NCBI lineage: Eukaryota > Metazoa > Arthropoda > Insecta > Zygentoma > Lepismatidae > Thermobia > Thermobia domestica. The sequence continues at coordinate 31,914,943 of NC_137462.1, read as the reverse complement.
AAAATTAAACTAATAAATAAATAAATAAATAAATAAATAAAAGTTGACTTCTATGTATATATGAAGAAAAGGCAAGGGAATATTCTTGAGGAAATATCACATAGTGATTCACTACAAATATCAAAGTAGTCACACTGCATATTACTTTACAAGAAGTCATGGTATATTATTTTCTTTCTTAAAGCATTAAATGACAGAGAATAAACAGCTCGACAGCACTACAGCAGCTTTCAAATTCGTGCTACCTCATACTTCCGATTTCTCAGGTTTCCACCTTCCCCAGATAGGTACTCGTTGTGCCAGCAGCTTTTTTTTTTAAAAAAAAAAAAATCGTTGAAGAGATTATTTATGCCTTATTAACTCTAGATTAGCAAAGCTGCATTAGCTACAGAAGTAGAAAAAAAATTTTTCATCAGTGTTAAATACGAAAAAAGACAGGAAGCTAAAAAAAAAAAAAAATGTTTGTGACTTTCAGTTGAAATCAGTTCAGTATAAGTGGGGCCACGATGGGTCAGTGGTAGAGAATTCCCCTCTGGTGAATGGGGTCCCAGGTTTGATCTCAGCTCGCGCTAAGTGAACTTTGTGGTGGACAAACATTGTATGCGTGGGTTTTATCGGGGTTCTCCTATTTCCTTCCACTTTCTTCATTCCACAATTTCATTCATTTCTCAACATAACCGTCTCCTTTAGCCTACAGGGTACAACCGTGGGACGTAAAACTTAAAGATTTCATTTCATTTTCATTTCAGTTCAGCATAAGTTAATGAAAATTATTTTACCTTGAAAGTTAATGGGGAATCCTTTTGTTTACAATTTTCCTAATCAAAATACTGTATACATGCATCAGTGTTGGTCAATCGTCCCTACCGGGAGCTAAGATAAATTAAATTGTGGTTACATGCCATTTTTCTACAGGACATGTCCCAGTGCAGACCCCTCAATTTTGATTTTGCCCTCCCCCAGAAAAGAATTTCTGCAGAATTGCTTATCAGAAAAATATTACGTTTCAAAGTTATTCCTTTTCCTTTAATACGTTCCCCCTTCCTTCCTTACTCATTCTTTTCTGATGAAGTAACAGCGAAAGTACATACTACAGACTAATAAAAAAACTAAATTACAGTATAAGTAATTTATATATATATATATATGCTATGCAAACAATTCAGTTATGAACAAGTTTCAGGGACATTTTTTTCTCCCTTAGCTTACAAACAATATTTCAGGATGCAAACACACACACACCTGTGCAAACAAGTCCATGCACAGCTAAGAGTAGTGATGCCAAGCCAACCTGTGGGAAAAATCCCAAGGAATTTTAGTCGAAATTGACAGCATATATGGAATTTTTTACTATATTTATAATCCACGCCAACAAAATTCTCTACGAGCGAGATGTAGACATAATGAGTCACCAGTAAGTGTGTCAGTGTTGTCAACTCTTAGTTTGAAGTGTTTTCTTTGTTATCGACGGCGTTCGTGCTAGTGAGGAGAGACTTAATCAAATATGATTCTTAAAAATTAAGTAGCAAAAAACGAAATTTTGTGCTCTGGTATTTGAAGAAAGAAGAAAACAAAACAATGAACGAATGAAAGAAAGAAAGCAACTTATCATTTTCAAACATTTCTCAAGAAGTGTATGGAGAACAAATCTCTTCTAGTGTCATTCGACTCAGTATAAGGTGATGGTATAAAGGTGTGATGGAGTCATTGCATTTCTGACGACATAATAAAATATACTTGTTCTCGATTAAGGAAAATAGTTATTCACAGATTATTTTATAAATATAGAAGATCGAGATATATTGATAATTCAACCTGAAATACAAAAAAAGTAACACACGTTACAGGCCTATATAAAGTTTTATTTTTTTTGTTATTATTATTATTAACAATGATAATAGTACAACGTAGGAAATTTAGATGCAAAATGGGATTTTTTGCATCTGGAGATGGGATTTTTTTTTTAGCATTTCAGGTTGACATCACTGTCTAGGAGTGCTTTTGCGCCTTTGCCGTAAACATTATCGAAATTAATCCAATGTTCTCGGGATTGCTGCCAGAGTGAATGTTGCTGTGCTGGTCGTACAATTTATATTGTAGTCTTAAGGAATTGCTGTGCTTCTATTGGTTGTTGTTATTGGCCAATAGCGTGCTCTGCTGTTGCCGGTGGAAACTGTTCTCTGATTGGCTGTTGGTTTTTTTAGTATTGAGAAGCTGAGGCCAGATGTAAGGTAGATGATAACCTTCGTCTCTGTTGATGGAGGGCTTGTGAGTACGAATGAATAGAGCTTCAAGTATTTTCCTGCACTAGAACTGTTTGTTTTTCTTGAGAACTTCAATTTGGTCCCACATAGCCGTATGATTGTATTGTATGCAGTGTTCGGCTATTGCAGATTTTTCCAGTTGTTTCAGTCTGGGGTGTCACTGGTGTTCTTTCATTCTGTCGTCAATATTCCTTCCTATTTTGACTATGAAGTGGCGTTACATTCATATGTGATCCTATAGATGTCCGGTGTCTTTAATCCAATGGGTCTTTTGGAATTGGTAGTAAACTCTTGATCTTCGGTGAGGGAGGGAGGGGGGGGCAGTGTACCGTCGTGATGTTGAATTACTTCAGTAGTCTTGCTAGTTGATTGGAGTTTTTTTTTTCCATATATGAAATAACTGCAATATTTTCCTTATCTGCCGTATTGTCCTCTTTTGTGGCGCGATTTCTGATACTGTATTTTCTCATGGCTGTCTTGATCTGTTTCGACGAATATCCGTTGAATTTCAATACCGTTTCCAGATAAGAGAGTTCTACGCTTTATCTGCATCTGCTATTTGATGTGCTCTCTGTGTTTAACACCCCATCTTCTGTGCAGGATGATGAAAACTGGTACCATCAAGGTAGATATCAGTGTGCGTGGGTTTCTTGTAGACTGAGTGGCCTAAACTTCCATCTGGTTTCTTGTATACGAGTACGTCCAAGAACGGGAGTCTTCCTTCTGTTTCTGTTTCCATTGTGAACTGAATGTGTACAGAATTCAGATGTTGTAAGAATTCCTCGAGTTTCTGTCTGCCATGGGGCCATATGACTAATGTGTCGTCCACATTATCTGTAAAATACCTTGGGTTTATATGTTGCCGTTTCCAGTGCTTGCTGTTCAAAATGCTCCATATAGAAGTTTGCTATTACTGGAGAGAACGAAAAGAGAATTCTGTGCCCAAAATCTACATTCTATTGCTTCTTTGAACTTTTTTTGTATTTTAGCCCTCATTCTGTTTTGTTTAATTTAGTGTTCTTTATTTGTCTTTAAAAGGATAGTGTTGTTTCCATTCTATATTCTTCATCACAGAAAAACACCTAAAAATGTTAAAAAAAGAAAAGAAAAAAAGAAAGAAAAGAAAAAGGAAAAAACGAAATACATAGAATATCATGTTTCTGTGGCTATAACGAATTACTTATATTTACATTAATTTCTATGGGAAAAAAATTATTTCAATTTGCGAACATCCCGGTTTACGAACAGCGTTACTGAATTTATTGCGTTTGTAACCCGTGGGTCCACTGGGTATACATACAGTGGCGAATCCGGGATATGATCACGGGAAGGGCTAACCCATATTTTGCTGTTTTATCCAGTGTAAAGCAGAATTGAACCTTATTATCCGGTGTATACCTGAGCGTCAAGGAGGGGCTATAGTCCCCCTTGGATCCGCCACTGGATATATATATATATATATGTTCTAAAAATGGCGCCCACGGACGACAGAGCGCTATTATTTAGATTAAACTAACGCGAAAATACTACATGTTCTGGGCCTCCTTCAGCCACAGATATGAGGAATCAAGATTTCACTATGTAACAACGTCTCAGATTAACTCAGAACCATTAGTAATGCTCCTCAAATCCATCAAGGAGTTACACCGATTGTTACTCTAATAAGAGGTACCAATATCAACGTCTATCGACTTTAACTGCCATCTGGAAAGAATCGATGTAACTTTTTGATAGATTGGTAGATTTTCTTTGAGACTCTTTATTTGCGACGTTGCCACATAGTACAATTCGCATCTCCAGACAAGGAACCAAAAGGTATTCAATTGAATCAGTAGTTTTGAAAAGGCCATGAATCAGAACAGTAAAATAATGAGAAAATCGAAAAAAAAAAAAAACTTTAATTTTTGGGAATCCTGAGAAACATGAAATGATCGACCTCTGAAAAAGTGGAGTTTTCTTGTCATTGTACGAAATGAGCAACTTGTTGTGAGCAATTGGTTTTTCAAAATAAATAAATAAATAAAACGTTGGACTAAAGCAAAATCTAAATTTTCTTACTCATGACATTTCCAAACTACTGATTCAATAGATATATGTTTTTCGCTTCATTTTGACTTGTAGAATAAAAGAAAATAAAACTTCATTGTAGTTGAATATCTTTATATATAAAGCATTCAGATATGATTCTAATTTAAACAGAATAATTTGTGACACACCGCACAGTTTGTACACCAAGTTTTACATTAATATGTCTTTTTCATTTTCTATATCAACATTTACAGTAGGTAAGTTAGGAAAGCATCTCAAGTCTTTCACTTAATGTACTACTGGTTGCAAGTCAATAATATACGTATATAATATCAATTTCGAATTTTGTGTAAATATTTACATTTACAATTTTGGTACATATTAACAATCAGATAAATACACTATGACATTTCAGTGTGATCGCCTTTATCATCTGGTTGTTGCAGAATCCTCACAAAACATTTGGAATGCAATGAACTAACTAATAAAACATGGTTTAAAAAAAGTTGTACAATTGCGCTGATGTTCAACGTGTAAATATTTAATGTGTAGTCATCCGTTATAAATACGGAGCAATCAACAATGAATCAAAGAGGATGCTTGTGGAACTACTGGCGTTACTTGACTGGTCACATTTACACTTAACTACTTAAATGGGTTTGGTCTTCTTTGTCATTGCACAGTTCGTTTGCATTTTGTGGTATCCCTATGATACTGGTATTGATATTATCCCCTGAGGAAATTCCCCATTCCATCGGGGTGGTTCAAATGAACTACGTACTACTATATTATTAGTGGATATGTGAAGATAAAAAATAAATAAATAAAACAATATCTCTATACATATTCAACACAGTTTTGTATGTTGGATTCAGAGACTAATTCATGTTGAAACAAAATGGTAATATGTTATGTTTATGTTTGCAGTGATCTTTACTATCTGCATCTGTACAATGCAATACATAATATTACAATATTCCAAACCTTTAGTGAGGTATGCATTAAGCAAATGGCGAAGTCCAGAAAAATGAGCTTTGATTCTCTATTTATTAAAAGTTTTGACAATCTGTTTAAGTTGCTGACATGAACAAACATTTTTAGGAAAATTTACTAGAGTTAATTTCTTAATTCCACTAGCCTTTTCGAGTAATGTTAAATCTTCAAGATATCTCACTAATAAACAAAACTGAATTTACCAAACTGTACTCAAGCTTTATGTAATTTTTTTCTTCTCAAAATTTGTTTTGCCATGCTAAATCTATGGCGTACTTCTTCACGAAAATATTCAATATATTTTACATTATTTCATTTAATTTAAATATACGATTCAAAGGTACCGTATGTTATATTGAGAATTAAAATCCTAGCTTAAATTAGACAAATACAGTTGACTTTAAACCCAACCAGTAGAGGATGAAGTAAGTATGAAACAGTAAATATTCTTAACCTATAGATACGAAAAATATATACGTACACCCGTTCTAATATACAGAAAACACCTTCATATTTGCAAATACACACATATATAAGAAGATAGGACCATCTTTCGCCAATTTTGTTTTCTTCAACAAATACTGTATCTACATAATTTATGATTAAAGACTGGAAGTTATGGCAAAATAAAACACCAAAAATGGCAGGCAAAATGGCAAAACAAATTCCCTGAATTGCTGTAAAAAATTATTAAATAAATTTCAAAAATGGCACTTTATGTGGCAGATATGAGCATATTCGTTTTGCTAAAGACTTCGTCTTAGTTTTAAAAAAATCGTTGGTCTCTAATAACTACGCAGATTATTAAAATTAATAGCAAAATAATGATGAATAAAGTAATCATTGCAAGTATCACTAATTTAATTCATGATCTTGGAATTATGAGAAAACAGTACATGTCAAATTTTTAAAGAAGGGACATAGTACATAAATATTAGCAGTTTTTGTAGCACAGAAAAAGCTTAACAGAAATAAGCTTATGTGTGCGTCTATGAAAAAGAAATGTCTAACAAATGAGCAGAGATAATCCTACCTTGACTCTCGGGAAAGCAGTCCTACTACACAGCATATAGTTTACTTCTTGTTGCATGGAATAACAAGAAGTTTTTTTTTTTTTAATTTCCAGCGTAAGGTTATGTCACCTGTCTGTTAAGATTCGTTTAAGACGCGAAAACGACCTTTCAACATCTACTGATGTGAGCGGAGCATATTTAAAGCACGCAACAACAATGGGATCCAAACCCACATCAACCGTGCTCTCACTTCCAAAACTTTAGATATATTTCTAATTTTCTGCAAGTTGCTGTTTTCACTAACAAGACGGACAACTTTCTCTTCAAAACTTCACCTTTTTCACTGCGAATATTGGACACATCTTTTACTACGCCATCAAACACACCCAACCTTCTTCATAGTGAGAGAGAAACAGTAACTCACAGAACAGCACCAAGAAACAAACAAGACTGAATTCTTTTAACTGAAGAAATCATTTGTCAACGCAGCATCTGCTTCCTTTTATTCTTTCCAGGAATTTGTGGGGCTCAGTTGGTCAATAATACGGTGATTCAACCCCTGGGGCGAACGAGCCTTAAATTCCTGATCTCACTGAGTGATAATGCGTTCTGCTCTATCAGTTAGCAACATGACATGCACTTCTCGTTGCAAGGAAAAATTAAATAGAAGAAGCAGTCAGGAAATTACAAATATGGCAATTAATTTAAGAAATGGCATTTGTCAAAGAGTTTTTTTTTAAGTGGCAAAATATGGCATTTATGGCATTTTGCCGTAACTTCCGCTCTTTATTTATGATAGAGGCTAGTATTATCTAATTTTCCATTGATTGCATAAGCACGGGATAGAAAATATATATTCTTATTGGTTTCTTAATCCCGGTCAAACTATTTGGTTAGTGTAAAAGTTTCTAACGTCTTAACTGATGACGTATGTTAAATTTTTACTTTGTTTAGCAATGCTCCTCTGCCTGTTTAGTAGCGTCACAATATAGTACAATAGGCTGAACACGAAATATAAATGCACACTTTTACAATTTAATTTCCAAAGGAACAGAATAAAGAGAGAGAAATCTCTCCTAATATATGTACACACAAAAATGTAATAATATGAAACGTATCCTGAATTATGAAGGTATATGATAACAGCACTAACATACAGGAAAATAATACAAAAACCAGTTTACACTGATTCTCTCCTAAAGTAATTTAAACTTTTATTATCAAGTAAGAGACAAGACAAGTAATCTGTACTTGACAGTATACCTAATTCGAGCATGTTTAACATATTATACAAAGCAACTCCAATAAAATTCAAAGTGACGGTAGAACAACAAAGTTCTAAGAACGAAAATCAAGTGGTATTTCTACACGATTAAAATATAATTGCTATTAATTTCATATACCGTAAAAATTAATAATTGCATTCTTGTATCATTATTTTTATATAGTGTGGGATTGCTCACTTTCACATAAGTTAATTTAGTTACATCACAGTTGTAATATATTTGTTTACTTACTACAGAAAAATAAAGGTGCCAAATATTCGTATGGTAGATTCTGAATATTAAATGTTTCTGTGGAGGTCTTTCAGGTTATTATGTACTATGTAGACTTCGATTTAATGCGGGTAAAAGCTTCTAATATTTTGTACTATCAAGTAAGTATTTACTTTATAGTAGAAATTGAAATATATTACAGTTATTTTGAAAATAATTAACTAACAGATTTATAATATTAACAATTTTCAAGTTAACTACGAAATAAAATTAATATTGATACAGTAATAGAAAACAATTACAACTGAGTATATATATACTGTAAAATGGCTATTGTACGCATGTAATTACATGCTATAAGCACATCTTTTTATATTTTTGTAAATTTTTACAAAGTCTGCATGTTTGCTACAAGTTAAAAAGACCATACATAATTGTGTAATGAAAATGGAAAAGGCTGAAAGTGCCACAAAGTAAAATTTCCAGTATTCAATAAAAACTTTCTAAAACTGTACTTTATCCTTTAAAAATGTATAAAATGCGACTGCTCTAGAAACTAGCAGGAATTTTTCTGGCACTTTGGACCTTCTCTAGGTTATTGGCGATGTCGTTTACAACACATTCCATGCAAAAAATCGATTTTTTATTTTTTTGGCACTTTCAGCCTTTTCCATTTCCTCTACACAATTCATGTTATGTCTAGACAATGAATATTTGTTCACATTATATATGTTATGTACTATTACAGTAATAAAATACAATGAAGATTAAAATTAACACATACAGGAAGAAGTACAATATTGAAGACCAAATAGACAGAAGTAATTCGCCTTGCACTACTACTTTCTTCAAAACTGTTTGGAAGTTCCATATATGACTTTAGAGATCTGATTATGTTCTGCTTAATCAACAGGTTTTTTATAATATCCAAAAGACAAAGAAGTTTTCTCTTTGTACTGTATCAAAGCTAAATTTAGCACAACATAAAGTGATATATATATATATACACACAGGGTGTTACAAAAATTTTTTACAATATTTTGGGAACAAATTCCTCATATCAAAATAAGAAAAAAGTTCATATGTACCTGTGGTCGAAAATGCATGGTTTCGTAGTTATGGGGTGCCGAAACGTGAAAAAAAAAATTAACTTTAGAAGTCCATAATTTCACTACTATAGAACCGATCGTAGTCGGGTCAAGACATCACTGAGGAACTAGTATGTGAACTATCCAAATATCCATCTTTCAGAACCTCCGGTACTTGCACACTCATTTTTAGAGAGGCTGTTTGGGAGTACTTGATCACTCTCCATCTACCTTTCTAAAAATTGGTATGCAAGTGCTGGAGCATTCTTAAACATGCATATTTGGATAGTCTACATACCAGTTCCTCAGTGATGTCTTGACCCGACTACGGTAGGTCCCATAGTAGTGGAGCTTTTAAAGTTCACTTGTTTCATGTTTTGGGCACCCTATAACTCCGAAACTATACACTTTTGAGCACAGGTTCAGATGAACTTTTTTTTTTTTCTTATTTTCATGTAAGGAATCTGTTCCCAAAATAATGTGACACATTCATGAAATACCCTGTATATAATATGTAACTCATGTAAGTTTAACCTATCAGCAATAGGTATTAGATACTAAATCAAAGTTGTCACTTTTTAAAAACTTATAACACATCATAAACAATTACGATTAAGTTTCTGTGATTTAACGTGGAAGCATAAGTTCTAATTGCATCGCTATTTCATTTTTTTACTTAGACGTCTATTTACAGACACAAAGAAGAATAGCAAGTGCCTAACGCCACACCAAACGAAAAAGTAATAATAATTTCTCACGATAAGTATTCATCAAATATAGCTATGTACTATGTATTTCTGTCATTACATTATACATAATTGAAGTACTACAAATTAAATTACTTAAAATCTATGTTTTACAAGTTGGTCTACTTCCCGTGCTACCTTATAAAACTAAATATGTTGTTTTATCAAAATATGACGTAAGCATTTCTGACTAGATCAAAGTGTTCTAAAATTGTGAACTATTCAAAAGATTTAAATCCTGATAATGAATAAATATCAGTCTTCAGTGTGGACTTGCATATATTAGTCCTACTTTACTCTCAGATAATGGAATGGCCCCAGTTGCTTCAGCGATGGGAGGTCTATGACCCCGTGATTTGTTAATTGTTGGTACGAATCCATTTCGTATATTCTGAAATTGAAAGAAAAAAGTATAGTTTAGAACTCTTATAACAAATGACAAACATCTTAATGCATCATGCTAATTCTTAGTAATAAGCAGTTATACCAACAGATGTCGCTACTTGTGGGATTGTTGTGTTATATAATGAAGTCTTTAAATAACTGTATAAAAAGTATGGTGTGGGATTTGGGTTAGTTGGTGAGCAAATTCAAGGTTTGGGTGCAGCAAGTAATTTTTATAAAGTAAACATGTATTGCCAGAATTTTTTCTTAAGAGAGGTCCTTGGGATTCGTTTCACACCCTTCTGCACGCTGTAAAAAAAAAAAAAAAAAAAAAAAAAAAAAAAAAAAAAAAAATTTTAAACGAAACACTGAAAGGTCCTATCCGGTTGCAATCATAATAATTTATTGCATCCTTCATCGTTATACAACGAAATTGGACATGTCAGTCATATATATACCGATATACATAAACATACATACTATTAATACATATGGAATCTTATAGATTCACTTATTTACTTAATATACATTCAATTTTACGTATATCAATTATTTTACACAAATTCTTCAACAGAGTAAAAGCATTGTTCTATAAAATACTTTTTAAGTTTGATTCTAAGGCTATTTATAGAGACCTGATTTTTTTATACATGATGGAAGTAGATTGTATAATAGAATCTAATTGATTTATTGTATATATTTGTTCTATGTGTATGCAAGTGAATGTCTTCTTTACTTCTTGTATTGTATCTGTGAATATCTTTGTTAACAATAAATTCACTACTATGTTTTTTTTTTTTTTTCAAATATATTAATATTTCGAACAAATATATTGAGGGAAGAGACATTATTTCAAACATTAAAACATTTCTGCAAGAAGAATTCCATTCTACTTCTACTTGTATCCTTACAACTTTCTTCTGTAGCCTAAAGACGACAAGACTTTTAGGTGTATTTCCCCAGAACATCAAGCCATATTTTATTATAGAATGAAAATTTGAGTAATATATACACTTAGCTGTTTTTACATTAATCTTATCTCTTATACATCTAATTGCATAACACAGTTTGCTTAACTTATTTCTTACATGTTCTATGTGTGGTTCCCAGTTGAAATTATTAGATATTTTAACCGAAGAAGGTAACAGTTTCTACATATTTAACTGTTTTATTATTTATTCTTATTATTGTATTGGCTTGATTACTTTTACCGTTGTGAAAATTTAAGGCACATGTTTCATTTGCATTGATAATTAGGTCATTTTCATTCATCCAACTTGAAAGTTGGTTCATTGCCGTTTGGCATTTTGAAGCTAATTCGCTTTCACTTTTCCCACTAAGTATTATATTTGTATCATCTGCATATAAAGTCACACATGAACTGCTAATATTTTCAGAAAGATCATTTATATAAAGAAGGAAGAGAACTGCCCCTAGAATTGATCCCTATGGTACTCCACGATTAATAATTTCTTCACTTGATACGCATTTTTGGTTTTACTTATTAATTATTCCTGTGATTTCAGTTACATGCCTCCGATCTTTAAGGGATGATTCAAACCATTTATTTGCTAAGCTTCTAATATCATAATAACAAAGTTTTTCTAGCAATATATTATGATTTACTAAATCAAAGGCTTTTGTTAGATCGAAAAATATTCCTATACATAATTCTTTCTCATCCAGCAATTTTATGCAGGTTTCTAGAAAAAGAAAAAGAAAAATTGCTGTCTCTGTGGATTTACCTTTTAAGAAACCATGTTGTGTTTTGGATAAAATAGAGTATTTATTACTGAAATCCATTACCCGATTGAACATTATTTTTTCGATAATTTTACCTATAATGGATAGCAATGATATCGGTCTATAGTTTTCTATTTCATTGTGTTTACCTTTTTTGGGTAATGGTTTAACTTTAGCAACTTTTAGTTTATCAGGAAAGCTTCTTGTGGTGAGTGAAACATTTGAGAGACAACATGAATGGTTTAACTAAATATTTGTAACAACTTTTTTTTTATCAAATTGCTAAATATTTCATCCGTTCCAGCTGAATTCGAATTTTTCATTTGTTTTATTATGATGATTATTTCACTCTCTGTTACTGGTTTTTAAGAATATAAATGTCTATATTCACCTATCAATGATGTGAACAGACTTTATGGGAGATGACTGAAATTCAGCTCAAATATAGAAGAGATTATGTAGATTCTATATTCCAAAAGTAAATTGTTCTAAAATGGGTGAGACATAGTCAAAAAGCACAAAACATTAACACTAATGTCAATGGAAAATTAACAAAAACAAATAATTCCTCCACATATCTCAAAAATCAAGAGAGGAAGATGGCTGAAATTTAGCATAAAATTAAAACAGACTATGTAAATTATAAATTCACAAACAAAATTGTCCTAGAATGGATGGAACATAGTAAAAGAAACACGAAACATGAGCATTAAAGTCAATGGCAAATGAATAAAATAATAAAATATGAATTCGTCCACATATCTGAAAAACTATAATAAGGAGATGGCTAATTAAAAGCTTATTGCAAAGACATAACTAAGAGCTTAAAAACGATGTATAGCACGTAAGGTAAATATGGATGAAACATTGTCAAAAATCACGTTGTTTGAATCTTTTTCGAATTACTTAGGGCGCCCCACGCGGAGGTTACGTGCTTGAAATATCTCACATCTGGATTTGGAATCTGCAGATTCGATTTAGCACGCAACGTGACTTTCTACCTGATCACGTGACACAGTCTGGTCCTTATGGCAAACCGGATGGACCCTTTTCTGCCTTTCTTCATAACTTTGGACGTTAGTTTTTACTTTCTTACTTTTATGTATTAAATTCTGGATTTCATGATAATTAAAATTTTGTATATAATTACGTTTGAGGCAAACGAGAAAAAAAAATCAATGTATGTATATTGTGTGGTACAACGAAACAGTTTTACAGTTGAAATCAACTTACCTAGTTGATGAAATCAAAAGAAAACTAATTTAAAATATAGAAATAAAATTTATGCTGTTATTTTGAAAGCTCAAACAACTTTGGACGAATAAGAAGTGTCATTATCATATGATATGATGATAAATGATGCGGATGTGTTTGATTTATTTATCTACTTTTATTGTTAGAAAGTCTGTTTTTGTCTATGTCCCTCATACGTTCTTCTCTGAAATAAGCATTTGTACCATGGAAAAAAGAAAGATTATATGGCTAAGCTAGTTATCGTTTTTCATCAACTACAGTGAAACCTTTCAACAAATTGCTTTCTAACCTCGAGAAACATGATTTTAGATGTCAACAGACTTTACGCTTGAGATACGAGTCGTGATATTGTATTCTACGTTTGGGGGGCGCGGTGGCTCAGTGGCAGAGCGTTCGCCTCTCATGCTTGGGGTCCCGGGCTCGATCCCAGCCCCGCTTAGTGAACTTTGTGGTGGACAAATACCGTGCTCGTGGGTTTTCTCGCGGTTCTCCTGTTTCCTTCCACTTTCTTCATTCCACCATTTCACTCATCTCTCATCATCACCGTCTTCTTTAGCCTAACCGGCATAACCGTGGGACGTAAAACTCAAAGATTTCATTTCATTTTTTGTATTCTACGTTTAAAGCCGCAATAAAGGGGATATATTACTATTGTAATTCTTTCACTTGAATCACCTACTTAATCGAACTTTAGTCTTTTTCAGTTTTATCCGAGCGCATACCATTATTTTAGTTTTTATTTTATTGATTTTCATGTGACATTTTTCTTGTGATAAGTCATTCAAATGTGTTAGTGAAGTCTCTGGATCTACCTCATTCTCTGTTACACAATCTGTTGTCATCTACGAAGTGTATGATGTTACGCAACATATCATTTACTTTTATTTCATTAGTATGACTAAAAAATTTCTTTATGTAAATATTGAAAGTAAGCGGAGTAAATCACACTGTTTTACATTTTTTTTCTATTTTTGGATCAAAAGATCCAATATATTTCAACCAAGAATTTTCTTGTACCTTATATTTGAAGAACTACATATAGTGTAGCCAAATCCAAACCATCACTTAACTCTGTATAATGTGCTTTTTCAGTTTAAAAAAAAAAAAACAACTTGGTTTAGGGGCCGTTAAAAATTTTTGTGGCCCCTGATCCAAGATCCAATATACAGTATTTCAATCAAAAATTTTCTTGTACGTCTTATATCTGGAAAACTACATATAGTGTAGCCAAACCCAAACTATCAATTAACTCAGTATAATGTGCTTATTCCATAGAAATACGAAAACTCAATTTAGGGGTCGTTCAAAAATTTTGTGGCCCCCGATCCAAAAACTAATTATTGGCCAAGAACGCAATCTTTTAATGCATTGTTTTTGGATCATTCCTAAAATTTTTGTTGCTTGTAATTATTTTCTATCTTCATAATTGCTAGCTAATTTCTATATAACTAGCTGAACCTGCGCTCTCTACACAGTGCATCATTCATATATGAGCATGAATCTCCTTGTCAATCCTCACAACATTTTTACACACACAAGTGAAAGATGTCTTGATAAAAGTCGGCAAAGGGTATTATAAAGGGGAGATTTTTTTTCAATATCTCGCACCGTTTCTAAGATTTGAGCCTACTTCTGGTTTGAGTTTCTAATTCACGTATAATCAGTGTTTTCTTTCTTCTTGCATGCAGTATATAATAAGCAAATACATTACATGCACAATTAATTATAATGTCAGTGATATATTTTGTTCATTGAACAAAACACTCCAAACAATAAAGATTCATTTTAGACTGGAGAAATTGTTATCCTTCGTTTTTAATTATCATTTGCCCATGAAACAAATGCCTGATGAGTATGCAACTCCTACATACAACCATGTGGTGTTGGGATGTATAACTCGTAGGATATAGTGCTTTACTTCTTTAAAATTTCAACATTTCCAGTGTACCCCCCAACAAATTAATAAAGAAATAATGGCCACGTTTTTTAAATATTCAATTAGAACTGGACAATCTACACAAAATTTGGAATCGACCAGTGAAAACGGCACGTTTCTAGCACTTCTGGTTTTCAAAATCTCATTAGATCTCAAAATCTCAGTCTCGAAAGGATTGGAGACCAATATGCAAACTTTTCTTTGGAGACAAATTTGTAAACCTAGCATTTTAATATATAGATTGGTAAGATGATCTTCTGCTGCTATTTTTTTTCTAATTTTCAAGGCTTTTAAATATGTTTCAATTAACATTATCAAACGCTTATTCTATATCTGTGAAAGCAATTAAAATTGTCTTATTTATTCTAATATATTGTCAATAATGACTGCTTCTCTTGCTTCTCCGTTCTTTCTGAATCCAAATTCATATTCGGTAGGATTATCTTATATTTTAATTTCTATACGGTGACACACTATATTGTCGTAAGAATTTTGGAGACGTATAATGTTTAAGGTTCAATATTTATCACATTTCTGCACAATTTTCTTCATGGGGATGGTTTTATTCATTATTTCAACATTTTCCCAGATGATTAAATGTCCTTTATTAGTTTACGTAGAGCGCTTCTTGCTTAATCTTCTACTATTTGTAAAACATTATCTCAAAATGAGATCTATTTCAGGTGCTTTTCTGCGTCTAAATCCTCTAATAACTTTTTTCGAATGTTTCTCGAAGTACGTTGGGACTCATTTGACCGTTTTCTACTTGATTTTCTTCCTCCAGCGAGGCATCATCTAACTAGTCATTGTTGAGCTCTTCTACACGTTATTTCCAATGCCATCCACAAGCCATAGGTGTCACTTTGTAAATTGGGGCTTAAGAGAAAGAGAGCTTTAATCTAAAATTTTTCCTTGAATCAGCGCCTGTGTTTACTCTTTAGATCAAGTTAAAATATTAAGAGCCTGTCATACGAAAAATAATATAAAATTTACCATTTTTCTTTTGCTTGTTTTTCAAAAGTGAAAGGAGATAAAGAAATGTTACTTCCTACAATCATAGATAATGTTATTCTATAACAAAAAATATGAAACTTAAGAATTTTTAGTGTTGCCATCAATTGAAATTACAGTGTCGCTAGAATAACAATTCCCCCAAAATCTAAGTTAAGGCAGCGACTAGAGGAACGAATTCAACTGCATTTGATTACTATCATGTTGTCTTGGAATCCTGTGAACTACTTTTAAATAATAGTTGTATTTAGTTTGTAATAAACAAAATAGTTTTAACATACAGTTATTAAAATTAAATAATAATATTATTTAAAAATTAGTTTCACAGGATTTCAAGACAACATGACATGTAAGGAAATGCAGTTGAGGTCGTTCGTCTAGTCGCTGCCTTAACTTAGATTTTGGGGGAATTGTTATTCTAGGAACACTGTAATTTCTATGGATGGCAACACTGAAAATTCTTCAGGTTCATATTTTCTGTTGTAGAATAACATTATCTATGATTGTGGTAAGCTGTATTTCATTATCTCTTTTCACTTATGAATAAACAATCAAAAGAAAAATGGTAAATTTTGTATTATTTTTAGTATGGCAGGCTCTTAATAGGTGTTAGATGTGCTCGAGAATTATCTGTGTAATTAAAGTACTAGTAATGGGTTACTTACCTCTTTGAAAGATCCTGGCGTTGTAAACACATAATAAATAGCATATGCTGGAACCCATATCATTGAAGATACACTCATAAGAATCCCCATTACTTCAGCCCAAGCCGGATATTCGTAGGAATTACCATATCGAACTGGTTCGTACTGAATACAGTAGAAAATAAATATACTCTGGAAAAAAAACGAAGGTATGAAATAAATATTAATGATCATGATGAGACTGGTTATTAAATTATAATAAGGTATGAATTTTATCGTCGTTTGGTGATTGTTGACATTCTATAGTATTATAAATAATCATTTTGTATTTCTCTGTGCCGGCCGCGATGGCTCAATGGTAGAGCGTTCACCTCTGGTGCATGGGATCTTTGGTTCGTTCTCAGCTCGCGCCAAGTGACCTTTTTTGTGGACAAACACCGTGTACGCGGGTTTTCTCGGGGTTCTCCTGTTTCTTCATTCAACAATTTCTTTAATTTCTCATCATCACTGTCTCCTTTAACTTAGCTGGCATATGCGTAGGACGTAAAACTTTAAAAATTTCATTTGAATTTCTCTTGTGTTCCGCTTTTCTAAATATTCATGAAATTCAATTATTAGGTAGTAAATTTTGATAATTGTTCACAAATTTTAAATTTGTTCTCTCTAACTTTTGAACTTTTCAAAATGTCTTCTGTCTAATTAATGTAAATTTGCAAGGTTATTTCGAAAGAGAGTTCGGTTGATACCGATAAGATTGAACGTACCTGTGAGTATCAAGCCTAAAAGAGACGTAGATTTACATCGAATTCAAACAACATGTCCAATTTCCACTGGGAGTTCATGAGTGGAATCTCACGTTAAACTGTAGGTTCATGTTTCATATTATTGGTGCTGTAACAGAACGTTTAACTCCAAAGCAATGAATCAAATAAATGTGTTCCCACTATGATTTGATTTTCAGTTAACGTCCCTTTCAGCAGCGAGGCTATATAAGACGTAGACCTACAACTTAACGTGAAATTCGAGCCACATGAGCTTCCGCTGGGAATCGAACCCGGGTCTCCCACACCGAAGAGAGAGATTTGTAATAATAGAAAGTACTCTATATAATTTAGAGATTATAATGGTAGTTTTCATACTTTCGCATTAAATTACCTGCGCACAAAATGTGCGGCAAAAATGTACCTGAATTTTTTCTTGTAAGTTTGAAGTCGAAAATATTGTCTTTACTTAACGAATTGAAGAAACAACCGATTTTTAACTTCCCTCAACTTTTCTATTGGTGCGAATTCAATGTTACACAAAGAATTAAAAACTATACGACTGGATTGAGAATCGAACCTCGGATCTTCACAATATCGTGCCGATGCGTTAACAACTACGCTACCCAGTCTGTTCCCAGACACTGAGTTGTTCAAGCACAACGCGTAAATTGTGGTATAAGCCATGTGGTTTGAGTGAAAGAACGCAGACTTCAAGAACGTGAGAGTGTATGGCTATTTTGGGAGCAGACTGGGTAACGTAGTGGTGAACGCATCAACACGGCATGCCGAAGATCCCGGATTTGAATCCTGGTCTAATCGTGCTTTTTTTTTTTTTTTTAATACTCTTTGTGTAACACTGACTTTACTGTTTGCTAAATTGAATGAGAACTCTATTTGTATTTGTACATCATTCTTGTTTAATAAGTAAAACCAATATATTACAAACCTCGTTTCATTTGTTTCATTTCTACCTAATGAAACATTACCTAGGAATCGTACTGAAAATAGAGAAAATACTACATATTCATAATGACTATAGATGGAAGCTGTTATAAATCGAACAAAAATAAAAAATCTTCTTTCAACTGCTCCATTTTTTGTAAAAGGCAATAACATAAACAAACCTGGTATTGTCAAACATAGTTTTAGGTATATCTATATTTATCTGTCTATTATGTACAGGGTGTTTGAAAAAGAACTTCCTAGATTAAAGTATAAATTTAATTGGAAAATGACTGAAAACTTACATCAATGAGTACATATCATAAAAGAGAATTCCTTCAAGTTTTGTTTAATGTTGGTAGACTTCAACGTGGGATCTATTTGTGGCCCTGCACACGTCGAGACGATATTACATTTCTCGCCACGTGTTCACCAACCTTACTTTTATGCAACTTAAGTCTTTTACGCACAACATCATACACAGTACCTTTAGGCACTCCTAATTGTAGACTACGTCTGGCCAATGACTTCTTCGGACTCCGAACACAAAAAACACGGATCTGTTCAACAACATTTTCAGAAGTTCTCGGTCTACCTGGTGATTTTGCTTTTAAAACACTACCGGTTTCGTTGAAAAACTTTAGCCAATGACGGATAGTTTTTGCTGTAGGTGGTTCACCACCATACTGACGTCTAAAATTACGTTGCACTGTTACAACTGACTGTTTCCACAAGCCAAATAACACACTGCGCTTTCTGTTGTAGAGTACACATTGTTGCTGAGTTGCTCTGCACTCCACGCCTGCCTGGACTGAACTGAGGAAACAGAGGGATAAATCAGCCCTGGTGCCGTCTCAAGGTCAAGCAGACCTGCCAACTGCAGGGGAGCCAAACTTGGAGAGTTGATGAATCAAACACCAAAACTAAGATAGTGTATGTCACTTTGTACAGATTATAGGACACATTAAAACTAGGGAGTTCTTTTTCAAACTCACTATATATATATATATATATATATATATATATATATATATATATATATATATATATATATAAGTTGATCTGAAAAGGTGGGGGACGGTAGGCGGTAGGTAGCTGCATGACGCCACGCCGTTCCCCCTGCCTATCTTTGCCCATTGTATTTTTTTTAGTAACTAGGGGGACGCCGTACATATTTTTTTCGAGGTGGAGGACGGCGTCCCCCTGCGTTCCCCCGCACTTTTACCCCTGTATATAAGACAAAAAGTATAGACCAATCTGAGTGTAGAGATCCTTCATTTCGGAGTTATAGGCTGCCGAAAACATGAAAAAATGAACTTTAAAGCTCCATATCTCCAATACTATGGGACCTACTGTAGTCGGATCAAGATTTCACTTAGGAACAAGTATGTGCGCTATTCAAAAACACATGTTTCAAAATCCTGCGGTACTCACGCAACAATTTTTTAGAGGAAGTTTGGCTACGGGCATATAATTTGAAGTACTCACCAATTACGTCTATAAAAATTGTTGTGGAAGTACCGCAGGATTCTGAAACGGATATTTGGATAGGTCACATACTAGTTCCTAAGTGAAATCTTGATCCGACTACGGTAGGTCCCAATAGTATTGGAGCTATGGATATTTAAAGTTCTTTTCTTCGGCAGCCTATAACTCCGAAAGGAAGCATTTGTGCAGCCAGGTTAGTCTATACTTTTTGTCTTATCTTGGTATCAGGAATCACCTCTCAAACGTTGTCGGTGTTGTTTAGAAAGATGGAGAAGCGATGAGGGTACTTGTGAACCATCTCTATGTCTTGCAGATAATAGGTGGAAATGGTACTGGACAGTTAAAATTCTTCAGTTAAGAGCCGGCGGGAGTCAAGTGACCTTGACAAATCGAAGATATCGCAGTGCAAAGTGTTTCCCTATTTTGGCAACAGATGGGGTTGTTGCTGAAATGCCGTCAAAGCAAATGGCACCCCTCCTTTTCCTTCGTTTTCCCCTGCATGTGGTCGAAGTTGGACAGCGCAGGAGGGGGATGGTTACGGATGTAAATGGGACAGAGGAGTGAAATTCCTTTCTTTTGGCCAAAAGAGAAACAGAACTGAAGAAAAAATAAATACAGAGATACTCTAAGAGGGACCAACATGATATTAGCCGTCAGTCACTCAAATATCTACAACGGTCACAAACATACCATAGAGAACTAAAGCACTTATCGCCTGTCTCTTTCTCAAAGGATTCTACCTATGGTAAATAACGCGGGAATAGTGCAGGAAGAGTCTGATATAAAATGAACCCTGCATATATATATATATATATATATATATATATATATATATAAACGGGAGAGTCGATATTCTAATTTATTTTGGGCCTTCGTGGTTAAAAAAAAAACAAACTTGGAATTGAAAGGCAGAAAACCCAGACAAAGATCTGAAATGTATTGGCAATGTGACTCTTTTTCAGTGGAATCCATTTCTTTATTTTTTTTTTTTTTCAAAATATGATAACCAGATTTACCCTCTGTCTCTCCTTCACATTCGAATGGTCCTGGGATCGATACCAGTAGCTGACCATCCTGAATTTTTCCTATTACAACAGGAAAGGGGCGCAATGTTACATTTAGCCTTGGGTACCGGCTTAGAAAGACAGGAGGGAGCATATGCCCTGCTTGGAATTGGTTTTTATTTGGGGAAATAGACCACTTCATTAACAATAGAATTAAAAGATGTGTCACCTTCTTCAGGAAGGTACACTCATGTCCAAAATTATTGTCGCATGTCTATAAATATGTTGTTGTAGGAATATAATTTGATAACGAATTCACCCGGTATTTCTTATAATGTTAGTATGTGTACAATCGGCAGAGACATGTATGCAAATTGCAAATTTCATGTCAAAAGAGGAGTAAATAAGAACAATAAAACGAAAATAAAACTTTCGTGTCCATTTAGCAACATTATGATTTACTCATTCTAATTTTCGTATTTATAAATATTTTCCTATGAAATTTACCATATATACATTTCCCGATTATACACATAGTATCAGTATTAAAAGTACCCAGCAAAATCAGTATTACATTATATTCTTACATGAAGACAGTTATAGATATGCGACATTCATTTTGGAGATGAGTGTACAAGGACGTAACAGGTGTTTGTTTCAAACATTGAATAAGTGTTCGTATACATTGAACTTATTTCCTGACGTCATAGAACTAAGAACTGTCACAGAGCGACGTAAGTCCGGCGACAATACAATATTTCATTTTTACTTTCATACTTTGCAATATATCTATTTATTTTAAAAGCAAATTTTAATATGTTTTTATTTTCAACTATTTTATCCTAAAATAAATACTAGCCTTTAACCAGCCCTTATTTCCCTGGTTGCATATCACTTTAGGATTTGGAAAATATGTCCAACGAATAAAAAAATGATAAAACACCTTTTAAAGACATTCTTTTGTTAATCAATTCGCACTAAAAAGTTAAAAAAAATTTATTTATGCAAGCCTAAATAAAAAGAATGGGGCGCGTCGTTTTAAGAATTTATAAAGTAAATGTATGTAAGCCTATATTAGAGCGCATCCCATTTATTTTTTTTTAAGTCACGCATAACCAAAATTGTTTTTTTACTTTTAAGTGCGACTTGATTAATGAAAGAATGTCTTTAAAATGTTTATTAGTATGTTTTCCTAATATTATTGTTAATGTTTGCATCCTTGGCATAGGATGTTTATTTTGGTAAGGTACCGTATGGTGCGTTTCTATACTACTAGGGTATATTAAAATTTAGTTTCCTATGCGATACATTAAACAGTACTTTTTTTTATATATAAAAATTACTACCGAATATAGAGTATTTCTCCGCTAATAAGAGGGAGACAGATTGAGGATACCAAACACCCCTACCGTTGATTGAGAAATATTTTGGTGTCGACACTGATGAACAACATCTACATTTGAATTTGAATGTTTTATGGGCTTTAGGCAATTGATTCAGACCGGGATACATGGGGGACAGAATGTTGGAAGCAAGTAGTCCAGTCCCTAGTTTGAATGTCTGGAATGAGTAAGGACTCTTCCCCCCTTGGTAAAACCTGCCGGAATTGGAAGCAATATCAAAGAAACACTGCTTCGAAAAGAGAGGGAGCAAACATGCATAACTAGATAGTCAGAGTCGGGTTTAGGTTTAGTGGGGCCCCAAGCTGTTTAAGGTAATGGGGTCCTTTATGTGTCCAGATGAACATAGGCACCCTACATACAGAAATGAACAAACTAGAGATAATTTAGGAAGCAGACTAGCAGAAGGAGCCCCATTAATTACATGAACGTAGGCTACACAGCAGGAAGCATTGTTGCTACGTATATATACATTTTATTTTATTTTTTTAATTTTCTTATATTTTAGAAATGTATATCCAGTTTTTCTTTAGATTTTTGGGCCCCAAGAGAGCAGGGCCCTAAGCTATAGCTTGTTTAGCTTATACGTAAATCCGGCACTGTAAACAGTATACACATACAGGCGCGGATCCAAGGGTGGCTATAGAGGCTATAGCCCCCCCCCCCTTGACGTTCAGGTATACACTGGATAAAATGGGCTTCAATCCTGTTTACTCTGGATAAAGAGACAAACTATGGTTTAGCTCCTCCCTTGATCATATCCTGGATCCGCCACTATATACAGGGTGTTTCAGATAAAACGTCCAGTGCTTATAAATCCGAAACGGCTGAGAATAGAAAGATGAAACAAAAACTGAAATAGGAAAATTCATAGGGCGCATCACATGGTGTTGTTGTGGTGACCCCCAGGGCCCTCCTTCAAGGGGGCCCAGGGGCCAACTTCAAATTTTCAAATAAGAACATGTATTGAATCATACCTCATTCAATAGTACTTGAAAAACGAAACAACTTTTGTAGGAAACAATTTTCGATTTAGGCCACCGTTTTTAAATGGCCGCAAAAAGGGGGTCCTATATCAGATAAAACGTCCAGTGCTTATAAATCCGAAACGGCTGAGAATAAAAAGATGAAACAAAAACTGAGATAGGAAAATTCATAGGGCGCATCACATGGTGTTGTTGTGGTGACCCCCAGGGCCCTCCTTCAAGGGGGCCCAGGGGCCAACTTCAAATTTTCAAATGGGAACACGTATTGAATCATACCTCATTTAATAGTACTTGAAAAACGAAACAACTTTTGTAGGAAACGATTTTCGATTTGGGCCACCGTGTTCAAAATGGACGCAAAAAGTGGGTCCTGTATCAGATAAAACGTCCAGTGCTTATAGGCCTAAATCAGAAACGGCTGAGAATAGAGAGATGAAACAAAAACTGAGATAGAAACGATGATAAAGCATATCAAGTGGTGTTGTTGTGATGACCCTCAGGAAACTCCTTGAAGGGGGCCCAGGTGCCAACTTCAAACTGATACAGGACTTTTTGCGGCCATTTTGAAAACGGTGGCCCAAATCGAAAATTGTTTCATACAAAAGTTGTTTCGTATTTCAAGTACTATTGAATGAGGTATGATTCAATACATGTTCCCATTTGAAAATTTGAAGTTGGCCCCTGGGCCCCCTTGAAGGAGGGCCCTGTGGGTCTCCACGACAACACCATGATATGCGCCCTATGACATTTTCCTATCTCAGTTTTTGTTTCATCTTTTTATTCTCAGCCATTTCGGATTTATAAGCACTGGACGTTTTATCTGATATAGGACCCACTTTTTGCGGCCATTTAAAAACGGTGGCCTAAATCGAAAATTGTTTCCTACAAAAGTTGTTTCGTTTTTCAAGTACTATTGAATGAGGTATGATTCAATACATGTTCCTATTTGAAAATTTGAAGTTGGCCCCTTGGCCTCCTTAAAGGAGGGCCCTGGGGGTCACCACAACAACAACATGTGATGCGCCGTATGATATTTTCCTATCTCAGTTTTTGTTTCATCTTTTTATTCTCAGCCGTTTCGGATTTATAAGCACTGGACGTTTTATCTGAAACACCCTGTATATATATATATATATATATATATATATATATATATATAATGTTTGTGTTTAGTATGTTGTACGATGGAAGCTGATGAAAGAGCTTTATATTATTCTTGATTTTTTGACAGGTAAACAAAGAATATTTCGGGGATTAATCTACTCGATTATTATAATAAGATTATAATATTGTATTTTATCTTTTCTCTTGTATGTATATTCTCAGTCCTGCAGGAAGTTTTCATTTCTTTCTTGGAATAGATAAACGAAGACTTTGGTTCGGCTTCTCCTTCACAAATCTCTGTCGAAAGGTTGACTTTATCGCTACAAACACAAATTACTTCTTCTCATAGAAACCATCTACAAATACACTGTACTGCTGAAACAGAAACCATCAACTAAAGAGGTCATAAGTTTTGCCATTCCTCGTGTTTGAAATTCCCGTTCTTCACAACGACTTCCTTCCTCCCGCCCCTGTTAAGAAGTTCAAAGTAGGTTTTCAAAAGGACTTGCTCCCGCTGAGAAGGAAAGTGGGATGAGGAATGACTATAGTGCCATCTAGCAGTTAGACGGCCAAGTACGTGAACACGAAAAAATCTGATTTCTGATTTCTGTAGATTCAATAATAAAGGATATAATTTCTCATCGATTGTGTAATGAATGTCTTTGGAAACAGCGAAAAAATAGTACAGTAGCGCACAAGTACAAAGATAGTACTCCATTTTCAAAAAAGTCCGAAGTTTTTAGCTCTTTTCCTTACTGTAAAAAAACAGAAGACTTTTCCCTCTAATTTTGATCATTTTCTTATGGGAATTTGGATTATAATTATCTGTATTTATAAGAAGAAAATATCACGCACAGCGTTCAAATTGCACCTTTAAAATGAGATGCATCATATTGAGTGAGCTATTGAGACATTTTTGCGAAAGAACGAAATGAAACCATGATTTGCCTAAAAAATGGTTGAGATCCCATGTTAAATTGAACACCAATATTCCGGCCGCTGTGGCGCACTTCTTCTCCCTCTTAAAAGTACTTGATCGTAAATTTTCAATTTGTTGTTTATTTTCTTTCTATTTTTTGTGCTTCAATAATGGAATCCCAAATTTTATTTAAACTATCGTGCTTTGTTAGTAATGAATGTTATAATTGTATTAACTTAAGTTTATGTATTGTAATGCAGAATGGATCTTGAATTTCTCTTTCTATATTATTGTTTACCGTATGAAGTGAGCTAACCTACTTTGAAGATTGACTTATGAAAGTATTTTGAAAGAAGAAATATGAACTGTGTATTGTTTTCAATATTCATGTTGTATTCTTTGAAACTAGTTATAATGTTACTTTTCTTCATGTCTATGTAAAACTAGTTGTAACTGCCTTCTGATTTGCAAACGCTTGACTAGAGATTTGACACTACGAGGTATTTGTTGTAACCGATAAGTGATTTTTTCTATGTTCTTTTGGAAAACAATGGTGATATTAAAATTGTACTTTTCCAGGGACACTTGAAACTGCGAGAAATTCCTGGGTACAAAGAAATTTCTAACCCGTTCTTTGCTGCAAGAGTATCTGCCTGGATATCACTTGATATTTTCTTATCTTTTTATAGTTAAAGTTAACTTTAACTGGATTTTTGTAATGTTCCGACTTCGTAGCCATTTTTTTTTTGCGTCAACTTCAAAGTTACAAAATAATGTGAGTTTGATTGCTCTTCTATAAAACCAAAAATCGACATGTTCAGTTTTACCTGAAATAAGCGTGCTAAAGAGGTATGTGTATATTGCGACCTTGATGTTCATTCTCTCCGAACTTTGATGTAAAATTTCCTATCGAACTTAAAAGTGGTAAGATGTATAAGCAAAAAAATAAAATTGTTGTTAGTTACTACGTCCCCAATTATGAATTAGAAATTAGAGATATCATTTGCTCTCCAAAACTTTTGAAATTTTCAAAATACCATATGTCTAATCAAAATGAATTTGAAAAATTATTTCGAAGGAGAGTTCGATAGATACTCACAAGTTGGATGTAATTTTACTATACACAAATTGTAGTTTTTTTTGTATTTTTCTTATGTAAAATCAGGATGCTCTCGATGTATTTGAATTAGTAAATGTTGTGTATCGAAAGCGTAAATAAATAACTTTTTGGCTTAGCAGAGAAGTCGACTACAAATTCAAAACATCACAGAATTGGTTAAAATAAAATTTAGCAACAGAAACAAAAAGAAAACGACGAAATGAGATAGGAATAACTTTTTTTTTTGTGCCAAAAGGATTGATTAGGAGTCCTACTTTACCCAAGTATTATTAGCTATCTTATACTGAACATGCAAAAGTTCAATTTTAATATTTTCCTCGTTTCTACCAGTATCTTAGGAGAGTAACTTCTTAATTACAGCAAACACATCGGAAAATCTGATTTTTTTTTCCCTTCAGAAACAAACAGAAGTATTACAACTGGGACACTTCATGGGTGCTAGGGTGCTAAAAGTAACAAATTCACTTCCGATTTCAAAAGTCTGCAAAATCTCACTACGAAATCAACCACTTTATCTTCATGAGTCAAGTAAGAATATAGAAAGTGAAATTCACAAATTATTCTTTATTACAATATAAAAATTGAATTAATAGAGACGCATACCTTAATTAAGCAATAGAGTGGATATCATAATAACGAAAGTTAAACACACACCTGAGCATTTGAGCAACAATTCAATTGAACACGTTTCAATGAAAATTGTCATCATCATCAGTGCATATTTTCCTAAAGACATTACATGTTCGAGAAACTACATTTTGATAAATCATCTTCGAGAAACGTAAATATTCGAACATGTAGTTTTTCAAGCAACATAAATCTTAAAAAAAAAAAAAAAAAAAAAAAAATACGCGCTAGTGATAGTGAAAATTTACCGGTGAAACATCTGCAACTGGACTGTTATTTGTATGCTAAACTAAATATTGAACTTTTGTTATTAGTTATACAGAGGTAGTTTAAATTCATTTTGGATTCTATAATTAATCACTGAAGCATAACAAACATAAACTTAAATAATAAATAAATAAAAATTTACCGACCAAGCACTTTGACCTGAGAAACCTAACTATCACGTTCCTTTACCTTCATCTTCGGCAAGCAGACTGATTGCTTCATCACACAAGAGAAGTCAGATACATCTCACATTCTTGACAGCATTTTCCGATTGTCTTTTGTTTATCTACGATAATCTGTCATCAGATGAGATATACAGGGTGTTACAACAATGTGTCACCATATTTTGGGAACAGATTTCTCACATCAAAAACTATAGGACCTATCGTAGTTGGGTCAAGACATCACTGAGGAACTGTTATGTGAACTATCTAAATATCCATGTTTAAAAATGCTCCAATACTTGCACACCAATTTTTAGAGTAATAGGTAGAGAATGATCAAGTACCTCCAAACAGCCTCTCTAAAAATGATTGTGCAAGAACCGGAAGTTCTAAAAGATGGATATTTGGATAGTTCACATACTAGTTCCTCAGTGATGTCTTGACCCAACTACAGTCGGTCCTATACTGGAACTATGGGCCTTTAAGGTTGGTTTAAAGAGACAAGTCCTGCCGATAGATGGCACTACAGTCTTCGTATCTCTCCCATATACTTTTTACCTTTCACGAAAATTCACGATTTCCTTTACAAATTTTAACCTAGAGACTTCAAATTTTTAGAAAAGGAACTTCATAATCTATCGAAGGCAATAATCCGTGCCGATTTTTTTTATTTTAGAATTTTGTTCATTGTTGAAATTGCTTGATTGTTGAAATGGGTATCTAAATCTTTAACAATCGAACTGTTTCAACAATAAAGAACATTCTAAATAAAAAAAAAAATCGGCACGGATTGTTCCCTTTGATAGGTTATGAAGTTCCTTCTCTAAAAATTTGAACTCTCTAGGTTGAAATTTGTAAAAGAAATTGAAAATTTTCGTGAAAGGTAAAAAAAAAATAAATGGGAGAGATATGAAGATTGTAGTGACATCTATCGGCAAAACTTGTCCCTTTACACTAACCTTAAAGTTTTTTTTTTTTTTTTTTTTTTTTTTTTTTTTTTACGTTTTCGGCACTCTATAACTATAAAACCATGCATTTCCAACTACAGGTTCATATGAACTTTTTTTCTTATTTTGATGTGAAAAACCTTTTCCCCAAAATATTGTGGCAAACTTTTACAACACCCTGTGTAAATAAGATCTTTGTTATTGTCTTTTTATAAATTAGGTGCAATTAAGTTATTTTCTTAAATTTTTATTTGGTAATAATACTAGTTTAAGTGTTATATATACACAGGGTGTTAATGAACTATGCCGACAAACTGTAAGAGGCGATTCCTTACAGCAAAATAAGAGAAAAAGTTCATATGGACCTGTGGGGAAAAGTGCTTAGTTTCAGAACTAGGGCTGTCCAAATTTCAAAAAGCCCTATTTCGAATTCGAGAAACTGTGAATGGTGGTCCTTATCAGCGTAAAGGAAGTCACGTATCCGCAATCCAAAAATGCAAATTTCATTAATGTTCAATGGGTGTACAGAGTGTTTCATACAAGGTGAAATTCCCAGACATACCATCAACCGAATTTTGAGATATGCTCTGACTTTATGATTGGTCCAAAGAAGGCAAACGATAAGCCTTGATAGCAGTGAACACGGTATCCTTTGGCGCGATGTCGGAAGTGTTAAGGATCGTCAGCAGCATGGTCTCTTGTACTCGGGAAAACGCATGCTGCGATGTTTTCTTTCACGCTTATAAGTGAAGAAAACGTGAAATATACCGTGATGAAATACATCGCATCACACGTTATTCCGAACACAGAAAAACATGAAGCTGCCGGTTTCTAACACTTCGGACTTCCCTCCGAAGCATTGGATGTCCATTGTTGTCAAGGCTCACCTCCTGCCTACTTTGAACCCTCCTTGAAATCAAGGTATATCTGAAAACTCTATTGAGAGCATATGTGAGAATTACATCCTGTAGGGAATGCCCTGTACATTTATTTAAACTTGATGAAATATGCACTTTTGGATTGTGTATGCGTGGCTTCCTTTACGCTGATAAGGGTCACCATCCACAGTTTCTGGAATTCAAAATAGGATCTGTTGAAATTTTGCCCTTTCGCGACTTTGGACAGCCCTAGCTCTGAAACTATGCACTTTCCGCCATAGGTCCATATGAACTTTTTCTCTTATTTTGATGTGAGGAATCACCTCTTACAGTTTGTCGGTATAGTTCATTAACACCCTGAGAATAAAACAATATAAATTTGCGATACTTAAATTTTAGAATAATCTCTAAAACTATGGTGTTGGTGCTAATTATTAAATTAACGAACAATCACTATGACAGATTTTTTAAAAGAATCAGAGAAAGCAAAAAGAATAGGTGTTTGTTTCTTTGAGATTCTATAGAAACTTACCAACATGACTATAGGTGCTAAATACACCCAGCACACAGACCAAAATATACCAGGCCTGTGGCCTGTCAT
The DNA here is from genome assembly GCF_964235325.1 of Thermobia domestica. NCBI lineage: Eukaryota > Metazoa > Arthropoda > Insecta > Zygentoma > Lepismatidae > Thermobia > Thermobia domestica. Next base: position 31,885,132 of record NC_137462.1, on the reverse strand, counting down.
TTGAAAAATGCAATCGCAGAATTTGTTCGCTCCAAATATCCATGATATGGAAATTGTCTGGAAAAATATCACCCACAGAAGAGACATACCACTGGCAGAGTAGAAATCCATCAGCTGGAAGATGTAGGCTCCACCCTTTCATGAAAAAAAAAAAATACATATAACTGTAAGTTTGCATCAGTGAAATACTTTAGAACATTTTTTTAAAATTAATTAATTAATTAATTATAATATTTGTAAGACAAAATCTAACTAATACATTGATCTTGGAAATACCGAATTCGAAATTTCAACAGGCTTACACGTGGTCCCTACATACAGAAAAACTAGTTTTTGGATGCCTGTAAGTCTGTTTGTCCCAATGTAAATACATATGTTTACTCGCCTAGCCTAGAAGCCACAGCGTTCTACGTGTCACGACCAAACTTTAAATTTAAAGTTTTTATAACATTGTCTAAGGAGCATTTCTTTAAATTTTCTTAATATTCCCATTCCCAAAAATAAAAATAGGGTAGTTTACTGAAGAATGAACATCGAAATTTTCGTTTTTCTCGATATAGCTCAAACGATTTTGTTCATATTTTATAAATCAATGTTTTATTATATATATATATATATATATATATATATATATATATATATATATATAGAGAGAGAGAGAGAGAGAGAGAGAGAGAGATAAATATAGATATAGATATAGATATAGATATAGATATAGATATAGATATAGATATAGATATAGATATAGATATATCAAGTGTCACTGTTCGTCTCAGTGACCCCAAAAACTATGGATTCAATACTAAGATCTGTCATTTTCTATCATTTTTATATCTCTCCCCCTCCCCAAGTCGCAGTATCAAAGTGAAATGGTAACCATCTCAGGCCGGAACCTCATCTATGTTGAAAGTTTGATTGACATCGATCGGGTGATTCAAGAGTTATTAAATGACAAACGTAGTCACTCTCATTTACACACACACACACACACTTATATATATATATATATATATATATATATATATATATGGATAGATAGATAAATAGATGGATCATACCATTACTAAATTTTAACACGGAAAATTCTTGGTGGCCCGACTTCCATTGTTGAGCCGTTAAAAACTTCTATTTTCAGGTTTTGTGCACTGTGATACACCAAATTTCTTCACAGACACTGCAATTTTATAATAATAATTTCTGGTTTGCGCATTTACACTGACGAAAGACGTTTTGTAACTAACCTCAGTGACCATGGGTAATCCTAGAAGGAACATGAGGACACAGACTCCTAACGTAAACTTTTTTCTATGTGCTCTCAGTACTAAAGGCCAATTGTCCACCATCCCAGTGACAAAGGATTCCACATTACAGAATTCGCTGTCAATGCCAAGAATCTGAAATCAGGAACAAATAAGATTATACAGTATAATCAAACCAAAATTAAATTACTTTTCTTTATATAAAAAAAAATCTAAATTAAATATTCCTGTATTCTTTTTATTTTATTTTATTGTTTTTGCCTTTAGAATTGTGAGAGTATTACTTGGCAGAGAATACATAATGAAAAGAAACGAAAATGAAATATTTCGGTCTTACATCCCACGTTTATACCCTGTAAGCTGAAGACAATGATGAAATAATAGCAGTTAATGATTACGAAACGAAATGATGGAAGGAGAATGAGGAAGCAAACGTTGATGCCCTGTAGGCTAAAGGAGAAAGATGATTAATGAAAGTGTATGTTTATGAGATGAACTAATGGAATGAGAATGCGATAGGAAACATTTTTGCCCTGTAGGCTACAGAAAATTATAATTAATGACAGTTAATGATTACTGTTCGGGATACAAATATCGTATTATTCTTTTTAATTTGAATCTTTTCTTTAAAAACTTTAAATATAATACAAAATAAATTTTTAAAAAATAATTAAAGATATTTTCAAACAATAACAGTCTGCAATAATATTAACTGATTGTTTTCAATTACCTACTGCATAATTCTATATTTTATGAACAATGTGTAAAATGAACATAATAACAAAATGAATTGTCTTAGTGTAAACTGGGTATCGTTCTCTCGGAATCGCCTATTTACCTGTATCTTTGACTAATAGGATTTTCCCCCTACTATGAATTCATTCGTACTACTCTAATGTACTCGTCTTTGCTTGAATCCGATTCCGGTCCTCATTTGATTTGGATCCTATGTAAAACTGTAGGTCCATGTCTCGTATAGTCACGTTTCTGCAAGGGATGCAAACTTCCAATTCAATCGACCAATCATTCCTACTGTTCGAAATTTATTCCTGCTATTCCTATTAGTCTCTGAAATGTATTCCTATTATTCGTACTGGTTTCCGAAATGTATTCCTACTAGTTTCTGAAATGTATTCCTGCTATTCCTACTAGTTTGTGAAATTTATTCCTACTAGTCTCTGAAATTTATTCTTGCTATTCCTACTAGTTTCGGAAATTTGTTCCTACTAGTAACTGAAATCTATTCCTGCTAGTCTCTGAAATTTATTCCTGCTATTCTTACTAGTCTCTGAAATTTATTCCTGCTATTCTTACTAGTCTCTGAAATTTATTCCTACTAGTTTCTGAAATTTATTCCTATTAGCCTCTGAAATTTATTTCTACTATTCCTATTAGTCTGAAATTTACTCCTACTACTCTTTGAAATTTATTCCTACTCTTCTTATTAGTCTCAGAAATTTACTCCTACTAGTCTCTGAAATTGATTCCTACTATTCTTATTAGTCTCTGAAATTTATTCCTACTAGTCTCTGAATTTTATTCCTACTATTCAAACGAGAAAATCTTAAATTTCGATTATGTTTTTGTTTTTCATTCTACTCGAATGAGATTTCATTTGAACACAAAAGAATACCAAAATCGTTTACAAGATGTGAATCAGTTGAAAGCTATACATAATATAAGTGTTTATTACTAGTAGTCTTGCAACCAGTTATGTAATACTTACAGCCAGCATAACAAAGAAAATGGTCGCCCATGCCACGGATCCTGGAAGCTTTAGTACAACTTCTGGATAAGTTAAGAACACTAAACCAGGTCCACTTTTCACAACGTCTGCCACAGATGCTGACTGTGTGAAGGCAATGTAACCCAAAATGGAAAAAGTTATAGAACCAGCCAGCAAACATGTTAGTGTGTTCACTATACAGGTTATAATGGCGTCCCTGAAAAATTTTTTAAAATGTCATGTTAAGATTTAAAAATCTTATTATGGTAAATAATATTTTGTAGATTAAAAACCTATTTCTGATGTAGATATAACGAGAGAATAACGGCAAAATGTGATAAATATTTAACATGAGAAATTTAACTAAATTTCTTTGAAAATACTGAATCAATCCATACATTCTACAGAATTTATTTAGCTTGATAGCCTAGGTACTTATATCCTTTACTAATAAAGCACTTCTCCGAATTGCTAACATTTAGACTTAATTATAATTCATTGATATACATCAGCGTTATGATTAGTTTCGTAACCAGAGGCGGCTCGTGAGGAAAGTCACACTTGTAAGAGTTAAAGTTTTATCGCTTGAAACTAAGGGAACAAAGAGTATCTAATATATTAATTGTCGTATATAACAATTAGTACATTAAGGTCAGATGTTTCAATTCATTTTTGGATAATTTGTATTAATGATATGCACTTATATTGTAAAGGTAAGGTAATAGAAAATTTTGTTAAAATAGATACAGGGTATCTCAGAAGTCCCCTGACATAGGGTAACTCTGTTATTATCAGAGTTACATCGAAATGTAAAAGAGAAAACCGTCTCCAAATATGATGTTTTCAATCTAAAGAAAAGGATTTTTAAAATCGGGCGAGTCGTTTGGGCTGTATACTTTTATGCGCCCAATGTTAAATGAAAATGCAACGTTGCCATTTACCTGGAACCCACAACATAAATGAATGAATGAATTTACACTAACGTGTCGATGGCCAGCCCCCATTTCAAATATGTCCCCATTCATCTTACTCTTACAAAAGTTATTACCTTACCCTTAACTCACCCTACCCTTACAAAAGGGTGGCAAATGGTATTGTACGATGTGGCAAATTGCCTGTATCTGTAAAGTTTTTTCAGCATTTCATACAATGAAATCGGTTGTTTCTTTTTCGAAAGTTCAACTACGAGGGACGTCCAATAAGTTATCTACCTAGATAGGAAGGGAGGGGCAGAGCATAAGATGCAGGCCAAGGCCACTGTGGGGAACCCTGCTGCGCAATTTGAAGTCAGTCGGAGCAACGCGTTGGTCGTGAGCAGAGTGCGTTAAACCACGTAGAGAATGTGTTGTGTGACTCCGCGAATAATGGATTTGAAGAAGTTGGAGCACCGTTCCTTTATAAAGTTCCTCACTAAAGAAGGGAAGGGACCCAAGGAGATTCACGAGCGACAAGTGTATGGGGTTGCAGAATGGGTGTTTTAAGTCGGACGACGAGGTCCAACAGAGTGTTTCCCAGTGGTTTGCAGGCCATGACAAAGACTATTTTTTCTCTGGGATTTCTTCGCTACCGACAAAGTGGCGACGGTGCATGGTCCTCCATGGGGACTACATGGAAAAACAATGATGGCCGGGTGAGCCTATCTGCATTCCTTCTTGCCAAGGTAGATAATTTATTGGACGCCCCTCGCATATTTAATGAAACAATTAGTTGTTAGGATAAATATTTATTACCAAATTCGCATTTTCCTTCTTCTTTGAATCTAAACAAATTCACAAGAGGATAAAGTCTGATGCAGTTTCAAACCCAAATACTAATTAGCAAATACAATTTATGTATTAAATTTTATTCACATTTACATTGAATGACCTAGAATGTTCTGCAGTATTATGACAGACAAATATTGTAAAGATACTTAGTTGACAAACTTAACTAACGTTGTGGTTAAAATAATTAATACACCCAAGATTGATGTATGAGTTCACAAGAAATTGTTCCTGTTGTCATTGGCGTCAGCAAGACATAAGTTTTGGGGAGAGACAGAGTACCACGGTGCCCCGGAAAATTCTTTTAAAAATATGTCTTCGTACATTACATATTAAAGCATTTTTTACTTAAAAATAAACAAAAACATTTTTTTGTATTTTATCTTTATCTTTGATAGTCTAGTTTTTTTTTTTTTTCTTTTTTGAAACTGTGATACTAAACACATACACACACACTTTAAAGTTTGTTTCTTTATTTAAACAGTAAGGTTCAACTTTATTTTTTTTTATTTTTATTTATTTTTTTTAGAATTTTAATTAAACTTAAATGATAACAAGTGTATGTCAAAAACAAAATAGTGATAAAAGGTAGTGCGAAGTAAATACTCAGGACTAACAAAAATTTGAAAACAGGTTTTACGCCCACAAATCTACAACTAATGTAAACGTGGTTCAACAATGTATAGCCAAAAAAAAAAAAAGTTAATTTTTTTTAAAGCTAAATTAAACTTGTTTTGCTGCTCGCTATCAGGGATGTTATAAAATAGAGGATCTGCCCATACGTATCTTCATCATGTGAACTCAATGAAAAAAAAAAAAAAGCATCGTCTGAGTCGGCACGTCTGATTGGCTACTTTCGTTTTCGCCATGATTGTTGGCTCGGAACATTGCAATCTTAGTGGCTTGGAGTGGGCAGAGTAGGTGTGGCGAAGCTGTGACGTATAGTTTCACGATTTTGTAGTATGGGCAGATTCTCTATTTTATAACATCCTTGCTCGCTATCTAAACAAAAACCGTTTGTTTCTTTACATTTTACTCCACTTTTACCTTCATAGGGCCAAAAATTGACTACGTTTTCTCACAATTCGAAACAAACTTTTGTGTTATATATATATATATATATACACTTTATCTAATATTGTTTTGTGGACGTAGGAAATTGCTGCATGGTTCAGCCTCTTTTGGGTCTAGATGACCTAAGATACGTCTTCAGTTTCTGCAGAGCAGAAATATTGGATGAAAGCCGTGTTACAAATATTGGAGGAACACGTCCCCAGTGTCTCCGGTGGGATTAACGCCCGTGCCTTTAGTAAAGCGATGATTGCTAATTAAATCCTACCCAAACGAACTCCAGTTTAAATAAACATGATTTGCTATCACTGTAATATCTGTTTGCTCTTAATATTTAATATCTAACATTATACGTGTGATGATTCGAATTTATCTAAACCGTGTATTATTTAAATTTTTTGCAGCTACTACGACTAATTTCGGTGACTTTTCTCTGTCGTCTTCATCAGAACATACAAAAGTTTTGAAATGAAATGAAAAATGAAATTTTTGAGTTTTACGTCCCACGGTTATGTCGGTTAGGCTAAAGGAGACGGTGATGATGAGAGATGAATGAAATGGTGGAATGAAGAAAGTGGGAGAAAACGGGAGAACCCCGAGAAAACCCACGCACACGGTGTTTGTCCACCACAAAGTTCACTTGGTACAAAAGTTTTGAGTAAGGGGATTTGCAAAGAGGCAAAGAAATGGATAGATGGTTCTTACCTATCTAATAGAAAACATATTCTTATTTTTACTGCAATCTTGCCCCTTTATGATTTTTATTACTTCATTTCTCCTTTTTATTATTATTTTTTGTTTGATTACAAACTGTAAAATTGAAAATATATTTTAATGAGAGGAAGAAATAACCGAATTGATGAACAGGTCTTATCGGGCTAGCAGCCAGGTAAATACTGTTATATCTTGCGACGTTTCGAGGGCTGACATCGTCCTCATCTTCAGGCAAATATGATGGTGCAATGCAGTGTATATTCGCCTGAAGATGAGGACGATGTCAGCCCTCGAAACGTTGCAAGATATAACAGTATTTACCTGGCTGCTAGCCCGAGAAGACCTGTTCACAATACGTCGCCAGGAAAGCTTCAATAGATAATTACAAGTATATTTTATTTTATTTATTTATTTATTTACTATGAAAACATTTTAAGAGCCTGAATTATTAAAAATAATACAAAGTTTACCATTTTTCTTTTGCTCGCTTTTCATAAGTGAAAGGATATAATGAAATGCAACTTATCACAAGCAGACCACCACAATTCAACCTACCACAATAGATAGATATGAACCTGAAGAATTTTCAATGTTGCCATCCATACAAATTACAGTGTTGTCAGAATAACATTCCCCCAAGTCTAAGTTAAGGCAGCGTCTAGACGAACGAACTGAACTGCATTTGATTACGTATCATGTTTTGGTATCCTGTGAACTACTTTATAAGATAACATTATTATTAAATTTTAATAACTGTATGTTAAAACTATTTTGTTTATTACAAACTAAATACAACTATTATTTAAAAAGTAGTTCACAGGATTCCAAGACAACGTGACATGTAATCAAATGCAGTTGAGTTCGTTCCTCTAGTCGCTGCCTTAACTTAGATTTTGGGGAAAATGTTATTTCGGCAACACTGAAAATTCTTCAGGTTCATATTTTCTGTTGTAGAATAACATTATCTATGTGGTAAGTTGCATTTCATTATCTCTTTTCACTTATGAAAAACAAGCAAACAAGTGAGAAGAAAAATAATAAATTTTGTGTTAATTTTTAGTAAGGCAGGCTCTTAATATCAATGTCTCATGATATAGCTTTCTATCCTTATTAAAATTACCTTTGTCCCGATTTAGAGTTTGATTTCTGGAAAATTTAAAATGCAATTCAAATGCTTTTTTTTTTTTTTCATATAGGACGGATAGTGTTTATATGAAATATATATATCAATTACCTCATGTTTATGCTGAAATAAATTTTTCACAAGTCTGAAGCTTCTAATCTCTTAGTGTATAACACTGTAACAGTTTTATGTTAAGCTTCTGCACTTACCTGAAACAATTGTGATGAAAATCATTGTAAGAGCCCAATGCAGGTAATGCTCCTGTGCCCACACTATACCCAAAAAAGATCTGAGTAGCCCCATCTATCCACGCTGAAGCACTTTTCAACTTGGACCAATCTGGCGTTATGAAGTAATACAATCCATCCGCAGCACCATCAAGGGTAACCCCACGAATTAACAATACAAACATAATAAGATATGGGAAAAGTGCTGTGAACCAGATGATCTGAAATCGTTAGATAACAAATATTTGAGAAGACTGTATCTATAAACAAGGAAAAATTTCCTTATATTTATATTAATAAGACATAATTAATTACCTGCAAATAAATCATATTTGTATTAAATACGATAATCTATTATTATATTAAAATCTATATTTGAAGTTAAATCCACTGCTTTTCTTAGGCATGTAACGATTGTATATCAATCCTTTGACAAGAGAAAAAAGTTTTTATTAAAAAATTGAAATTTATACACAATACTAGCCTTTGGTTAGCTGGGGGCTCCGTCCCAAGGCCCCCGCGTTTGCTTGTCGTATAGCCTCGAACCTCTTAAACCCACAATTCTGCCGAATTTCAAGTTTCTTTTCCTATTTCAACCATCTAAAAGATATGATTTTGTATCCCAATTAAACGCCTATTTAAATAACATTGAAAATTTTTCATACCACCTTTAGACGATTAAAAAAATAAAAATATTATCTTTTGGCAATTTTCTTGTCGGTTGGTTCCGGAAGGCTACAATCATGCCAAACTTCATCATTCTAATCCTGCCGGAAGTACCTAAACATTTTGGGGATATGGAAGATGTCCCATATAAATATCATGGGAAAGATCTTTCAGTTTTCCTAAAACCACTCAAAATTTGGAAATTTTTATTTTTGGTAATTTACTCAGGTAACGCTAACGAAAACATACAAGCATACCGAAATTCAAGTTTTTATTCCAATTCCAAGTGCCTAAAATATGAGATTATAGGTCTTAAAAAAAAAAAAAAAAAAGCTCATTTAAATAACAGGGAATTTTTTCATCCTACCTTTAGATCCTCTAAATATTAAAAGTTTTCACTTTTGGCAACTTACTTGTACGTTAGTTTCGAAAAGGTATAATCATGCCAAATTTCAACTTTCCACATCGAGCTCCTCTGTGGCTAAGCGGTTAACGTTCGCGCCTTTGGCGTGGGAGACCCGGGTTCGATTCCCGGCGGGAGCTCATGTGGTTCGGATTCCACGTTAATCAGTAGGTCCACGTCTCATATAGCCTCGCTGCTGAACGGGACGTTAAACTCAAACACCACCACCACCTTAACTTTCCACATCAACCAGAAGTACTCGTTATTTTATGTCAGTTCATGTAGTTTTAGGTAGGATTTGGTATATAAATAACACGTTACTAGTTATTAATTTATAATGTAGTCCTGGAAAACTTTAATTTGATAATAGCTAAAACTCAGGCTTTGTTTTTTTTTAATTTATTTTGTTTCAATCGCATTAGCATTAACAGTGGGTGAAAAAGTTATAATGATTTTTTTAAATATTAAGAGTAAATGCAGTTAATTATATTTATCCATTATTTCTTTTCAACTTTTAGGTCAGCGTCTTTCAAACTGTGGTCCTCGAGGTTTGCTATTGTGTTCCTTTTAATCCAAGAGAGTCAGAACAAGTATAATGGGGATTTCCACTAAAATACGGATTTAATATTCAAATTCAAAACTAAATACAAAATAATGGTATAAAATGTCCCTTACAGTATTTTTTTCAAATACTTTTCAGTATTGGAAGATATCAGAGAGAGATAGAGAGGGAGAAATACCATCTGAATTTTCCGCAGAAGAAAAAAAAATTTATTGGTTCACGTCATAGGTGTATCTGGAGACGACACTGCCTTTGCCCAGCATATAGCATGAAATGGTGCATAATTATAGTTTTATACAACACTTCAGAGAATGGATATCTATACAGTTATGAAAAAAATATTCCTGAAAACTGAGTAACCAAATTTACCAGTTATATTTGTAAATTTAAATTCTCTACATGCAATACCGACTTTTCCCTTTCCCAAAACCTCTATTAAAACTTTTGCTTTGTTATCGTACCATTGATATACCATGATATATTTGTTCTTTAACAAACAAACAATTTAGCTTGTTGTGTGATAAAATTTATTTGTTCGGAGAAAAAAAAATATTTAGCGTACGTATGCATTTCTGACAGCTTCTGCCTTTGGAGGTGGATACCAGCTGACTGAAGAGTGAAGATGTGAATGATGCTGCCATCTGCGAACCTTCGTAGGTGTGTGGCAAACATCCGCTCTTCAGAATGAAGAAAAGGTAATTATGGTAGACAACGTAAGTTTTGTTTCTCCAGTTGTCTCACATTTCCAAGAGCATGTTATTTAAGCATTTTATCCTTTTATTTGTGCTTCAAAGTGAAGTTAACATATTATGAGTGAGATATTAGAAATTATTGGAAGTTATAGTTATTTGTGTAATGAAGGAAAGTGAAATTATTTGTGGAAAATTGTTTGTAACCTGTTTGACGAAAAATGAAAGCCTATGAACGGGACCATTTACTAAACAATTTGTATGTATGGTTTTTGATTTTCTATGCATGGACAAGTGAAATTTCTACATATTTGTATATTATGTATATTCAAGTGAGAACATACTCTGCTAGCTTCAAAATTACCAGTAAAATATATGTTGCGGATAGTCACATTTTTTGTTGAGGCAGAAAGATTGATATTTTTTGTTTTGTTAAAAAGCATAGGAAGTGCCATTATTTGCTTATCTATTAAATTTTGTTTTCACAATATTGAATAAAAATTGTTATATTCGTTTAGTTGAAAATCTTAACTTTGAATTTAAAGCTAACTCTAATGAAAAAAAACACCACAAAAAGGAACTATCCGAGTGGTTCTTTAATAATTTCTAAAACAATCACACAATAAGCTGAAATAAAAGAAGAAGAGACAAAGAGTAAGTGAACTCTCTAAATGTAGAAGGATTTGTTTAAAGAGAACTTCAAATACATGTTATAAGTTATCTCTTAATTATCAATGTTATTTATTTTCAAGTGGTAATAGATATTTAAGGATAAATCTGTTTTTGTTTTATTCCTGAATTAAGTTGATGTCAATGGATTTTAACTGAAAGATATGCGTGATGTGGAAACGAAATAATGTAATTTGTCCTGCACATTTTACGCATAATTTAGACTGATATACATTAGTATTAACTGTGGTCTTTATTATTTAAGTTATATTTCATGAGATAAGAAATTAAAGTGGTAATCAATATAAATTTGCTGTGGTAGTGCAAGGCTAATTTGTTAACAAATTGTTCGTAATAAATTTGATTCGCTGTCTTCACAGTTTATATCTGAAATAATTAAATATGCATACAATGGGCAGGTTCAATAACTAGTATAGTAACAGAATTGAAGCCTATCTCTGTAATCGTGAAATTAGGAGATCATAATGTACCTGTCAAACTCACCCAATTCAATCATGAGCGCTTTAGTTAAAATTTCTACGGCAAGAGCGACTTTGCTTTAACGTAGACGGTAGAAAGCAAATTATTAGACAGCTGTTTTGCAATATCAAATTTGAAAAAAAAAAATCTTTCAAATTCCCGCTATTTGTTCCATATGCAGCTAAGCCCTTAGACTTCTGGGGCTCCACTTACATCAATAGCATATAAACATGGAGTGGGGCCATTTTCAGTGGGGATAGCTTAAAAGACTTTTCAAAGTCCATTTTCTTAGTTAATAATGCGTATATAAAAAAGGAAATTTATTTATTCCGCACGCTGTTCTTTTAAATTAGAAGGAAAATAAATAAAAAAGAAATGGAAGTCTCCAAACAAGTGACTTGCATATCACACTCTACAGCAGATATTCTCAAACAAAGTTTAGAAATGTTATATGCTAGCGTCTTTTACTTTTCTTCCTAACCTTTAATTATTAAAATAATAATAATAATAAACTTTTTTTTTTTTTTACAAATACCAACACAAACTTAAGATAATTTTAAAAACTAAATATACTGCAATTATTAATATGTACTTAAAACATTATATAAATATACTTTCGAAGAGTACAGTCAGTCTAATAAAATTGTCCCTAGTTAAAAAAAAAAAAGTTTGTAAAACGCTGTTCTAGGTCATGATTGATCTGATGATATATCGTGTAGTCTGTACTCGATTTCGATCAAATATTTATCAGATTCTCATGTAGATATTACTGTAATTTCACGTGTTATTAAATTGCGAAATGTACGACTTTTGTCTCTTAAGAGGAAATAAAGAAAAATATATAACATAACCCTGTAACTTATAAAATGGGAGATACAGTGCAATTTTGGAAGTTCTGTCGAAATTTTGGAAGTTCTGTCAGTCCAACGTCTATAAAGTCAACTGCATGAATCTTTATCATAACATAATATCAAGAAAAGAAACATCTCGATGTTAAGACACAGTTAAAAAGATTAGAAAATATTAGAACTACATTATACTTTAAGTATACTACTAATACTAGCGGTAAGTAAGTATAAAGAGTTAAGTACAAAGAATACTCGAAATTTTAATGTTTTAAAAATAAAATATCCTTATTCCTATTTTTGACAACAGCTCTACTTATTTTTCCTCGAGTATCGGCTTTTAGTAATTAATGATTCTTCATTATCCTTCCAATTATCTATGAAACTTTTAGTAGTAGAATAACATATGTCTACTAAAAGATTGGTGTGAAGCTACAGACAAGAATTGTCATAGTTAGTTTTTTTATATGAACAAGGAACATGTTCAATTAGTAATTGTGCTTTAAGAAGTACTTATTTATTTAACAACACAACGCGTAATCATAGTCAGTGCCGTGCCGTGGAGGGTAGGGGACAAGCGGGGCGACGGCCCCGGGCGCCGAAGTAAGGGGGCGCGAAAAAAGAACTGAAAAAAAGGAAAGAAAAAAAGAGGAAAATTACTTGAAATATTTTAGATTAATAGCAGTATTTTTTTCAAATTTTACTCATGTTAGGAAAATGCATGTGCACATATATAAAATGGAAGGGTAAAAAATAAAAAAGTGTTCAAAATCAAGAAAAAGCACGGCTTATTTTTGAAAATTTTTTTACGCCTCGCGTCAATCATGGTGGCACCTGGTTTGTCGACCTCACTCCGTCGTATACTTTCGTCCCGGTGTGATTTTCCACGACACGGCACTGATCTTAGTGTTGAAACAGTGCATATAACATTCGATCAATGCAAAGTATAATTTAAAGATTCCTCTATATTTTAATTTAGGCTAATAAAATAAATATTATTTTAATATAGTGAAACCTATTAATTCGGCCACCTGGTCACCTGTCAAACTTGATCTCATTTTTAAGAAAACAGCATTTTCCAATAAGATATGTATTATTTCTTTCTCTGTAATGTATGAATTATTTCTTTCTCTGCAATGTATGCATTGTTTCTTTCTCTGTAAGTTGGTCACCTGTCAATCTTAGAACTTGGCCGCATTGAAATAACGTTCTTCCTATGTTATTAATTATAAATTAATCTCTACAGGGTGGTCACAAAGTCCGTTACCCTTTGATAAATACTAATGTATAAATGCTAATGTAAGTTTTCCATTGTTTCAGATTGTGTGAACGATAGCTGATACTTCTAGTTACAGTGTTGCAAAACGTGTTATTGCAAGTTGTTGCCAGATCTCACCATCTGTGATAATGCGTGTGTGTGTGGTACATAAATGACATCGTTGCACAAAACCGTTACGATGCCATTGCCGAACTGACGGAAGCTGTGAAACAAGCTTTCACTCAAGTTACAGCTGCCATGCTTCGCAAACTGTCGCACAGAACCTGGCGGCGTATTATCCTTTGTCATGAGAATGACGGTCGACAGACTGCTCTTTTGGATACTTAATGTTTTCTATCTCAATAAAACCTCTCAAAAGTATTGTTGTCCATGTCATTCAGTTCTTTCTGTGTGGTTTTTTACGTACGTTTAGTGGTTTATGTAACTTATTTTCAGGTGTAACGGGACTTTATGGCCACACTGTATATGTTGGATACCTTCATGATCTTCATTTCTTAACTACGTCTTTTTTTTCTTGTGTGTATGTGTGTGTGTTTCGGGAGGTCAATAAACCCAAAGCACAACTGATAGTAAGACACATATAATTTATGAATACTAGCAACTTAATACACTTACCTTTCCACTTTGACTAAGTCCTTTCCATATAATGAAGTAGACTAGAATCCATCCCAAAAGTAGACAGCCAGCTAATTCCCATTGCATTCCACCAAGATTCTCCATTCCTTCTGTTATCCGTAAAACACGTTTTCTGTTATTTAAAAGATATGAAATACATAAGACACAATATATATGTTATTTAAACTTAAAAAATAATATCTGACCAAAGCTAACTCATATTATTACTTAATCTGTGGTACAGTTTCGACAACATATTATTGCCTTCGTCAGAAACATGAATGATGAAGGTAACGGTGTATGCTGAAACTGAACACAGATTAAGTAATAAAATGTGTTTGCTTTGGTCATATTTTAACTTTACTTAATTTAGATATAGTCTCAACGCTAGAATAAGCAATATTCAGATGTTATTTTTAAACACAAGTTAATGTTTATTACAATAAACTAAACAAAATGGCTAAGTCGATTAAGCATAAACAAATTTCAAAAGAAGGTTGTAAAAATGTGGATTGTAGTTAGACCACGTAAATTGTGTAAGAATCTTTCGGAGAAACTTAACTTTTCACCGTCCACAATATAGACAAACCACGCATTGTGACCTTCCAATAGAGTGGAAAACATCTTGAGCAAGATTGAGCTCTGTTCAAGCAATCATCCTTACTAACACTTTCATTCAACTTTATTAATCAAATACCTGTATGGTCTCTACTCTACTGGAAATAAACTCTGTTACAGTATTCCTAATACTTGCAACAAGACGAAGGCCGAGGGATAGGGTTTGCTATGGAGTGGTTCAAATCATACTCATACAATCGTAAACAAATCGTACAAATTCTTCATATGGACGAAACAACTAAAACTCTAAGCAAGGTAAACTCCAATGAACAAATAAAGAGAAAAAGGTGTTCCACAAGGGTCAGTTTTAGGACCTATACTCTTTCTTCTGTATCTTAATGATTTATCCTTAAATATAGAAAAGGATGATCTGCTCCTTTTTGCTGATGATACAACAGTACTTGTAGCTGAACAAAGACAGAAATAACTTGCAAGAAGCCATTGATCTTACAACATCCCAACTTACGCAGTGGTTTTCAGAAAATAAATTAGAACTAAATGCAGATAAAACAAAATGTGTCTACTATCATTTATCTCACACAACTTCACACCAACTACCGCAGATATCCATGAATCATGAAATATGTACATTTACTAATACCGTAAAATTTTTAGGTGTGTATCTAGATCATAAATTTTCGTGGTAAGAACACGTAGACAAACTAAGCAAATAGTTAGCTCAGACTATGTACATAATACCAGTTCTATTCCCAATATTGAACCTACAATCAATTCTATCTCTGTACTATGCCATATTCTATTCTCATATTAAATACGGAGTTGCGTTCTGGGAGTTTTCACCAAAACTTCAGAATGTATTCAAACAATAAAAATGTGTCATAAGAATCATTACAAAATCACTGAAACTCACCAGCTGTAGAAAACAATTTGAATCATTGAATATAATGACAGTTCCTTCTTTGTACATATTTGAACTTCTCAAAATTACTTGGGGTCATTTGGATAATATTAAAAGAGATGGTGATACTCACAACTATGTTACGCGTGGAAAAGATAACTTATCTACTATGTTTCATAGAACATTTACATATGGAAAAAATCACATATCTATATGGGCGTAAAACTCAATATTCTAACGTACCTGGGTACATAAAAGAATACTCATGAAAAGAGCTTCTTTGTCAACTCTCAGTGCGCAAACTGCTATAAAATAGCACATTTTATACAGTAGATGAATACCTTAATAGTCATTGTGAAATTTCGAAAAATGATTAAATCCCTATTGTATATAGCAGATGGTAAATACAAATATACACGTATATAAAGTAATTAATAATTACAATAGTAAGTAAGTCCATATATATATTTTTGTTATATAGATTGCAGAATTGGTTTAGCCTATATATATAGAATTTTCAAAAGTTGTTAAAGAGCATTGTATACTATTTGATCTAAGTATCTATTATATACTGACGAGTTCTATACCATTTTGTACAAATGTACATGTAATATGGTCTACAGAATGAGTAATAAATCTAAATCATATCATTCGACGCGTTAAGCTGTAATTCCCTGTCTTACACTTCCTCGTACTGAGAAGAAATGAGAAACTCCAAACAAACTTCCAGGAAAAATCAGGGAGAACTTAAAACTCTAGTAATCTTCCAGTTTCCCTTATTTTCCATATTTTTTTTTCAAACTAAGGTACGTTTAGCAATATCAACTACTGGACAATTTGTCGCGAAGATTGTAACATTGTTTGGTGCACAAAGTTTCTTTCTTGAGTTGTTATATGCATAAAGTTACAAACTCTAACATATTAAGCTCAGATTATATTAGCTTCGTTTTGAGTTATCTTCTGTTATTTAAATTGTTTGAGTTATAAGCTAAGCATTTGGGTGACCTTTAATATTTAAAAACTCAAATATTTGGAAAGAATTCATGTTTATTTACATTCTCTTGAACCTTAGATTATACTGTAGGTTAATTATTGTAGCTGAGCAGTATTTCATTTACATTCTTCAACAATAAGTAGAATAATTTTAAATATAGCAGTAGCGTAGTTAGGATCTTTAAGATGGGTCAGTGAGGGAGCCACTCAAATTTTGAAGAGGACATTTGTGATGCTAACATACGTACGTATATCGAGCGGCCACGATTCAGCTGGTACATTATCCTGATATTAGCAAGGAGTTGGGTTCGAAATTCAGCTATCATCCGTATTGAGGTTTTCCCACAGTTTTCAGGTAAATTGATGGAGTACTGTATAGTCAGTTTTCTTTCTCTTTTTTACTGAAATGTAAAATCGGAAACAAATGTTGGTTTTATTTCATTTAAACTAACTAACTAACTGATTGACTCTATGGCCTATCGAACCCAGAGGTTCAACGCTCTCCATTGACTTCTATCCTTAGCCAACTGGATCCAGTTTCTTCTTTGTATTCCTATTTCTGCGAGATCCACCTTAATATTGTCCTCCCATCTGCACCTAGGTCTTCCTAATAGACGTTTTCCGATTGGATTCCCAGTTAAAACTTTGAAACCGTTCCTACTTTCTTCCATTCTGGCTACAAGACCTGCCCACATAGCCCTCATAGACTTGATGACCTCTTTTACTTCATTTAAAATAAAATGAAAATATTTGAACAGAAAAGAAAAAAACAACATATAAATAAAAGAATTACAATCTAATTTTATAAACAGCATTACACTTCAGATTTATTATATAGTAAACAATTCCTCTTTTATTAATAGATTCAGAGGTTGGTACTTTAAGGTTTATCCTTAATTTGAATTAAATGTTCTATTACACAAAGTATTTATCAATTTGTATAAGATTTTCAGTATTTTTGTTGGTACCAGCATAAGCATTACTGAAAAGGAGGACTACTGTGTCCAAGGTTTTGAGTAGGGGGCCTAGTTCTCCAGAGCGCCGTTTAGCTCCACCACTGAACAGGAGAAAAATATTCCATTGTTTTAATATCCCCTTCTGATTAGTATCGTATCTTAATACAGCACTCTGCCTTCGGTCCTTGGAATACTTAATTGACAAATCAAAGGAAACAAAAGGCTATTGATGTATGCCAGCACTTACCTTCCAGAACAAGGGGGGTTTCTTTCTTTAAATGTAATGTAATGATTAGTAATTCAACTTACTCCCAATATTCCTCAACAGGTGTTGTGTGGTTGGCTGTTATATTATGTGGCAATAGTCTGTGCGTATGATTTTCTGATCCTTTGAAACAATGCTCTGTATTCCACCAATTACCTGGGGAAAAGAAGAATATAGAACAATTAGTCCAAGTTATATAATATGATTTTTTTTTTAACTGTCAAGCGTCGTAAGCTCATATGAGTGATTTCATTAGCTTATATGAGTCATTCAACCTCAACAACCCAAAAATTCGTTCATTTCCTAACATTTAAAGCGACTAGAGGTTCCTTGTAAGGTAAACAATATATTCTAAAATAGTATTTGCGTTCAACGAAAAAAAGATGATGAAAAACTGAAGCTTTCCTGGTGTCGTGAAGAATATAGTTGTCATTAGGCGATAGCAATACTAGAAGAAGGTAGCAACTTCAATAGGGATACCGGTCTTCAACTCAGCCAAACATGACTTCCTCTCATTGCAAGAAAATGTATACGAAACAACCAATCAGGGCTTGCCAACCAACCCAGTCAAGCAGCCAATCACAATTGAAGCCATAGACTGATGCTGATTGGGTGTCGTCATTGACCAATCAAATTCCGCGCTCTTCCTGCCAGCACCTATATAATAAAGGCTTACAAGGCCTATAAGGCTTACAAGAAAATTTTTGATTGAAATATATTGGATCTTTTGATGCATTTTTGGATCAGGGGCCACAAAATTTTTGAACGACCCCTAAATCGAGTTTTCAAATTTTCTACGGAATGAGCACATCATACTGAGTTAAGTGATAGTTTGGGTTTGGTTACACTATATGTAGTTCTTCAGATATAAAGCGTACCAGAAAATTTTTGATTGAAATATGTAGAATCTTTTGATCCAAAAAGAAAATATTCAAAGGTGAGGCATATACAAATTGACAGATCTTATTGTGCTGAACAAAGTACTACAGGTGAGTATAAAACCTCATGCGTGGTTTTCGAGAAAAATCGAATTTCTTTGTAAACCTAATACTATACGAGAACCATGCATTTATTGAAATGAAACTAATATTTAAAATTATTATGATTAAGCTCCCTATTATGATACTAACAAAATGACAATACATATTATGTTTATTGTTGTGACAGCTTAAAATTACCATTAACTCTTAAATTTTAAATTTATGTTTAGTTACAATATTATTCAAAGACAGACATATATCAGTCAAGAAATTACGTCGAGCTGAAGAAAATAAGATGGTTGTGGATCATTAAAAAAAAATCGGAAAAACGAACTTTTGTGACGCAAAAAGATATGTCGTTAATATTGCCTATAATAACTGAAGAGCTTAGAGGATAAAGATGTTATGTGCCAACTAGTGCATTTCGAGAAAATTAAGGTAAAAGTTTTTATGATGGCATTTTTTACTGAATCAATATACGTATTACAGATATAACTTTCTTTGTAGCTATATGTATGAAAATTTGTCCTAAGGCTTCTTACTTTCAAATGTTTCATTTGCACTCTCTCATGAAAGAAATTGTGTACATAACCCTTTCATCCGTTAATAGCATAAACAATATTCATATCTCAAAACAAAAGTTGTTTAGGTGGTATGAATAAAGTTATGATAAACGCATACACATGCTAGTGTCTAGGCCAGCGTTTCCCAACCAGTGTGCCGCGGCAGACAGGTGGGCCGTGAATGGGCCGCTGGTGTGCCGCGAGGAATCGAAACAAAATTATTAATTTTATAGTAGTCAAATTGCAAAACGTAGGGAAAAATGTATATTTGTATTTCACATTACTATGAACCTCTACTATGAATCTACAATTTTAAGTTTCATACCAGGTTACTGTTCTGTATATTTCTAATATTGAAAAAAATGGTTATCACTGTTATGACCATTATTGCTTCTTTATTATTGCAGACTATTTCGTAACTTGAAAATTTAAAATATCATTCAATCCTTTCGACAAATTACCTACATTTGTGTTTTAAAAGTAAAAGAGATTTGTTTGTTCGTTCCTTATTTAGTGATCTTCCTTTTTAGTAAAAGGTTGGATAGAATTTTTAAAAAGAATGCGTATTTTTAAAAACTTGAGTCCAATATTTCATTGCAATTGTTTTCTATTTTTAAATTAGAATGAAAAATAAGCATAATGATTTACCACGGGGAAGAACCAGTGATAGAGCTTTCTTCTCTGTAAGAAGATCAATAATCACAGAAAAATACCACTGTGTTCTCGGTAATCTTATATATAAAAATAATAATATCTATAAGGTGCCGCGAGAATCCAAATAACATTCGTAGTGTGCCGCAAGTTGACAAAGGTTGGGAAACGCTGGTCTAGGCTTATAGCTTAGAGAAGAACAAAATGAAACGAAGTACGTAATATAATACAGAACAACATATTAAACAGAAAAAAAAGAATTTTCCACAGAATCTTTTAACACTAGTTTCATTCGTCTTTTACAATATGTTCGTAGTAACAATGATATTCGTTGGAAACAAATTGTAATAGCTCCTTAATATTTTGCTTTTTCTTTTTTCTCAGCCCTCCAGTTTTGTGACCAATCCTTGGAACTACAATGTTATTGCCAACATTGGGTTGTCTGTTTTATTTCTACGAATATCCAATTTCCTGGAAGGTGTGAAAGCATCGTACCGTAGCTTTCTTTGAACAAATAAGAACCAAAATTCTTCTACTAGTATCAATTTAATCCCATCTCTAAACGGGACGTTTTTCACCAAACTT
Organism: Thermobia domestica; assembly: GCF_964235325.1. Classification (NCBI taxonomy): domain Eukaryota; kingdom Metazoa; phylum Arthropoda; class Insecta; order Zygentoma; family Lepismatidae; genus Thermobia; species Thermobia domestica. The sequence continues at coordinate 31,864,571 of NC_137462.1, read as the reverse complement.
CTTTTTTCTTTTTTTCCTATTTGTGAGTTTCAGAGACAACATCAGGTTATCTATATTTTTAATGTGGCTTCATATCAGTTACATGATTTCCTTTACTTGCTTGGATAATAATGCGATGATATTCCTCTGGCACATACACATTTGGATGGCATCCCATTTCCTTCCCTATTCAACCAAAATCACGATCAGAGTCAAAGTAGATGGACCCCCCTTCCTCGGGGAATTGGTGTTCGATTGACTTGAAATTATAACTTTTCAAAATCATGTATTGATACACAGAAATTATTTGAAAATGTTTATTCTATTCAGCAGGTGAATCTTTCCATATTACAAGATAAGTCATTTCTCCGCAGGGCTTAATCTAACTCTACGGCAGTTGGTAGTGAACTTGCAACTTCAGTTTTTCGGCGAGAAACAATATCTTCTTTTCCAAGTGCAAATTACAGCTGTATCGCTATCTTGAGAGATGGTACGTAAACTCAAATTGTAAAACCACAATTGTCTTTTTATAAAAATGCTTTAGAAGTACTCTGTTTTGAAAGAGGCATAGTTTGCTGCAGATCCATGGTAATGTATAGGCCTATATATCGTTTGTCGATTTTGCTACTTCTCTATCACGTTTTAGAGTATTGAAATCAACTTTGTAGATCTCAATAATATGCTTTTTGGTACACTGTCCACTATCACAAGTGCAACACGTTTCGCTTTTAGGACGAGTGAAAGATGGGTTTAATTCGCTAACAAATATTGTTTGATACCTAGATTGTGTTATAGGAAATGTATGTTTTTTTTTTTTTCTCGACTCTACATTGTTCCAAATACAATTGGTACTTTTTCAGGACAGATAATGTAAGTGAAAGATATTGTCGTGGAATTTTGTCCTTGAGTAATATGAGTGTTTGGCTGGAAATAATGTAATGTGCTTTTTAACATACGAGCGAACGTCGTCACAAACTTAGTTAGATCTATTTGCATGTTTCTCTCGTTTGTCTGGATCAGAAGAACTATTCTTTTTCAACTTGTTTTGGATTATTTCGATGTCTTTTATTTATTTATTTATTTATTTAGTCATCCTATTTTGAACAATGATGCAACAGCTAGCTTGCAAACATTTATTCCATCACCATTAGTAGTCATATAAAACTTGTATGTTACAGATTTATGGTGAATGGCACCTTTATTACTTGCAATGCTGTTATTACACCTTTTACTTTCTCAATATTGTTTCGTTCCATCAACTAATTTTCTACATCCCTCTCCATACCCACATTTCAAGAAGCTCAAGTGTATTTTTATCACTTGTTGCCTAGTGTTCATGATTCCGCGTCCCCCACAATGTTCTATGTAAAGCATTTGATGAATATCTTTCCTAATTTTCTACTCGAAGACACAAATTAACCTTCGAGCTCGCTCATGAGTATGTGAATAGAGTATGCGCCTTTGGCGTAGGAGACCCAGGTTCTACACCCGGCAAGAGCTCATGTGGTTGGGATTCTACGTTAATCTGTAGGTCCATGTCTCATATAGCTTCGCTGCTGAACGGAACGCTAAACTCACATCCGGTGCAAACAAAATAACCTTCTACCTAAATACTTCGTTTACGTTTTTTTAAAGCTTTTGTTGACGCTTATCTTCATGAATAATACTACCTAATTATCAAAGAACAATGAATCACTTGATCCATTTTCTGCTCTCCTACTTTGAAATTGATACAAACTGTTAGCAGTGGCGGATCCAGAGGAGGAGACGATCGGGGCAATCGCTCCCAGGAGAGGAAACTTTCTTATTTTATATATATATAAATAAAAAAAAACATCCCAGAGTTTGAAGCTCTTAAAAGTAGCTCTAAGTAGCAGTATGACAACCCCCCCAGAAGTCAGTTCTGGATCCGCCCCTGGCTGTTAGTTGTAATGAGAATTGCTTTCTTGTCTTTTCAGCGTTTATTTTCGATCCATATTCGTCCAAGCTTTTCCTTATATTTTCTATCCCCGATGTAAAAAAAATCACGTTCTTATTTTTTATGTATTGTCATCATATGTTGATCTCTCCATTCCCTTGGAAACAAGGCTTCAAAAAACAGAAGGAAACTCAGCTGATTATTGTCCGTCTGGTTGATTGCTGTCGTTGGAGATTTCTGATCATTAGTCACTGAAGTGTCTTTAATAACGAGATGTCAAAGGCGATCCCCTTTCTTGTCAATTACTCTATCCTTGTTACGAAATAGGTTTTTTTTTTTTTTTTTTTTTTTTTTTTTTTTTTTTTTTTTACTCTTTCGTCTTGTTCAATGTTACCCCATAGAAACACGAAATTTATCAGTGCCTGTCAAGTCTTTTTTTTTTTTTTTTTTTTTTTTTTAAATATTCATTACCACTGCATATTTACTGCACCCTTCGTTAGTTTTACGTAAACGTGAATGATTCGTGTGTGATTGGTCTTAGAGAATGAATATTTATGTTTCTAAACAAAATTAAACATAACACATGTCGTTTCTAGTTGTAGTACTCCGGTTGATGCTCACGAAAGCCTGTGCCTCAATAAAAGTATCTAGAATGGACCAACTCCTCCCAGTCCAAAATGACTTAATTTGAGTGTATATCGTATTATCGACCTCTTCAAGTACTTGAAAAGGTTGACCATTTCAAATATCTAGGAAGTATTTTGACGAAAGACCCGTACTGCACCAAAAAGATCATATCGAGAATTGCCGTAGCTAAAGAAGCATTCAACAAGAAATGGACACTCTTAACTAGCAGCCTTAATTTAGGACTAAAGAAGAAGTTGGTCAAGTGCTGTATATGCAGTATTGGACTTTATGGTTCAGGGACTTGCACATTATCAAAGTTGGAGAAAAGAAATAGTTAGAGAGCTTCGAAATGTGATGTTGGAGGAAGATGGAGAAAATAAAATGGACAGAGAGAGTAACAAACGAAGATATTTTAAAACGGATAGGAGAGAAGAGGACGCTTCCAGCCACCATCCTTCGTAGGAAGGCCAATTGGATTGGACACATCTTGCAAAGAAATTGTCTTCTTCATACCGCCATAGAAGGAAAGATGGAAGGAAAGCGAGGAATAGGAAGAAGAAGAACACAAGTGATCGATGATTTGAAAAATGGTAGAAAATATTGGGAGTTAAAAGAGGAAGCTGCAAATCGAGAAGCATGGAAGATACATTTCGAAGCCCAAACTGAAAATTAAGAAGAAAAAGACACATCATTAGATCCAGGACCTGCCAAAAGGCAGATTACTTATTATTATTATTATTATTATTATTATTATTATTATTATTATTATTATTATTATTATTATTATTATTATTATTATTATTATTATTATTAGCCTATGAAACCGTACTTTAGCCATTGCAAAAGGCATTATCTGTAGGAATTACTATTTATACCTCAACCTAAGGTCCTGAAGTCACAGGCTAACCAGGTGTCCTGAATTTACAGATCACTGGTTGTTTAGTCCTAACTTGTTTTGTTTTGTTAAAAAAAAAATGTTTGCTCAATGTAACTTGTTAGATGTAGAAGAAGAAGAAGGATATCGAGTAGATTTGTGTTGAAACTGTGTAGAAGAGTAGTCTGTGACTGTGTGCATAGCGTATAGCTGCATCATCATAGTGTTCGATGTGCATTTTATTTTAACTCGGGAATTGTAAGAAATATTCATAATATTATCAAACCAAACTATTATATGATGAACCAGCGTACACAGTCCATCACTGGTGTACCGAAAATATTTTTCAGGATATCTAAATGTAGGGTAGAGTAGCCAAAATCGCACCACTTTTTACAGAAACGGTTTTAATTCGAAACTTTCGAAGAAATTTAAAATGATTTTTTGATCGTATTCAACTTTATAGTTTTCAGGTCCTTTCACAGTAATTTCATAACTACATCTTATCATTATCATAAGAAAAATGACTAGGCCCTATATTTCAGAAGCCTTCGATTGGTGCGATTTACGCAACAGGTTTTCCAAATCGCATTATGTGAAGCCAAAATCGCACCTCCATTTGAATAACGCAAATTTTGCAGTAAAGTATGTGGATAAAACAAATTATCATTTCCATTGAATATCGTAAAATTTTATTCATGTTTTATTAAATTGAGGAATAATACATCTTTAAAGAGGAAAAAAACACTGCAACGTAAATAACGGAGCACAGAAATAACGCCTTAGAAATAAGCTAATTAAGTAACAATGCAACCTATAAAAAAACAAATTAATATTTCTATGATATATCACATTCTTTTATCCGAGTGTTATTAATACGAGGAAGAATATATCATTAAAGGAAAAAAAAATCCATATTTTGATTCAATAAGCAATAACCCATGGGGAGCAATGTTGCTCATAATCCTATGAAACGTAAACGTATCTGAATTCATGAAAAACACGGACAGCTACACCTTATGTGCACATTGGAATGTACGTTCATCTCCCGAAACACCCGCACAGGACTCATGTATCCAGAGTTTACACAAAACACACTGTACCATATCTTCGACTAAATTTTGTTGACAAAGAACAAAACCAATCTTGTTCCATAGTCACATTTGAAACACTGCGAAAATGTAGCTCGGAGCATCGTGATTTGGATGTATCTACTTTTCGAATACACTTTTTGGTGTTAAGGTTTCCTGAAGCACATACAGACCTACCTGACGGTTCATAAAGATTAGGTCTCTACACACAATTGGATTCTCTTGATTGCCTTTGCCGTTCTTCAAGATGTTTTTTTGTAAGAACTTGACGGGAAAACTTCTGTTCTCTGTTGTTGTCTGTTGGTAGGCCTACTTCCTTCTGCTATTGGACTGGGCAGTATAATGATTTCATGAACCTTTTTTTAGTAGCTTTGACGATTTTTCGTTTTTCCGCTTCTATATGCCACCTCACCGCCGTAATGTCGCAGAAATGTTTTCTTTGGAATACAATATTTCTTTTCTATTTCATTTAATTTTACTTTATTTTCCCTATACACTTTCAAAGCACGATTCATAGACTCCGGAGACCATTTTCCATATTGCCTTGTACCCATCTTGTGTGAATTGTACCGAGAAAGAAGCAAGGTAAAACAATTATACCACGGGAGTCAAAACTGCACTGGTGCGATTTCGGACACACGATAGTAGTGGGATTTGGGAAACTATGCCATTTAATATATATTTACATATCTCACATATTTTAAAAAAAAAGCATAATCTGAGATTGTCACTATAATGTTAATGTTATTTTGTTTATTACTACTTATTGAAACATAAGCTAATCTCTTTACCTTAATTCCTATTCTACTTTGAAATACCCCGAAAATTAGTAAGGAATACCCCAATTGTATTGTGCTGCAACTGCACACACACATAACTTACTGAATGTCGTCACTTTACTGTGCAATTATGGGAGTATGCTTAGGTATTTAATTTAACTACCGGATGGCATGTTATGTTAGTACCACGGTTCTTTCTAAACTAGGGGTGGTGCAATTTAGAACCAGGTGCAATATCGGGAACTCTCCCCTATCAGTTTTTAAAAATGGCCACTTTGTTAAAAAAAATGAACAGTGGGCTGGGACCTACACATCATTGTTGATATCAATCGTTGATTTGAGAAACGTCATAAGTCAATAATGTCAATAATGCCGTAAGTCAATGATTTGTGACGTTTCTGAACTCAGGGACACTTGTTGCAGCTCGATGTTGCACTATTAGCGTGACTTCTGACACATCACAACCCAACGGTGTAAGCTATCCTTCAAGAATCAAAGTTGTATATAAACTCATTTTCGGCATATGACTGACTTATGACGTTTCTTAAGTCAGCGATTCATAATATGTACAAACTGGTGAAGTTTGTCTTATGTCCCCGGAAGCAATGCTCATGTGAAACTCATCTTTAGTGTAATGAAGATGAATTGGGCTGAAGGAGAAAGACATCTTATTCTGAACATAAAAGCAGTCCTCACAATGAAAACTTATTTACATTACTGCTCAAAACTTATCCTGCTCAGATTTTTATGATTACCTTAGAAGAAGGTCTTGCAGAAAAATGTATTCTTCTGAGAAATATATGTAAATTATCAGGTAAATTAAACACCCATCATTTATAATTTATATTATATTAAAATTGGCATTGCAGATTGTGTCAAATGCTGTACTTTAATTCATTTGCATGTTACACTAACTAAATTTATGTATTCCTGGATGTTATTATGTTTAAAATAGTTTATTTTCGAACACCATATTTTGTACTAAATTTAACTGTATTACAATAGCAATGTTAAGGGGGACATTTCCTAAATATTATAGGTTAGGAAAGGGGCAGACTACTAAAAATGATACAAAAGCTAACCATTTTTATTTTGCCCTTTTTCCGTAAGTGAAAAGAGATAATGAAATGTAACTTACTAAAATAATAGATAATGTTATTCTACACCCGAAAAATACGAATCAAAAGAATTTTCAATGTTACCATCCATAGAAATTACAGTGTGGCCAGAATATGAATTACGCAAAAATCTAGGTTAAGGCAGGAGACTAGAAAAAATGAACTCAACGGTAATTGATGACTTATCATGTTGTCTTGGCTCCTTGTTAACAGCTTTTTAAAGAATATTTGTATTTATTTTGTAACAAACAGAAAGCGTAATTTCAATAATTTTCTGTTTATTACAAAATAAATACAAATATCATTTAAAAAGTAGTTAACAAAGAACCAATACAACATGATAAGTCATCAATTACCGTTGAGTTCATTTTTTCTAGTCGCTGCCTTAACCTAGATGTTTGGGTAATTCATATTCTGCCACACTGTAATTTCCATGGGTGGCAATACTGAAAATTCTTTTGATTCGTATTTTCGGATGTAGAATAATTATCTATTATTGTGTTAAGTTACATTTCATTATCTCTTTTGGCTTACGAAAAACGGGCAAAAGAAAAATGGTTAACTTTTGTACCATTTTTAGTAGTCTGCTCCCTTATAAGCCAAGTAACGCACTAAAATTAAAATCTGATCATATGATATATTTAAGGTGTCTCGGTTTTTTAGTTTGAGAAATTGATCGCGCTGTGAAATCTTAGGTAATGCAATTCTTTCTATGTTTCTTAATTGTGTATGGCTAGAATTCTCGTTCACTTATGAGAGTATAGAACAATAAATAAATAAATAAACCCTGCTAAAACAGTAAAGAAGATAAAAGCAAAACGTACGTTTATGAATGATTGAGATATGGATAGCCACTGTTAAAGTCGCCGTTAAGAGCGAAGATGTTAAAGACACCGTTAACAATGAATATGTTAAAGTTACCATTAACGGTGAAGATGTTAGTCACCGTTAACAGTGAACATGTTAAAGTCACCGTTAACAATGAATATGTTAAAGTTACCGTTAACAGTGAATATACTAAAATTACTGTTAACAGTGAAGTTAAAATCACTGTTAATAGTGAAGAGTAAACTCGATTAACAAACGTGGCCAAGATAATTGGCCTAGATACCTATTTCGAAAAAAAACAAAATTCAAAATTCGATTTTGTTCAAGAGTTATTGTGTGGCGAAACGGACACACGTACTAAAATTACAATCCCTTAAGACCCATTAGTGTGATCCTAATAACACATTACATTTTAAAAAACTCAAAAACTTACCACAATTTTCCCATGGGAGACTAGGTATCATTGTGAATGTGTTGATGAGATAGAATAAAGTCCAGGCTATAATAATGCAATAATAAACATCCAGGAAAAACACTATCGTCATAGTGGCGTAACCAACACCTGAAAATACAAACAAACAGAGTTCCTTAGTGACATGAAATTACTTTAGAGTAAGACACAAAAGGTAGTCATTAGGTATGTTTCTTTTTTTTTTTTTTTTTTTATAAACACTCTACAACCGTCTTTCTGATAATGAAGGTCCATCTGGAAGGGCAATTGTATGAAATAAGGACCACATGATTTGAAATGATTACGTAAATTATTTCCAATGACCAACTTTTACCAATTTAGAAGCTTTTTAAAAAAAGAGGGTGTTGACTCTAGTTGCAACATGTGTCAAAGTTATATAAACAACCGTGGAACTGCTAATCGAATATGGAATCTTTAATGCCCTACGTTCATGCACTATAAGATAAAGGAAGCGCGTGATTAATGAAATTGAATAAATAAGGAGGAATAAGAATGTGGGAGGAAATGGAAGAATCCCGAGAAAAAACTTACAGACATGACATTGTCTAGGATGCCCTAGAGACTAAAGTGATCGCAAGGAATCGTGAAGTTTGACCTAGATTTAGCAACTTCAACATCCAATAGAACGCGAGGGTGTGTCCCGGTCGTGAACTCCCCATCCATGAAATTTTCTCAGTGTACGTACGTACGCTGTACGGAGAATATCTCCCGATGGTATATTGTTGTCGGATTACCGCTAAGTTTCGTCCCGTTGTTATTGTTATTGTCAATAATTTATATTTTTGCTATTATTAGTTTACTGTCTAAGTCGAATATTTGTTAGTATTGGTGTTATAGTTCTTTAAGTGTTGGTGTTTTTTTTTTTTTTTTCGTTCGTTTGTCATGGCTTCTGAGTTTGGCAACGTTGTTTTACTTTTTCTCAAGTGTGCGTTTGGAAGGCAGTTCTACGAATTGCAAAGAATTCTTCTGATGCATCACACATAAGGGAAAGTTTTTGTATGATTAGTGTAGAGCCCAGGTTTCACGAGTTGTATTCACTATAGTGGAGTATACTGCTATTTAGGCTACAGTTAGTAACTTAGTGTAAATTTTCCAACCAGTAATCTCTACCCATGTATTTCATATCTTCGGAACAGTTTAAGGCATCAAATTGTTGCAAACTGCGTTATGAACTTTTCGTCTATTGAAAAGCGTCTACCTGACCATACGTAATATTTGTTGAAGCAGTACATATATATATATATTACAGGAATGAGGAGTGGGGGGCGCGGTGGCTCAGTGTTAGAGCGTTCACCTCTGGTGCTTGGGGTCCCGGGTTCGATCCCAGCCCCCGCCGAGTGAACTTTGTGGTGGACAAACACCGTGCTCGTGGGTTTTCTTGGGGTTCTCCCGTTTCCTCCCACTTTCTTCATTCCACCATTTCACTCATCTCTCATCATCAGCGTCTCCTTTAGCCTAACCGTGGCATAAACGTGGGACGTAAAACTCAAAGATTTCATTTTAGGAATGAGGAGTGTGCGCTAATATTAATACATGGAGTTGGCAACTGTGCAAAGGTTCACTCGCACTACCGCCACCTACGGCGCTAGTTGTACGTAAACACAAATGGCGACTTGTTTGGAAGGTTCGACAGCGGCTGTGCTAGTGAGTGCCTCGTGGCTGGTGGTGCTCCGTGAGGGAGGAGGTTAAGTGGGCCCAGTGATACACCTACACTACACTTACACTTTCTATTCCATTTACACGTACATACATTCCCTTCTTTTTTATACACTTTCTATTTCTCCTTTATCTTTTCATTTTATACTTGCCACTTTCCTCTACTTTTTTGCCCTGTTCACCTTGGCTTTTCACCCTCTTTCCCCGTCTGAACTCCTTTCCCGACTTTGACTTTGATTTTTTCCTGATTTTGACTTTTTTCCCGACTTGTGTCCTTTTCCCGATTGTGTCCTGTATTTTATTCTATTTTGCTTTTGAATCATAAATCCTCTGTTTGAGGTACAGATTAGACCATTTTTGCATTAGCACATATGGCTAGTGAGCCGGTGCACCTACCTATTTGACCGGTAATGGTCTAAGACAAGACAAGACAAGACTTGTTTGGAAAACTGGTCTCGCGAAGAAGTCCGCTTTTAATTGATTTCTGTGAGCGAAACATGTAACCGCGGCTGAAATTCACCGGCAGCTGGTAGAGGTTCACGAAGAGACTATAATATCTCTTCAGCATGTCGCAGAATGGTGCTGAAGGTTCGCAACTGGTAGCGAGGAGCGCAATATAGCTGACTCAGCACGGCATCAACAGATTTGAACACAACTCGCGTGGAGAAGGTGATTCAGGACAACAACAGGATCATGTTACGGCGTCTGATGACGGAGAAGGCCGTCGCTTCACTTCAGACGAGCAGGTGAAACCCTCGTGACAACGTGGCTGAACACGCAAGGACAGAATTTTTTACCAGGAGGCAATCTTCAAACTCATCCCACGATGCGACAAGTGTTCCAATCGATATGGAGACTATGCCGAAAAATAACTTAATGTATGTACTATCTGTTGGCTGTATTGGTTGTATGAAATAAATATACACGTTTCATTGCAGGCTTTGTAACCTTACTTTCCGATTACTCCTCGTATACATATATGTTTATCATGCTGTTTGACACTGAGATACTTTGGGTGTCCAATGGTCTGTCCGTCTCACTGGCGTTATTACTGTTGTGGAGGCCTTCCAAATATACAGTAGATAATTTTAATGATTATGTCAGGGTGTGGCCCGGGAGGCGTGATATTTACGTTTAACACATAGGGTTGCAATATGTATTACCTGTAATCTGACGTACTACATTAAGAAAAGAAAGTTTATGTCAGCTTTCCAGTGCTGTTAATTTGGTGGTAATCGCAGAGTATTTTAAACGAATTTTCACTGTCGACATTTGTATTGTGCTTTAAAAATAAATAAATAAATAAATAAATAAAGGAACTTCTATAGTCCAGGAAAATTACTAACCCATAACGCTAATACCCAAGATGGCGTCAGCTTTTCCCCAAAATGGGTGCTTTGGAACTTTCAGTATGTTAATTAAAACACTTCCCAGGATATTTCCACCAATTTTTCAGTATGTTTTTCGAAATGTCCGGACCAAAGTCTAATTTATAAACCATTAGATGCGGCAGCCGTATTAGAAATGGCCGCCATATTTAATGACGCAAGCGTTTGAGCGGCAAGGAATTTGAGGGAATGTTGGTTAGGGTCTTGCCCACCAAGTTACGAAATTCACTAATTTTGTGTAGGTTTCACTAAACTTTCACTCCTACAGACAGGTCTTTAACCCTCACAGCGTCACAAGAAATTTAATAACAGATTACAGCTTGCTGTACATAAAATTGAATATCTTCGTTAGTTTTAGAGATACAACAACGTAACTGAACTCGTTGGGAAGATATTAAAACGACAAACAACGATTACTTCATGATATTTTCTCGTATATGTAACTCTTTCCAAGTTATTTACAGTTAAATCTAAAAATAATAATAAAAAGATCAAGAATGCAAAATTATTTTCACTTTGAGGCAGGCCCGCAACCAGCCACAGAGGTTTGGGGAGGGGCGTGAATAAGTTAGGGGGGCTAAGCCATTAAAAATTCTCTTACAAATATCTAAATTGTGTTTTTTGTATTAATGATGGCATTTTGTATTGAAGTCTGGAGAGGTCACGAAAACTTTATGGGGGCCTAGTTGCGGGCCTGCTTTGAGGTCCTCTATTTGAAAACAGTGCCAATGTATGACAAGTAGCCGTTATAAATAACAATTTCCAATGTGTTTTCTGCGAAATAAAGCAGAAACGAAGTTCCTATCTACAAATGCAGAGTAGATATAACGTTTTAAAGCTTAAGGGATGAATTCAGTCGGCAGCCATATTAATGACATCATATCTCGGTTTCTTCAAGCTGAATTTTTTTTGGGATTTTGAGTGAGTTGATTAGGATAACATTCTGAACATCTCCACCAATTTTCAGCTTGTTTATCAAAATGTCCGGATTGGGTCACTTTTTTGTTTATTTTTCCTGGACTATTACGAATAGTTTAACCTCGAATGCTACAACGTCGCAACTGCCCTGCACGTGTTGAACACAGGAAAACAATAAAAAAAAAAAAAAAAAAAAAAGTGTTAGACGATAAAGACCTCTGAAAAGAAGTAATGACAAAGTACACGCTTGAAAAGATAATACAAATGTCAGGAACAGGTAGAAGGAAAGAAAGACATTTTAAAATATAAAAAAAGAACGTTAAGTATGGATGTCACGATTTGGGTAGAACAAAACACACGCGTAGAAAAACTATTTGCTTTTTACGTCATCAGTCTTACTCATTACTCATGATTCACGTAACACTTGTTCCAAAGTGTGAATTTATTTAACATTGACATTCATGTAAGGAAGAAGTTTAGTTTTTTTTTTTTTTAAGTACACTTTTGTCTGGCCAGTTCAAGCATTTCTGGAACTGGATAGATATTTGTCTAATTTCCAAAATATTATCTTCTGCTGTGAAATACTATTTACATATTCAAAAAGAAAGAAAAAATGTAACTCCATGTGTTGGGATGTAAACTTATCCAACACTTCAGAGGCATAATCACTGCGAAATTAAAATACCGCTAATTTTACAGTAATTATGTGATATCTTCAAATAGATAAAAGATTATCGAAATGTGGAACAAGAGCGATCCAGACAATATTATTTTGCATTGGGTACCATTATCACGAGTCACATAGTAGCTTTCAGTTCGCAGCCAGTTAGTAACGCGAAAATAAATTCCGATTTTCTAAATGGCTCGAAATCGAAAGCAGATAAGTAAGTCGTGATAACGGTATGTCATATAAAATAATATTTTCTAGCGAGCTCTTGTTCCACTTTTCGATTATCTTTTATCTATTTGAAGATATCACATAATTACTGTAAAATTAGCGGTATTTTTAATTTAGCCGAGATGGAGCCTCTTAAAATTACACGACGGTTCAAAGAAGCTACTGATGGGTCATCCTCTTTCATATAGTTATTCATAAATAAACTTCCATTTAACCCAATGCTTGCTTAAATGCACTTGTTCCTTATTTGACTCGCTTTGGAAAAGGGGAGCACAAATTTTCGATTGTGACACAGAGTTTGTGAGAAAATTAAATGAAATCTTTCAATTTAACGTCCCACGTTTATGGCCTAAAGGTTAATAGAGACGATGATTAAGGCAAGGAAATGATTATGGAAGAATTGGTGGAATGAGAATGTGGGAGTATCCCGAGAAAACTCACAGACACGATGTTGTTTACCACAAATTTACTTGACCGGGAATCGAACCAAGGACACCACACACCATAAGTAAGCGCTCTACCGCTGAAGCACTGTGCAATTGTGTATCCACAAGTTATTCTGTAAATGTTTCAAGTTTTTGTGTTAGGAATCGTTTCCCAAAAGTTTGTTGGCGTTGGGATACGATCACCCTGTATATTAAACATATTAAGAGTAACATTAACTCCTGAGGCACGGTGGCTCTGTGGTAGAGCGCTCATCTTTGGCGCAATGGGTTTCAATTCCAAGTTATAGAAATCGGGATGGGCATTTTATCCGTGGGTTTTCTCGGTTTTTTCATTTCCTCCCACACTATCATTCCGCCACTTGTTTCATAACCATTAATTTTCTGCGTACTTTAAAGATTTCATTTGATTTTTTCTACTGTGCAAATGTCTAAATTACATTTCATGCAATTTTTCTTTGCTCCTTGGAACATTTAGCATGCCATATTTTTTTTTCATACTTTTATTGTTTCTTTTTTTTTTGTTTTGTTTTGTTTTGTTTAGAGCTTAATACCTCATTGCAGCAGCCAGTAGCGTATTTACGATTTTGTTTCGGGTGCTTTGCTAACTATATTTATTCCTGGAAATGTGAAAATTCTGTAAAAATATTTCATTTACTTTAAAATAGTTTATTGAATTTCGGGGGGAGGGATTAAGCCCAGAAGCCGCCACTTAAATACGCTACTGGCAGCAGCACGAAAACTACATGCGATGTAAGTATACAGCTTCATGTGGGGATCCCGAAACAAACATAGTCTTACAAAGAATCAAACCCGCGTCTTAGACACTCAAAAACAACATGATAATCATCTAGCAATGAGGGATCTCTAGTGCTGCCAACTCCAGACAACATTTTTTTTTTTTTTTTTTTTCATGCAGGATTATGCGTATGAAACTTATTTACTGACTTTCTGGTAAGTTAATTAATATTATGAACAATCCAATTTTGCAGTCTAGCTTCTTCATTGCTCAATGATGAATTTGTGTCAGTTCTCATTTATTCTAATGGTGACACCCTTCTCTTATTAAGACTTGGCCCATAAATATTCATTGTTTATTGTCGTCGCATCCCCTCTTATGTTCCTGTCAATACTTGACAGATTTCTGTTTAAATAGTTGTGTATCAGGGTGGGAGCGCTCTCCCTAAAATCAGTGATTTTTCTTTTTTTTTCCCTCTATTTTCTTATAGGCTATCTCCATTAACCATAGAGATTACGTATAAATATAATGTAAAGGCCTTTGCTTGTCTGTGTTATATTACGGATTTTGCCATCTTGGTCTTTTGGAACTAATTTAACCCTTTGTTAAATAGTGTTCACGTTCGAAGGCCAACGTGTCTTCTCACATGTTGTTAATTTGATTTCCTATGACGGATACATCTCAGCCAGAGGCACAGACAAAGAATATACAAAACGCAAACTATGCAAAAAAAAAAAAAAAAAAAAAAAAAAAAAAAAACTGGAAACTTTCGACAGTAGCGCCTCTAACATACGATGACAGAACTAACAAGTCGATCTAACGTCACCTACGTGGAAATTTCGAAAGTAACCGTCTCTATTGGCACCACAGACAAAGGCTAGAAGTGTCGAAACTCGCGAACTAAGCTCTTGACCTAAGCGTGAGTACACACGGAAAAGAAAGTATTTCGAAGTTGACAAATTTTCTTTTGGAAATAAGATCGGGAACAAATGAATTAATTTCGATCCTTTCGTTGTTATCCTTAGAATAGTTATAATTTGATAGCCTGCCAAAATCGGTACTCTATAGGTTAATTTACTCCTGAGTAATTAGGGAAAGAAAATTTCTCAACTGAAGAATACTTTCTTTCGTGACTGTATATGTGAGCACGAGCTCCAATGAGGTTAGTGAGTGCCAGTTTGAGCTAACGTGAACCTCATTGAAATTAGCGAATGTGAGTTCCTTTGAGGATAGTGATCCTCGAATATCACGTGCCTCATTTACATTAGTAAGCATGAATCTTTTTAGGATAGTAAACCTGAGATAGCACAAGCTCCAATGAGGTTAGTGAGTGCCAGTTTGAGCTAACACGAACCTCATTGAAATTAGCGAGCGTGAGTTTCTTTCAGGGTTTGGATCCAGGTCTGCCTCAGAGCGAGCTTCAGATAGCGCAAGCCTAATTGAGATTAGTGAGTTTGAGTTTCTTTGAGGATAATGATCCTCAAATACCACGAGCCTCACTTAGATTTGTGAGCGGGAGTTTCTTTCAAGATATTTTTTCTTTATGGGATGGGAACAAACTAACAACATAAGCTGATTATGGGTTGAAAATAAAAACTAACAATGTACACTGATTCTTTGGGAAATGGAAATAAAAACTAACAATGTAAATTATTTCTGTATGGAATTGAAAAAGATAGTAATGTACAGTGGAATTATGAATTTCTATTAGTGATAACGTTTAATTTAGGTATATACTTTCAGGAGTTATTCAGAGTATTATATATAAAACAATAAAAAGTTGCGAGAAATTTTCGGTGAATGCTTAAGCCCAGAAGCCACTCCCTAAATATACCACTGCATAGAATACAATACTAAATATATCGCGCGTTGATTCAAATGAATTATTTTCTGAACATTAACATTTCTAGTGAAGTCATTATCACGTGACGCATTAATTAAATGCAGTATTGTACTTACTTTAAAGTGAGAGATACAAGTAACAAACGCTCATCCAAGAAATTTGACAGCTGACTGTAAAAATGTACTTTCTTTTTCTCTCCCTCCATTTTGAAATATGCAGGAAATGAAAACAGCAAGTGAGGAGGAAATTCCTCCTTTTCCCCCTGCAAATCTCACACAGAAGAAAATATGAACTGCACTTCAAAATATTTATAGTGGAGCTAAATGGGAATATTCCATTAATACATATTGCGTGTTTTCCTCATGTAAATATTTGTTGAATAATAATAATAGACTACTTTCCGTCTACTTTTGCTTATATATTCATTTTCTTGTTAAATTAAACAATAATAACAACAAAAACTACTATGTATACATACACATAAATTCAACTCTTAAACAGTGCTAGAAATACAGCTAAGAAAGTTTCTTTAAAATAAATGGATTTGGTAGTTTTTTTTGTTTTTTTGTTTTTTTTGTTTAACTCAGTAAGTAAAATAGAATTTTGACTGTAGTTTTCAATATTTTATGATACCCTACTTGTGGGATTACGCTTCGCCACTGGTAATGTATATTGTTTCTGTATTGGTTAAAAAATAAAAACTAACAAAGTAAACTGATTGTTAATGATATGAAAACAAAAAACTAATAATGTAAACTGTTTCTGTATACAGGGTGGTTCTTCATAGGGTTTACAACTTCAATCAATTATAATTCTTTATTCGAACCACATACAGGCTTGGTTTATATGTCATTATACTGTAAAACACTTCAAGTTTGACTCACGTAGAGAGTACTTACGGAGTTGACCACACGGCGCATCACCGGTCAGTCGTTGAAAATGAAGACTCACTGGTTCAAGCACTGAGTGAAGGGAATAACCATACCCGACATGAATTCTGTGTTAGACCCTACCATGTTGGATCGCATTTGTGGTGATGAGCCATTCTTGAACAATGTGGTATTCAGTGACGAATCAACTTTTCACCTTTCCGGCCGAGTCATCACACAAAATTGTCGTATTTGGGGCACAGAAAATCCACATGCACACGTGGAGCTGGTTCGTGACAGCCCCAAAGTGAACGTGTTTTGCGCTGTTTCCAGAGCAAAGGTGTATGGACCATTCTTCTTTGCTGAGAGCACCATCACCGGCATCGCCTATTTTGATATGCTCCAGAACTTCTTTGTTCCACATTTAGATGAAGATGATCACGATGGCCGCTTATGGTGGCAACAAGGTGGCGCCCCGCCGCACTACCTGATAAACGTAAGGGACTTTCTTGATCAGCGTTTCCCAAATAAGTGAATAGGTCGTGGTGGACCAATTGCCTGGACGCCACGGTCTCCAAATTACAAGCCACTTGCCTTCTTTGTGTTGGAGCTTGTGAAAAATAAGGTGTACACCCCTCCCCTACCTGATAATAATAATGAACTGTCACAACAGCCATCGCAGACGTTACCCCCGAAATGCTGGCTACTGTTTGGCAGGAAATCGACTTTCGTTGGGATGTGCCCTGGATCAGGGCCGTACTAGACATGTGGAAAACCGCGAAATTTCCCGGTGGGCCTGGACGGGCGAATGTTTTTAGTGGACCCTCTGCCTCGTATCGTAAGTAGCAGTATATGAATAAAAAGGCACACGTCACGCATTCCTCGCGTACGGAAGTAACGGAACAGAGGACAATAACACGTTTAGTTCCGGCAATAAAGTTAGCTAATCCAAGATCAGCGTTGGGAAAATAATCTTCCACATTTTTTCATAATTCAATCCTTGAAAGGTTCCTGATTTCCCACTCTGCTTTATAATTATGGTAATATTGAAGTATTCAGCCAAATTGAAATCTCAAATGATGCCATAAATTGAAATTAAATAATAATTTACACTTTACAACGCCGTTGTTTCACGTATAGAAAATATACAGGAAAGGATTAAGGCCATAGAGATCCTGGAGAGGAAAAATACAAGGGGCCCCCATCAAAAACTTTTATGATGGACCCTCTCGCAACATGTTCAAAAGTGTCCATGAATTATGATGACTCATGTCATGTTTTTCAAACTTTAATAGTGAAAATGTTTTGAGTAAATTTGAAATTTTTGGGGCCCCTTTGGTTACGGAGTCCTGGACCAAAAAAAGAAAAGTCGATCCGAGTGGCACTGCCGGACTCCTTTTTATTGTCGGAGAAGAGGTCAGTATATACATGTGAATGGGCCCCCTAGAAAGTAAATTTCTGGTGGGCCCCTGGGTTGCAGTACGGCCCTGCCCAGGATGACCGCAGGTGCACACATTGAGCCATAATGGATTCGTCACAAAATAACTTGAAGTGTTTTGTAGTATAATTACATATAAACCAAGTCTGTATGTGGCTTCAATAAAGAATTATAACTGACTGAAGTTGTAAACCCTATTAAGTATCATCTTGTAGAATGAAAACAAAAACTAATAATGTAAAATGATTATCCCATGAAAATAAAATTAGCAATATAAATGCATTCTTTATGGGATGAGAAAAAAAAAACTAACACTGGAAACCATGGTGGTTGGAACGAACACGAAGAGAATTATGACAAATATTATTACAATTGGAGAGATGAAAATACTACACATGATTAGCTTTTAGTACCTAGGCAGAATTAATAGTGATGATTTAAAATTCTCTTCGTTCTGTGGATGTGATAAATTGGTTACTTACCGTGAAGAAGAGGGCACAGGGTTCCTACAAGAGTCATTCCACCAGATCCGAGATATTGGCCAATTGCAACTTCTTGGAAAAAGATTGGAATTCCACAGCAAATCATGGCTATTCCATAGGTCACGAGAAATGCACCTGTAAGTATTATGCTTGTTATAAAACTGTTGAAAAATTTTCAATACTAAAAATGCTGCACAAGACTATAAACACTGTTGCCATTAATGTTAGAAAACTATTTTAGTGAAATGTAGCATCACTAAATATAAATAAAATGCTATAACACTAGTAATTTAAGATTTCCTCCGGGAGGATAATTCAATACACAGAAAGTGAAAATAGTACTGTAAAGACAATGGTTGAACCACATTGAGATAATTGGAGATATGCCACGGAGTAAATATCCCCTCTGAGCTACCCTCTGAAATCATCACTGGTTACCATAAATATAGGTATCCTATCAATACAAGAATCGACGTTCTAATATCAATTCAATGTCCTTAAACTAGACTATCCCCAAATTATAGGGAATTTTATTATTTTTAAGTTTTACGCCAGATTGTCATGTTCTTTAGGCTGAAGGAGGCAATACGAGATGAGATCCACAATCCACCGCGCACAGACAACAAAAAAAGTACAGTTTGTATTTAGGGTCACGTCACAGTCTGTGTTATTATTTAAAAATAAATAAATCATTTCATTAAATTCTACGTCGTGAATACAAAAAGACTGTATAATTAGACCGTTAATCAAAGAGTGAAGCTCTATTGGTTGACTCACTGACCCACACTACAAATTTAAATCACACTAAGAAAAAAATCGTATGGGAGTATTAAAATCGTATGTCACATTTGTAAATCCTGTAGCTTTTGGATTTAACGTACAGCAAACGTATAACTGAAAACGAGTGTTTCATAATACTTTTTGTATAAGTGTTCCATCTATACGTACTTTCCGTGTGAAACAATATAGGTGGTCAGGATCTTACATACAAATGGACGTATATAACATATAGCTAACGAAGGTAATATACATATATGTATGTAATATAAGAAAGACTGTTAGACATCAGACATCCTGCAACGGCATGATGTAACGTATAAAGGCAGTACCTACGTAGCATACGGATAACGTATGCTCCGTACTGATTTCTGTAGTAAGCAAGAGGATTCCGTATATTTGTACAATACGGAATATACCGCTATCTAGAGAACTGATTTTTCTCAGTGCACCTGACCTGGTTCTGGGTTAGATTCCCAGTGAAAATATAGGATTCCCTATGCGCACTGAGCACCTTGAGGCATAAATTGGAAGCTAACCAACTTAAAACGTATAGAACTTCGAGTCTGTTGTAGAAAGCCAGAAATAAAGGTGACAGGGTATTATATACTGACTATTGTTGTGAAGGCCTAGAGGGAAAAAGAAAACGAAAATTTCCCGGCAGAGCTCATGTGGTTCGGATTCCACGTTAATCACTAGATCCATGTCTCGTATAGCCTTGCTGCTGAGCATGGCGTTCAACTCAAAATCAACTCAACTCAAAACCGGAAATTTCGGGGAAAATCGGTTTCCACGATTTTCCCCGAGCTCGGAAAAAAACGGAAAGTTTGGAAAAAGTTGAAATTTTCGTACATTTTACTACATTATGCTTTTAAAATGAAAACTATTTTATATTTACTAGTTTAAAGTTAAGATCATTGAGTACTTATATTTCTTGTATTAGCATAGGGAAATTTTGTGGCAACAAATATATATCCACCACTCATCCAAACTCTTTAAAGTTAGCACCGTGATCGAATGGAGTTATGGCTACAAAAGATACTAAAATATAATCCTCGTTGGATTAATTAATATAGACGTATTTAAATTATCTTAAGCGATCCTATGAAGTTCCCACTTGATGGCACGGAAGTGTTAAAATAACGGGGCCAGAATCATTATAATTAATACTAGTTGAACCTGCGTTGTTTACTCAGCACATCGTTCTGTTATGACCATGAATCTCCTTCCCACTGTGCATGCCTCCTTACTTACACAAGTAAAGGATAGAATATTCGCAAAGGAAGTGATTTGTAGCAAATTTGTAGAAGTAACACGATATCAAGTGGAAATACTTTTTTTTTTTTTTTAACAAATCCATATCTGTCCGCGTATGCCTCATTGCGTCTCTTCAAGCCTTTGAAGTTGCAAATTTCAAAATTTTACAATACTAATACTGACAATATATCATTCAATTAAAAGTCCTCTAATCATATTGGATTTTAGGAGTTAAATTTCTGGGCTTTCAGCATCTAAGGCCATTTAGCCCGTCACGTTTGAGAGATGATGTCCCTCAGCTACCACACTATCCATGGAAAGGGAAGGAAGAAAGGATTGGGGAAGGAAGGAAGCGGCCTGGGACCTGTAAGTTAGGGATCATCCCGGCATTTGCCTGGTGTGAATGAGGAAAATCCAGGAAAACCTCATTCAGGGTGGCTAGTCTGAAAAAGCGTTACACTTTTTCGACCAAGTGCCCCTACCGGAAATCGAACACGGGACCGCTTGCATCTAATCTCATGGGTTTTTAAATTCATGGAATTGAAATATATAACGACGAACACAGTCAGATAATATCCAATCAAATTAACGTCAGATTATGATGCATGTTATTTGGTTCATTATTTGCCATTCATGAACGTTATTTTATTTATCCGTCACCTTTCAAGATTTAATACAAGTTTTAGAGGGAAAAAATAGTTGCAACGGCCGGGAATCGAACCCGGGCCGCCCGCGTGGCAGGCGAGCATTCTACCACTGAACCACCGATGCTACGATGTTTCGTTCTTCTAAACCTCATGTGTTGTAGACCTGAAAGTAGAAAATCGTTAACATGCATCACAAGTGAGAAAAGATGGTTAGTCATGTGTATCACAGTATCAACTAGGCCATTCAGAGCACTTAACGGTACCGTAGAAAAGGTATTTCGTTCAAGGATTAATTTAAACGGGAACCCGGAGTAATTTTTCTATAAATAGACGAAATGTCCCTGCTTAATATTGAACAATTCCACCAGACAGACTAAGTAGAAGGAAAATTTTCTATCTACTTCCTCACCCCAAGGGGTTCATATTCCTTCCTGATATATACGAGGTGTGGCAATTAACTAACGAGACTGGTATCATAAATGTGATGTATTGCAAAGAAAGTTACAATTGACTGTTATCCTCTTCAATATACTCCCCTCCCCTATCTATACACCGCTGCATACGTGCCTTCCATTGTTCAAAGCAATGCTGTATGTCATCAGATGTCACACTGTTCAACAACTCTGCCGTTTTTCGTTTCACCTTTTCCACAGACTGAAAATGTGTTCTCTTCAGTGACGACGCCAAAGGGGGGGGCAAGGGGGGCGAGCGCCCCCCTGGTGGCAACTCCTGCCCCCCTGACTGCCCCCCAGACTCCTACAATCGTAAAACATTCTACATATAGTATTTTATATCAGTATCATAACCAATCCCATTGTCAGATCGTACTATCTATACATTTACTATGTGGCAGATTAGTCCTCAAGCTTTCTTCTTTGAGCGTCTGGGTATGCACGCATATTTCTGTTTTCTAATTTAGCGCCTTTTCCGGTAAATTTTAGTTACAGTTCTTTCTTATGAATTTTAATTACTGTGCCTAGCGAACAATAGTAGATTTGGTCGACTTGTTTTCTTCTCATTTGATCAACTTCGATTAGAAACAAAAGAAAGGTAAAACCAATTACATAACTGGTTTGTATTTATCCAGTTTTGAAGTTTTCAGTTTCATATTTTGTTTTATTTAAAGGTTTTATACTTCTATTTCCTGAAACATTATTCTGGGCTTTCAATATTCGGAGGATGGGCTTATAACAGCTTAATTTGCGACTACCAGGGCATAATTAAAAAAAAAAAAAAAAAGTTGTGTCTTCCCTTCCTGCAAATGATAATAATAATAAATGTATGGAATTAAATCGATTATTTATTTAGCTCCCAATAAAACATGTTGTCAGAGTGTTGATCTTTAAGTACTAATTGGTATGCACTAGTGCTCCCTTACTTATTTTGTTTCAAAGTACTGACATGACGTCTACCATATTGACTAGAAATTTACGTGGAACTGCTGAAAAATTCGTAGTCCAATCCAGGAGTGCACGTGGAATTGTGAAATTTTACTTTTTCTACACTTCCCCCGAGAGTGAATATACTAAATTGTAAAGTGCTCCAGTTTTGCAGAAGTTAAAAAATATCTGGAGACTTCCTCGCACCACTGTTCGTAACAATACCCTTATCAGATCTAAAGTTCAATCAGATCTAAGTTTGGAAAATAAATACAGGCAGTAGTTAGACGGAGCTAAATCTGGGGATAAGGATGATGATCTAGACATTGAAATTCTAGATTATGCAATGCTAATTGTGTTCGCAGTGGTTCAATGGACAGGTGTATTCTCTTAAAGGAGCAGAATTCCTTTCTTTTCATTTTCCGCGATGTTGAACTTCGAATTTTTCTTTCAGTTTTGTGAGTAATGTAGAGATTTTGAATTAAATATCTGACCATTGCGGAGGTAGTCTATGAGTACGACTCCATACTTATTCTAGAAGAATGTTGCAAACAGTTTTTCAACCTACGTCTGTGTCTTGAACTTCTTGGGGCGAGGGAGAAATGAGTGCTACTACTCCATTGACTGTTGTTTCGTTTCAGGATCATAGTGGTACAACCATATTTCGTTCATGGTTACTATTCGTGAGCGAAATGATCAGCATTACATTCAAACTGGAAGAAGACTTTTCTTAATGCCGTCACTCTTTTATTCTCCTGACAGATTTTTGGGAACCCATTGTGTCAAGAACTTGCGCATACCCAAGCCATTCTGAATTATACTACCGACGCGTTCCAAAGAAATGCCCACAATCTCTGACACAAGTTTTACTGAGACGGTAAAAACTGGGGAATGGGGTTGCAGCCAGACCTCACACTATAAGTACGGTATATCGTGAGTTTACTATACACTTTCAAAAGTGTATAAATAATAGCTTAAATTCTTTTTGTCAGTCAAAACCTGGGGTGGCCTAGGAACCCCGGCCTCAGGTTATATCTACCACTGGCTGAAATGCTTATTTTCAAGAATAATGTCACAAATTCCATCCATGATTTCGGGAACAGTTACTGGATGTAAAGCATAGTTTGTTGAGAAACCGCAACGTTTAAACTAAGCCATCACTTCTTCACCACTGTATTTAATGGAGGAGAGTCCCGTAGTGTTTCACTGATTTTCTCATTAATTTACTTTGGTAAAGATCCTTTGTGGAACAAAAATGTTATAATAGTTGTGATCTGGATGTTCGTGAAATTCGCTGTTTGGGCACACATAATCACTTCAGAGGCCTGAGAAAGCAATAAGAATTTCATTATTAATATGAAAATTTTTCATTATTAATATGAAAATTTGTTGAAAACGTGTTTTTCAAAACTACAGTTTCATCTTTGTACCTAGTACCTACTCTCCATCTGGGTTGGATTACGAGATTTTCAGCAGCCCCTCTGAAATTTTATATATATTTCAGTATTCAATTTAATTCAAAGTAATTCAATTTAGGTTTCAAAAGTTGCATTGAAAAATAGTTCATGTGCAGACGTTACTTATTTGTTAGTTACAAATTTTACTTGAAATAAGTTTATCATATAGGCCTAATATAAAAGCAACAACGAAGTACACAATGTAAGGTAAATCAAACATAATAAATGTCATTTTTGGTGTGGAAAATAGCCCCCCCCGAAAATATATCTGCCCCTCCTTTGCCCCCCTAGGAACTTATAGCTGGCGTCGTCACTGGTTCTCTTCAATGCACTTTTTATTTTTGGGAATAGATAAAAAGCACAGAGAGCCAGGCTTGGGGAATACGGATAATGGGTGAGGACAGGAATGCGCTTGGCTGCTAAAAACTGCTTCACAGAAAGGGCATTATTGGCAGGCGCATTGTCTTGGTGGAGGATCCATGCATCGTTCTTCCACAAATACAGTTTCTTCTTCCTTATTTCTTCCCTCAGCTTGATTAGGACTTCTTTGTAGTAGGTCTGATTCACCGTTTGACCCTGAGGTACCCATTCACTCATGATGATATCCCTGATATCGAAAGAAACGATGAACATTGCCTTCAATTTCGACTTGCTCATTTGTGCTTTTTCATTCTTGGCGATGTGGGAGTCTTCCAGTGCATGGATTTACGCTTAGTCTCGGGGTCATACTGGAAAATCCATGTTTCATCACATGTGATGACACATGCTAGCAAGTCTGGTTCTGCTTTGAGTCATTCCATGACGTCACAGCAAATGGTCTTTCGAATGTCTTTTTGATCCTGAGAGAGGTTTTTCGGAACAATTTTTGCACAAACTTTCGTCATGTTTAAATTGTCATGCAAAATTTGTCTTACTGTCTCTTTGTTAATGTTCGTCATGTCTGCGATCATCCGAATACTCAGACGTCTGTCTTTCCGCACAAGTTCATTAATTTTTTGAACATTTTAATCCGTTCTTGAACTCAAAGGGCGGCCGGGTCGTTCATCATCTTCAATCTCCTCCCTATCTTCTGAAAATCGTTTGTGCTATTCGAAAACTCGCGCACGTGACATAGCATTATCACCATACACCTCTTTTAACATTGCAAAACATTCTGTTTTTTTTTTGTTTTTTTTTAATTTCACCAGAAATTTAATGTTAATGTGCTGCAGAACTTTACTGTTCACCACGATTCCGGCACTACTACAGAACACTGTCCTCTTCATGCAAGCCTGCAAAGAAAAGAAAAGCTTTCAAAATCATGAAACAAACAGTGGCTGCTCATGAAGATTCAAGATCAACAACACATCATTAGCTACCTTCCCCCACGCTCCTGTGCGACAGGAGGTGGGCAGGTGGGCAGTCTCGTTATTTAATTGCCACATCTCTTATACACATATATATATTGTAATGTCCCACTTGGTGTTGTGTACAAACAACTCTTCACGCCTATGCTTACAAACACCCCCACATGGTTTTGCAAGGGGATTCTATACATCAGATGGATCCACTATCACTTGCAGACAACGGACTTCTGGCTCCTCCCACGAAGCAGACAAAACAACAACGGAGCAGCAGCGCCACCACCGTCCGAGGACCCCTATAAATTTGATGGCCGACAGTGGATCTGTACCAGTTCTCTGGTGCACCTCCTATTGTTTGCATCGGAACATTTGGAGTAACCTAACCCCAGGCCTCTAGTCTCCTTCAGGACTCTTGGCTTTTCCTATCTCCTGGCCTAGCCTGCTTCGGAGCTTTGTCGGGAATCCCAAGCCCAGCCGCTTAGCCTTCTTCGGGGCTCTGTGGTCGCCTAACCAACCCGCGGCTTGCTTCGGAGCTTTGGGTCCCTAACCCCACTCTGATTAGCCTGCTTTGGGGCTCTGTGGAGATCCTGTCTGCGACCTATTGGTCAAAGACTACCTATATCTAACCCTGCTACTTAGAGAAATTATCTGTATAGTATTTTTGTAAAATACTGTTTATAGTGGAATGTTATAATAAAAGCCGGTAGTGGGAGTCGATTCCGGACGCTCTTTATATTAACGCTCTACCTACATGTATGGGACAGAGTTTTACATGGTCGAGGCTTTGACCGGCTCAGTTTTGATCTGAATACTCCCCTACCGGACGATATTTCATGATCTGGAAGTGAATTTTTTCATAGGTATGTGCTTTTCTTATCTGTGAACTTAGTGACTCGGATTTAACTAAATTTTAGTGTATGCCTCATACCAGATCATGAAAAAACACTTTTCCGGACGATTGCGCAAACATGGAACAGAATCCCGACCTTCTTTTAATATCCCTCACCTTACTAAATACTCGGGACACGTTACTGAAGACCCTGATAGGTTTTTTTTAATGCTATTTGACCATCTTGTGCTATTACATTCTTGCAATGCAGAGAAAAAGAAAGAACTGTTACTGTGTAACCTTCAGGACGTGGCTCTTGATTTAGTGTTGCAGTTAAAAGCACAAAACCAATTGGATTCACTCAATGATGAATAATTAAAGACCAAACTAATAGATTTAAGTAGGTCAAAATTACCTACATATAGGGCTGAATTGAAAATTTTTCAGATTCAACAGAGGGAAAACGAATCAATTGAAGCATATTTTTAAAGAAAACTAAGAGTTATCCGTCAAGTTATGTTTTAGGCTACCGAGGGACAGAAAAAAATTATTTATCTTTAAGTTTAATGATTTTTTTTAAAAAACAAAAAATCGTATTAGAAACATTTACAACAGTATAGGCTTTGCAGTCACACTTACATAGCTAGGAAAAGGCACACGATCTAATGAAAAAAACGTGATTATGTAGAGCTACAGCAAGCAATCTATTTACTTTGTGATCAAAATCCACCAGTCAGTAGTTTAAATTCTTCGGCTGTTGCTAGCGTTTCCTTTTCAACACATCATCAACAACTACCTTATCCCTTATGTAATCAGACATTCAATTGGCATCTCTACCAACAACCTGCTCCAGTATTTCCCGTACCTTCAGCACCACAACTACAGGGTGCCTCAAAAACTCAATTACCTTCGAATCCTCCTTCCCAAGTTAGTACTACGCAACCCCCACCCGAACCCCCTGCGCCTAGCACACCTAATACAACGAACACCAATAATTCATTAGACTTTAGTAAACTCGCTAATCAAATGGCCGAATTATCTCGTTTAGTAGCCCAAAATGCCATGAGAAATACTCAATTTAGACGGGGCGGCCGTAATAACCAGCACAGAAAGGAAAACCAATTCTAAAAATAACAATAAAAATAATCATACAACTAAACCAGAAACAATCACAGTTTGCGGTAGTTGCTATAAACAAGGACATTCTTCCAGCATATGTTATAAGAATAATAAACAGGGAAACGCATAGGGGGGTCCCAGGACTATTTTTCTCAAGAACATGTTTTGAGGGCCGAAAGACAAGAAGTAAATGAACAAGTAGTCGCAAGTACTAGCTCTAACATTAACATCACTTTATACTGTGGCTCCAGTGACCGACAGGAGAGAGAACATAAAATTATTAAATCAGGAGCATAAGTTGTTAATTAATGTACGTAATAATTAACAATGAAAAATACCCCGTAATAGTTGATACAGGGAGCTCGTTGAGTCTGTGGCCAAAATATATCACGTTCCTAATATCTAATCCGACTAACAGGCCAGTAAAGTTAGCAAAAAATACACCGATCGCATATGTTGAGGAGGACTTACAAGGACTCGATATACAGGGAGATTAGCAATTAGACGAACAAAATGACGAAACTTTTTATAGATCTGAACAGGAAATTCAGGATAGACTGGACAAAACTAAATCACTTTTTGATATTAAACTATTTGGCGTAAACCCGGACCTATCAGATGAGCAGAAAAAGGCTGCACATAACTTGCTTTTTAAATACAGGGATGTATTCTCATATTCACCAACGGACATAGGATACTTTCGTGGCTATGTTTATAAAATAAGAATAGACAAAGGAGCTCCTGTCCATCAGAGGTCACCTCCTATTCCTTTGCCGGTAAGACCGCAAATTGATCTGCAAATTAAACAGCTCTTAGAAGCTAATATCATTAAAGAGACTAGTGACAGTTCATTTTCGTCACCACTTCTCATAGTGCGCAAACCAAACACTTCAGAATTTCGTTCAGTTTTGAATTTACAGGCATGCAATAAATTTACAAAATATCTTAGCATACTATTCCAGTCCACAGAAGACATTTTACATGTACTTAGAGGTAAATCTTGCATTTTAACCATCGATATAAAATTCAGTTATATCTAGCTATTATTGCATCCTAAAAGCCGAAAATACATGACTTAAACTTAATCATATCAATTTCAAATGCTGCGTTAGTGGACACTCCACTTCAGCAGGAGGCCTGGCTATAGCAGTACACACGCTTTGAGGGTTTATCATCTCGTATAACTGCATTCGCAGATGACCTCATAATAGGGAGCAAAAATTGGAAACAGCATTGGAAAATTGGGCTTTGGAGTTACTCTTCATGAGACTAAGAAAACACGACTTTAGAGTTATTCCGAACAAGATCTTGTAATTGAAAGATATAACGACGAACACGGTCAGATAATATCCAATCAAATTAACGTAAGATTATGATGCATGTTGTTTGCCATTCATGAACGTTATTTTAATTATCCGTCACGAAGCATTAACCTTTTAAGATTTAATACAAGTTTTAAAGGGAAAAAATTGTTGCATCGGCCGGGAATCGAACCCGGGCCGCCCGCGTGGCAGGCGAGCATTCTACCACTGAACCACCGATGCTACGAAGTTTCGTGATCTTAAACCGCATGGGCTGCTGTACCTGAAAGTAGAAAATCGTTAACGTACATCACAAGTGAGAAAAGATGGTTAGTTACGTGTATCACAGCATCAACTAGGCCACTCAGAGCACTTAACGGTACCGTAGAAAAGGTATTTCGTTCAAGGATTAATTTAAATGGGAACCTGGAGTAATTTTTCTGTAAATAAACAAAATGTCTCTGCTTAATATTGAACAATTCAACAAGACAAAGTACAAGGACAATTTTCTATCTACTTTCTCACCCCAAGGGGTTCATATTCCTTCCTGATATATATATCTAGTGATTTCGTATGGATTTTTTTATGGCACGCGTGTTGAAGTTAAAAATTTCTTAGAAATAAAAATATTTTTTTTCTAATTTGCTTCACTTTTGGCTAATAATTCAAGTGACTTATAATGAATAAACCCAGTTACAAAACGTGTTAACTTTCTTTTCTTTTGTTTTTCTTTTTTAAAAAAGAAAACTTTCGAGTGATGATAAAATAGAAGAAAGCATGATGATTTTGAAAAAAGGAAAAAAGAAAAGAAATTCAAACGAATTCAAGATTTCAGTGGATTTACAGTTTTATGGTTCCTACCCCCCGAATAAAAAGAACGGGCAACAACACTTAACTTTCCCCTGGAATATCTTAAACTAAATCACGGTATAATGGACAAATATCGTGAGCTTAGGACGTTAAACTAAAGTAAATAAATAAGCCTAAATATATCATTTTGAGCTGCAGTTATTAACGAAACAATCTAATATAAATAAAATAGTTTGTTTGTGTGTCTGTCTGTCTGTCCGTCTGTGTGCGGCCTGGGGACCAGACGAGTGGACCGAGAGTTACCAAAATTTGGACACGGGTATCTTGGTCCAGGCCCCAGTCCAATGCGAAGCGTTTTTGTCAAAATTCGAACCAGGGGGTCTCAGGCGGCGTTTACCGGGCCATATAAAAGTATTAGAAAATGACCGATATTAGTGTCGAATTCATAGTTTTCGCGGTCGCTGAGATCAATGGTGACTCTTCCATTAGCGATGACTTTCAACTCCGGCTACCATTGTATGCGGGCCGGGGGTCAGACGGGGAAATACCGAGACAAGTAAAAATAACCCAAAATGACCGACATTAGTGTCAAACCCATAGTTTTCGCGGTCGCTGAAATGAACGGTGATACCCCCACATGCATTGACTTCCAAATATAGCCCTCATGCAAAGAATGGGTATATTCAGCTAGTAATTAATAAAATACAAACAAAATTATAAGGCCTTTTCGGAATGGAATTTTTTTAGCTTTACGTTCCACAATTATGCACAGAGACAAAGGAAGATGGTGATGATGAAGACAAAGAATGAAATGGTGGGATGCAGAAAGTGGGAGGAAACAGAAGAACACCGAGAAATCCCCACACACAGTGTTTGTTCACTACAAAGTCCACTTGTCGAGAGTTAGGATCGAACCTGGGACTCAGAGAGGAGCGCTCTACCAGAGAACCATCGCAGTCCCAGGACATTTTTAGAAAACTTCGTCTGAAGGAACCTTACTATTAAAAGTAAATTATCTCTTGTGGACTTTTCCATTAAAATATTTGTTTATGGAATATAAACAAAATTCACATGAGTCGTATTTGGGAAAAATTTTTAAAAAGGGTTAAAATTGTTGCTTAATTAAAAGACCTAATTATTAATATTTAATTTTTTCCCCACCAATCAACGTGCAGTTCATACAAATATTAACAATTTGTGAACTAATCAAAAAACAAACATCTTGACATTTCAGCTAAACGAATAAAATGCTAGTTCTGATGCGACGTTGCCAAGTAGTAAAGAGGTGTGGCTATGGCTAACTTCATCTTTACGCTTTCTCTTATATACACAATCTAGTTCTATTATTTATCTCTGAAAATATAGGTGGAAGTGTTTTACAATTACTTATCGTCTTTTCGGATGTAAAATAAAAATCCGTTCAAGATTACATAGACGTAGTGGTTTGTAGTATTAGAGGTCACAAAACTTGGACCCCTCCCAATAAAAAATTCTGGGGGTGGATTTCGAGGTCTATTGTAGGCTAACGTCTGGATTTCTTTTAGTACAGCGATTTGTATCATAGTTTTGATTTGTCATTCTCTATTATAGAACCCAAGTGGCACAAAATAGCACGTTCTTTGCTGAAGTAATGTAATCTGCAAATATAGTGCATTGCGACGCAGACAATTGTAGTATATTTTTAAACCATTACAATTCAGCTCCATTTATACATTCTTTTGATGTATAAGTACAAGCTGAAACACGGATAACTTCCACTTTTGTGTGTACTATATGACAACATCTAATGGAAACCAAGCAATATTCCTTTTCTGAGTATTCTCTATGTTAATGTTCACATACTAGAATCATTTTACATGAAGCGAGACTCGCTAATTGATCCTAATGATTACAACATAATTTGCATGGAAGGTTTAATGAGGAGATAAATATACGTATTTCACAAAGCACTGCCATTCATGCCTGAACACCCACGTCGCTGCATTGTGTCTATGAATGAAAGCACTGTAAATCTCACAAGTTTCTAATGTTTTGTTGGCAGAGGGCGACACTGTAAAGAAATGCCATGGTTGCCAGATTCTAATAGGTCCCAACATTAATTTTTCAAGGCTTTATTTACTAATTTACTAAAACCCAGATATGGTTAGAACAGTCACTTTAGACTGATATTCAACAGCACATAAAGCAAAAGGAATAAGTAAATAAATATTGAATAACATACAACATATTCACAAGCAGTGGCGTATTCAGAATCTCATCAAGGGGGAAGGCGGGCTCAAGCTCCCAAATTCATATCGTTTTGTGACTTTCGTGTACATATCTAAATATGGTAAGTATATATATTTTTTCATAGTATCTTGTTAAAAAAGGAATAGTTAAAACCTGAAAAAAAAAATCCCTTTGTATACGTCACTGTTTAAGGGTGCCCATCCTCTTTGATCCATAATGTCCTTTCATTTATTTTTCCATTGAATTTAAGACCATAATTCCCTAAGTCGAATCAGTAAAGCGTTTTCAAATTAGCTTCATACGGGGATATTCTCTCCAGGCCGAATTTCTACACACATACACACACAAAATCTTGGTGTCAAAGTCACACGCCATTTTCTTCAATTCTATTTTTTTTTTCATATAATTATTCGCTATCTTGTTGCGTTCCCCAACTATTATTGGCCCAACAACGGAAAGTGATAGGCTAGCTATTGGCCCTACGTTGTAATTGACCACTTTGCCGATCATTTGCCAATCAACTGAATTATCAGTGTAACCTCTATGAAAGAAGCAATATTGTAAAGGGAAGTGCGAGATCGAAACTGTTTCATAAATGACGGCGAATTGTTGGTTGACCAACTTAAACTGTTGCATTAATGAGGGCAAAAGGTTGGATGGCCAGCATAAACCGTTGGTTAAATGACGGCAAATTGTTGGTTGGATAACATAAATTGTTGGATAAATGATGGCAAATTGTTGGTTGACTAACATAAACTGTTGGATAAATGACGGAAGATTGTTGGTTGGCTAACATAAACTGTTGAATAAATGACGGAAGATTGTTGGTTGGCTAACATGAACTGCTGGATAAGTGACGGCAGATTGTTGGTTGCCCAACTTAAAGCGTTGGGTAAATGACGTAAATTGTTTGTTGGTCAACATACACTTTGAACTACTTTGGGTCAACTTGTTTTTCTGATCCAAATTCAATTTTTGCGCCTCTGTTTGATCTTTACCCAAACTAGTACGTTTTTTTTATATTAACTCACGTAGTACTTTAGCATACATAAGTTTCATTGGATTATCTGCGGGGACATGGCCTATGGGAAATGAGCCTCATCCTTCAAAGCTTACATTCAATCGAAAATCATTAAAATTACACTAGTCGAAGAAATCATTAAAATTACACTAGGCGAAGAAATCATTAAAATTACACTAGGCGAAGAAATCATTAAAATTACACTAGGCGAAGAAATCATTAAAATTACACTAGGCGAAGAAATCAATAAAATTACACTAGCCGAAAAAAGTCATTTCTACGAATTCCAAAAGTCTCCAGAACACAGGTCAGGGGCAGAACTCTGATTTGCAAGTTCACTTATAGTACTGTTGATTTGTTATAAATAATCAAGCTTTTAATTTTTTTTAAAGTAAAAACATGGATATTGCAAACAGATATACTGTATTAATGTGCGGCTAACATATTAAACAATCCTTATTTATATTTTTTTTCGGATTGCATGATCTCTTGAACACAGTCAAATAAAATATGCATATTTTTATTTTTAAGGGGTACGGGAATAGGGTAACATAGTGAAATCTTTATTCATCAATTAAGTTTCATCATGCAGAAAATAAGTTCCTACTCCCAGCCATTAGAGGGTTTAATAAGTGCCTACTCTTTGGCAATAAAATATGCAATTATATATAATACTATAATATATTGATGTGATTGTATAACAAGTGGGCATTGACCTTCCTTGTAAAAATTATAGTTCTGTGTGTCGGCAAAACGGTCAAGCATACGAGGAAACTATCATAAATATTTAATGTATAAAATATGTAAGACAGTTATTTTGTTTTTATTTCTCAGAGAAAGTACAATTATGATGCAAGGATAAAATATGATGTGATCACCCACATGAAGTTCCTTAATCTCTTCTGTGTTAGGATTCAAGCCAGATGTTTGTCTGCATACCTATCAGACGCTTCTCTGTTTAATTTCTTTGGAGGAAGACCAAAAGCTGTAATTTGCCGGCAGAGGAAAGTGACCAAAGTGTGTGACATCTTGTTGATTCTTGCCAACTTCTGTTGCAATGTTTAGTGGAACAGTATATATAGTGGGTCTACTATGCACGGAATACTTATAGGTATATATTCTAATAATAGGCTATTTTAAGGTCACAAATATATTTATCTATTTGGTTGCTTCAGCATTTTAGAAGTTCAAGGTAGATAATAATATTTGTTTACGAGGGTCGGTCACAGCTTACATTAGACTTCCAACAGAAGAGAAATTTCTGATTTCGTAAGTGACAAGGCGAAGGACAAAAGCTTCTAGCCATAATTATACTGTATTTACTACACATAACTGTACACTAAAATTTCAATACCAAGAAGGAGAACAGGTAATATTCGTAAATGTAATGTAAAGATACCTTAGGTGCGGTACCTGTATATTATCGACCTCGGAGCGTAACAACGCCGGAAAATGTGGCGCGTGTGAGGAGCGTCCATCCAGCAATCTCCAAAGCGTTCAGCACTTCAACAGATAAGACAGGCATTCTTTTTTCTCAATGCGGAACCTGTTGCTCTGAATTTTGATAACCAAACTTGAATAGTTTTTTTCTATCCGGAACAGAATCATGTTGGCCAAGTCCGAACCGAATAACAAATACCCGCTGAGTAGTACTCCCAGTACCACCATTACGAATATACTCCATCGCGCCACGCCATTGCGATCACTGAAAATGCCACGTATACCGCTATCAATCGACATTCCCTCTGCCGCCGTATTCTCACCGCAACTCATACAATGCCCTCTCCAAATACGGGACGCTGTCCCGTACCCAGGGTCTTTTTGTCAGTTCCTGTACAAGTAAAATATATGATCGTTCTGTGTGATAGCGTCATGACAATCTAGCAGAAAGTCCAAAAACCAGTAACATTGTGAGTGCGAAGAATGGCTGCGATATTACGCGACATACAGAGATTGAAATTCTAGTTGTCTTCCTGGTGAATGGCAAGTTATACGTCTGCGATACGTTGCATCCTCGACTCCAGCTGCATTGCGCAATCATAAGTCAGACGTAATAAATCGGATAGAAAACCAATAGGACTTTGTGTCCTTCTATGGAGTATAGAATAGAACCTTACTTGTCACGTGCGGTCACGCCTTGCCCTGTAGAAACATGGCACCATTCAAAACCAATACCTTAACTGTGAACAGCTGGCAGGTCAGAGAATCGACAGCGTATAAGTGCGAGCGGACAACAATGGCACCCCGTACCATAATGCGGGGTGCCAGGCTATTACAATGGTGCAGAATGTAGGAGTTGTTCTATTGTTACCGTGGTATCTCCTGACACTGAGCCAGTCATCGTGGTGCTGCAGACAGGAGCGAGATTTGTCGTGGCATTCGGCTCTCTGTGCTGGCATTCGAGGCACCGTTACAGTTGTATACGCCTATGATGTAAAGTCAGAGAGATCCGTATTAATAATCTGTGTATAAATATGTCTCCTCTCACAAGACGACGTTAAACTGTTGGTGGAGTCACTGGTCGCTGAGCAATAACCCTGAATTCGTTCATTAGTGTTTGGGATGTATCTGTCCGATCCCTCATAGTCATGCATACAAGAAGTCCGTTCTCTTAGCCCGTGCTATGACGCAGCTATTAGGTTCCTGCTCGTCATTGTGTATTGCCTTCCTGAGGTCATATCCGCATCACAGTGAATGCACTCCGTCCAAAAACAAGCACTAATGTCAGGGAAGAATAATCCGCAGTCGTGACTTATCACAATTTTTCTGCAATCAAAGGTTTTAAACTGCTGGAATTACTGCTACATTCAACGACAAGAGATTGTTCGGCGGTCTATACACACTAAAATTACGCCAACACTTGTCTGCACTGCATTTTGACTCTCTGTCCTGCCTCCATTGTCGTTTCCAGGAAGCATGGCTGACGCGTGTGGTGCGTTGCGGAGTTGTACTGATAAGCATCTTACTGCGCTCCCATTCTCTACACATTCTGCAATCTTCTTGATGTTGCATTTCTTATGTCCAGCAACCTCTATACAGGATATACTCATATAAAAGAAGTCTGGCTGATCGACGCCCAGGCTAAACTGCTTAAGCTGAAAATGAAAATGAAAATGGAAAATGGTAGAAAAATGGCGATGGCAATTGGTGCTGTCGAAATCGGTTTTTGAAAAAATCGAAAACTTTTTTTTGAAAAAGTGAAATTTCATAAAACCGAAATGTCGGTTTTGAAAAGCGTTTTGCGGTTTCGGTTTTGAAAACCGTTTTTGCGGTTTCGGTTTTGAAAACCGCTTTTGCGCTTTCGGTTTTGAAAACCGTTTCTGAGGTTTCGGTTTTGAAAACCGCTATTGCGGTTCTCGGTTTTCAGAAAACCGGTTTTCTTAAACCGAAAACCGCAAATGTCACAGTAATTCGACAGCACTAGTGGCAATCATTATACAGTAAAACCTATCAATTTGGCCACCTCTCTAAGTTGGCCACCTGTCTATCTTGGAAGTTGGCCGCATTGAAGCAATGTTTACCCTTTGATGATAATGATAAATTTACCTGCGTATCTTGACCACGCAAAATACCGTTTTGTGATTTTTCTTAACCTTTTCGTATTCCCATACGAGAGGCAGATGTTCTATATTTGTGACTGGAGACAAAAAAGCATGGATTCCTATGATTTGTTCTTGGAGGTCAATGGCCAGAACACTTCTCTGATAATGGGGTGGTAAAGGAAGATGTGAATAAGAAACAGCACGTAAAGGAATTCAGGAAATGGTTGTACGTATTTGTTTACCCTGTCTGTTTTGGTAAAACCATTAGCTATATGCCGAATGAATAAAAGAAATACTGTATATTATTTAAAAGTAGCTGTCGTGCCATTGCTTATTAAAATTTTACGATCAAGTAATACTAGAAACCCTATTCTAAAAATACACCAATCTCATTTATTTTCTATAAGTTGCCCACCTTTCTAAGTTGTCCACTTCTGAATGGAACCGATGGTGACCAACATAGACATGTTTCACTGTAATAAGATATCCATATTTTGTAATCCCTTAAGGTTAGAGACATGAAATTTGGTACTTGGACTTGTTTTAAAAAATTAAACAGGAATTTCAGTATTTCAGCGTATTTCGCCGGGAAGAAAGGGGGTGGGAAGAAAAAGAGAAAACGGTATTCACTAATCTAGCAAGTCAAATATAATAAAAATACTTAAATACGTATTTACATGTTTTAAATGGAAAGACCGAATACTAAATTTAACCCCTCTAAAGTTAAGGGATTCCGAGATATGGAATCTTGTTATTGAAAATTTGACTTGGAAAGGGGCAAATGCAGGTTGCAATTACGTATTAGAATAAGATGTTCATGTCTCGGTGTTCTTTAAGTTAGATATATAAAATTTGCATACATAAACTTTTCATTTAAAGTAATTAAGCATTTGTTCCAGCGTTTTATCTTCTTTAATATTGACCTACAAGGGAAGAAAAATAGTGGGATGGTTCACTAAAGTGTCCAGCCGAAGTTTGCCGATAACATACGAACACACATGAGGGTATCAGTGCAGTATTCATTAAATCTTATTCTCTCCGTTCTTCGTACGAGGATTTCTGCTAGTGTACGCTATATAATTCCTAAAGTCATTTCTTGTCTCTTGGTGTGCTATCAAAGATTTTTCCTTTTAATGGACAATCGATCGACGTTTCTTCTTTTATTTCGTCCATTTCATCTCGGTATCTTAATTTACACAATAATATCCGTCGGTTCCTGCCATTTGATCATCTGTGTAAGACTTTTCTTATCTATTCTTGGTTATTTTTAACAAACATTTCTTCTGCATGCATCGTTGTTTTCTGTACATCCTGAATGTCTGATTTTTTGTGTCCACTCTTTGATTTGTATAAAAAAAATAGTAGAATATATGTATTAAAAGTCTACTTTTTAACATCAAACTTTTTTTTTCGAATAGACTTCAGCCTGGTTTTACACAATTTGTTAAATTCTACTTGAATATTAGCACACATTAGCAACAATGACAGGACTAGCAAGAATCAAGAATGACAATTATGTAAAAGCATAGAGCTATAGCTTCGAGTCATTGAGGTCACATCAAAAGAAGTTCGAATTATAGAGATAAACTTAGACTTGGAGAGGTTCGCAGATACGAAAATTCGAGTTATCGAGCTTTAAAATATGGCTAGCTGAATCTGCGCTCTCTACACAGCACATCATTCATATATGAGCATGAATCTCCTTGTCATTCCTCACAGCATCTGTACATGTTCCTTCACAGACACAAGTAAAAGACGTCTTGATAAAAAAAAAAAAAAAAAAAAATCGCAAGGAATACCATAAAGGGGAGATTTTTTAAATATCTCTTACCGTTTGCAACATTTGAGCCTACTTCCTGTTGGAGTTTCAAATTCATGTATAATAGATGTTTTCTTTCGTCTTGCATGCAGTATGTAACAGGCAAATACATAACACATACCAAATACATAACACACCAGTGATATATGGTGTTCATTGAACAAAACACTCCAAGCAATAAAGATTCATCTTAGTCTGAAGAAGTGGTTATCATTCTTTTTTCATTATCATTTGGCCATGAAACAAATGCCTGAGAGACATGCAACCCGTGTATACAACCATGTGATGCTGGAATGTATAACTCCTAGGATATCATACTTTAGTTTTTAAAAATCTCAAACACTTCCAGTGCATCCCTAAAAAATGTAATAAAGAAATAACAGCCATGTTTTTTTTTTAAATATTCAATTAGAACTGGACAATCTACACAAAATTTAGAATCAACCAGTAAAAACGGCACGTTTCTAGCACTTGTGGTTTTCGAAATCTCATTGTCGAAAGAATTGGAGACATACGTAGAAACTTTTCTTTGGAGACAAACATATAAACCTAGCATTTTAATATGTAGATTATGAAACTCTTAAAATTCGACTTATCGAGGTTGTAATTTCTAAATGTATGATTTATAGAAGTTATTTTGGCATTAAGTGTTAGAATGTGAAAAAAAATTCGAGTTATCAAGGAATTTGAGCTATCGAGGTCATACTGTAATAAATTTTTAGAAGCATGATTGCTCAGGGAAGCCATTTGTAACAGCAGAGCCGAAATCAAGTCGTAATCGAATGTGCAATCCATCATTTTCTCTCTCTCTCTCTCTCTCTCTTCTGTGTGTGTGTGTGTGTGTGTGTGGCCCTGTTGGATTTCATAGTAAACAGAAGAGACAATTTAGGGGGGAAAGTCTCGATTGGGGCGAACTTTAAAAAAAATAGTAGGGGAGAGTTGTATAAAACGGGGACGGCGGTTCAAACGGGGACATGATATTTCTACATGATTGGCGTTGCTTACAGCAGCAAGGCTATGCATTATTGTTCAAGACACCGATTACACCATTTTGGGCAGGAATAGAAACATCACTGTACAGTTAGTGTGGATATTTATTGCTTTGAAGTTTTTGGCGAAATATTTTTCGATGTGTCGCCTTTCTACTATTTGACTTACTCCCTGATAACATGTAGAAATAAATTTGGTAAATACACTAAAGTATTCATTAGATTTAAGCTATTGTTTACACGTTTCACTCATTGGGTTATATAACCTATGAGCATAAGGAAGCCATGTTTTTCCATGTATGTCACATTCTGCCAAAACGGGGACATACAAGGTAGTCCAAATTGGGGACGTCCCCATTTTAGACGACATGTAACATCATTACAATTTACTTGTAGTTCGTGTCTTACAGTCCGCTTGAGGCTGCGTATTACAGTCCAGCACATACTAACACTAGAAGAAAGTCTTTTTCGCCTGACACTATCCGATTTACGATCTCTTTACGTTCAAGTTAACTGAAGTGAACCGTATTTCCCACCCGTTTAACAGGGACAAGAAGTATGCTGGAAAACACTGGCTTTACGGATTTCTCTGAGACACCCTACCTTTCTTCGCGTGATCCTGAGAAGACATCTATGGTTAGGGCCAAGGGATTTATTCGCGAGACTGTCAAAAAGTTTTTGATCTATTGGGGTCTTTTTTATGAACAATATCATTTTTCTCCGAATGATATTTATAATGTTAACGAGACAGGCATCATGGTGGTACCCAATAAGCCGTCTAAAGTGCTTGCGCTCTTTGTAAAAAAAAAAAAAAAAAAAAAAAAAGGTGCTTTGACATCATCTGAAAAAGGAGTTTTAGTGGCTACAAAAATATGTATAAACGCGACTGGTAATTTGGTGCCTGCTATGTTTGGTTTCCAAAGTGAAAGGGAAAATCATATGTTAATGGATGATGCACCTCTTGGTTTATTTGTTGTGTATCACGAGAGTGGCTGGATAAATAAGGAAAATGTTTGGTTTGGTTTAATAAATATTTAGAATTCGCGAATCCTACTTCTGAGAAACCTGAGCTACTTCTATTAGACGGTCACAATTAACATGTCAAGAGCTTAGAACTGATCAAATCTAGCAAAGAAAAGGAATGTAATTTTGTTCTGTTTTCCACTACACATCCCACAGATTACAACATCTGGATGTTAGTTTCATGGCACCTCTAAGTAACTACTATTCTGGAGAAGTAAGGAAATGGTTGATAAATCACCCTGGCCGGAAAGTAACCATTTATCAAGTCGGGAAAACTCTTCAATGTAGCTTTTGTGAAGCAGCTTCAGTGCAAACAGTAGTAAATTGCTTTAAGAAAACTGGAATATACCCCTTAAACAGAGATGTATTTACTGATCACTTATTCACTCTATTTGAGAAGACCGAAAGACCATGCGGATCGACAACAACTGCTGAGCTTTCTCAACTTTCTACCTCTGTGCCCATTTGTGTCCTGACACCAGCTGCAGAACTATCTCAACACTCCATGTATGCGGCTGCCACTTCTCCGACATAAAAATCTTAAACCTTCTCAACCTTCAATATCTGGGATTAATTGGTATCCGGTGGAAAGTTTTTCAAGTTTTCGCATTTCATGAAAATTGCTCATACCTACACCTAAAGAGCTGAACAGAGTTAAGAAACATAAAAATAATAAAAGAAGGGATAAGACGGCAGTTCTCACTTCCTCACCATACAAAGTTGAATTAAAAGAAGAAGAAAAACGAAAGGAAGAAAATAAGAAAAATCTACAGAAAGTTTGCTAAATAAGGCTAATCCTAGGATCTGCTAGTAAAGAACGAAAAGTGAGCAAGCGTATTGGAATGAAAAGTGAGATCTTGTCTGATAACAATTATACTCTTAGAGGTCCGAAATCAAAGAAAATTAAACTCAAGACAGAAACAATACTATCTTCATCGTCGGAAGAGGAAGAGAATTCTGACGTGGATTGTGTTTTCTGCAATGGACTCTGTAGTCATTCAAAAGCAGAAGACGGGTGGATTAGGTGTTCTGGCTGCAATGGGTGGGCACACGATGCCTGTTCTAACGTGGACGAAAAGGATGATATATCTGTTTGTGACTTTTGTAGCACGTAAAGTTTAAATTGTTGCTTACTAGAGAAAAGTATTTTATTTCTAATTAATTTTATTTAGTATGAAAATCTCATTTTTATTTATTTTGTTTTTTTTAATTAATTATAAACAAGATATTTGAAAACTAGATATTTGTAAACTAGATACGTGTATAAGGTATAAACAAGTTGTAAACGAGATGTAAAAAGTTTAAAGCAAGATATTTGTAAGTTTTGAGAGTATTTGGTAAGTTTTTAAAGGCAACCCCATTTTACCCGACTAGTAGGCCTAGTATAAAACGGGGACTTTCACCCTTTTTCAGTTTCTCTTATTTTTTGTTAAAATAAACGTTCTTATGATACAAAAAGGCCTGTTTCATGGTAGCCAACATTTCACTGAATGTCTTGATTTACATCTAGCAATTTTATCATTGATAGTTTTGGTTTTATGTACTAAAATATATAAGCGTCCCCATTTTGTACAACTTTCCCCTACTCACTTCTGGTGCAAGAAGTATCCGATTCGATCTCAGGGCATAGAGGTACATCATGTCAAGTGAGTTTCCTCGGGATTCTTTAGTTTCCTTTTAAATTTAAATTCCACGAATTCTTCCATTGCCGTTCGACGTGGTTCAGTGGTAAAGTGCTCGTCTCTAGAGTATGGAGTCCTGGTTCGATTCCAGCTCGCGTCAAGTAAACTTTGTAGTTTACAAACTCTGTGTGTGTTTACAAACACTGTGTTCTTTTTCCCATTTCTATCATCACCATCTCCGTGAATGGTATAATAATCATGGAACATTAAAAAAGATATTTCATTTCATTCCATTATCATTCACTTGCATTATTCATCCATCTCCATTAGGCTAAGTAGCATATACGTGGAACATTAAAGTAAAGATCTCATTTTATTTATTTATTTGCTTATATCAATGTTTAAAAACCTAGAACCCGAAATGAAATGAAATATTTCCGTTTAACGTTCCTCGTTTTATGATCTTTAAGATAAAGGAGACAATGATTAATGCAAGTGAATAATGATGAAATAATTAGTAGAATGAGAAAGTGGGAGTAACCCGAGAAAACCCACGGACACGATGTTGTCCACCACAAACTTATTTTTCCGGGGATCGAGCAAGGGACCCCTCGCTCCGGAGGCAAGTGCTTTACCACTAAACCACCGTACTCCCTCCTGGTATACCTACGAAATTCAGCTCAAGGTTTATGAAACATTTCTAATAAGAATATATTAATTCTGGAAGTGTACAAAAGCATTATCTTTGCAGAAATTTAATCTTTTTAAGCATCTGATACATTGTGGTGGTCTTCTCGGAGCATATACTCCTCCTATTTCCCGTAGTGCCAAGGGCGCCCACCCATGTTGTGGTTTCCAAGGTGGGGCAAGTATAAGCAACGTTTCAAATATAGTTTCAAATTTTGCTGTAACTAATGTAAAAATTCTATTGGATTTTCGATATTCCCAAGTACAATTTCCTTTTAGGGGGGCGAGTGCCCCACCCTGCCCCCCTTGATGGTCGCCCTTGCGTAGTGCCCGCTCTAAAACGGATTATCCACAATACTGCAACGTTAATTAGCAGTGTGATGCATACCTGCTTTAAATTCTGTTCATAATTGAGACATATAAGTCAAAAGAAGGATGAAGTAAGATTTGTAAATAAAGGAAACAAAAATATATGAGTAGGAATGAACGTACGCTTGGCATCCATCCATGAATACATCACGTAACTCAACAGGAGTGTTACGTCATCATGTTTTGGTGCAAATTGATCACTAGTGTCATCTGCCGGGGTATTTTTAAATCCAACTGAACGGAACGGGT
The DNA here is from genome assembly GCF_964235325.1 of Thermobia domestica. Taxonomy (NCBI): domain Eukaryota; kingdom Metazoa; phylum Arthropoda; class Insecta; order Zygentoma; family Lepismatidae; genus Thermobia; species Thermobia domestica. Next base: position 31,821,742 of record NC_137462.1, on the reverse strand, counting down.
AAACCTACACGGAACGGAACATTTGAGATGCCTTTCCCGACGCCAGAGAGAAAAATGTCACTACTCAACACTTAACATCAGTAAGCGTCGCTTCTGTTCGAAGTTTCTTTTCCCCTGCAGCGAAACAAAATGCTCGCATTTACTTTCAAATCGTTCTTTTAAATAAAGTTTCTGTCAAAAAGTTTCAAGTTCTTCGTAGTACTTCAATCTTTCACGGATGACTTTACGCCTCCAAAAATGCTCTTTCTACGCTATCCATATTAAATATTTGTTTGTTATAATGTGTTTTCACACATAAATCAGGGGCGTCATTTGGGGAGGGCAATTGCCCCCTCTAAGTGATAAAACATGCTTTTTAATTAATTATATACTAATGTACTAATAAAAAACGTGAAATTCTTATGTAGGTTTACAATCTTGGTTCTCCTCCTGGCAAAAACTGAAATTACACTACTGATATAAACATAATGAAACATAAAATTCAGTGATACGCAAGGTTGATAAAAATGTAAAGTGAAAAGCTTGATATTTTCAATAATCTATTATGAGACCTATCTTTCGGATCGACATAACATAAATTATATGATGTGGACACCAACCAGATGAAGATCCATATGGTGAAGTTTTACATATCGCTAGAATATTTCTCGTTTTAAAAAAATAGCAAATGAGAATAGGAACGGGAATTAGGATTTTGTGTCGTTCCGTTTCAAGACATTCCTTAGAAAACCCATTGTGTCAGACCAATGGATTTCTGTGGCTTTCTCCTGTTGAAAAGGCTTCCGCGCACCCTAGCTGGTCTTTGGAGAGCTTACAGGGAGGAGTGGGATCAAATTTAATTGTGGTGCTTTGCCGGAGGTTGCTTCTTAAATGTGAACTTCGTTGCCAGGTGATAGTCCAGGGTCTGAGAGAAAACCATTGGTGATGGTAGCGAGGTTTCTTGTAGGGTGCGTACCATTCAAAGTGGGCCCGATATAAACCAACCAATTTTCTGTATAGTTAGGGCCCGGCTCTATCATATGCGCAACACGTGCATTTGTCTGGGCGGCAAATGTCATAACTATAATATGTAAAATAAATATTTCTTGTTGGAAACAGACTTCATGATGATGGTAGTTAAATTTACTAAGCTGGCCTTCTATTTGAATACTACATTCATAAATCATGTTTAGGTCTCATTAGTTTAAGGTTACATGGACAGTGCTAAAGCAAATTGTCAAACAAATCCCAACATGAATTGCTTGATTGTTGTCAAATACAATAACTCAATTCTTGAACACCTGTTCCATTTATTAATTATCACACTTTTGGTATGAAACCTAGTCTTGTATTTGTCACAAATAAGTCCCTTATCATTGAAGGTGGAAACAAGTTTTATTTATTTTTTTAATACATATCGAAAGAAAATCAAGAAATAAAGATATAAGAGCTAGTTAGACTGGAATTGCAAAATGATATATTGAGATTGAAGCTTGATATTGAATTGTATACAAAGGATTACCATCTTTCGTTTCCAGATGTGTTTGTTTTATCTTTTACAAACATAATAGATTATTATTTTAAAAAAAGAAAAAAACAGACACAACAAAATTGTATTTGTAGTGTTTAGGTGTTTCTGAGTGCGAGTGCTCCTTTCCGTTCCCTTCGTTGTTCATGATACAGTAGCATACTTAACGTTGTGGCTTTTAATATTTGTTGTTTCTGGAGAAAGGGGGCAACAAATGATGTCATTGCACTTGGCGGTAAATTGTCTAGGGCCGCGCCTGTGCATAGTAGTGAATCAATCACATACTCCTATCGATAAGGGTTGCAGTCGCCCGGATCGCCAACTTAAAAAGAAATACTCCCGCTACTTTCGCTCGCTTCTTCAGTGCAAGGGATTATTAGTTAATGATCGGTTTAATTTTTCTGATACTTCTGCTAATAAAACAATGAATACTGTAATTCATCTGATTTACATGCGCCTTCAAGATGATTTCCCCCTCGATATTAGGATTATTATTATTATTTTTTTTTTTTTTTTTTTTTTTTTGCATTTTCTGGCACCAGCCTCGTGAATATAGTGACAAGGTAAAATTGGCTACTCTCTTTCAATATAACCGTTTAAAGTCAAAAGGAGACGGGACTTTCCTCCAAACCACCAAGTATGATTCCCGTGAGATACATTAGTGCTGACTCATTTCTAATAATAGCTTCTGGATTGTATTTAAGAAATAGTTTCTAGTCGGGTAATTCCAGAAAATTTTTTTGAATACATCTCTGTGTTTAAAGCAAGAGTAATGGTATTCACCATTAACGACTTACGCTGTATGATCATTTTTTTAATTTCATACGAAAGTGCACAAGGAATGACGAATTCCGTTCTCTGACTCATGAGATTGATTATTTATGGTTACACCGACCGAACAAATGTCAAACAGTAGCAGGCAGAATGACTGCTGAATTATAAACTACTGTTTATGTGAGGTTTTTCTATTTCTTTTTCTTTTTTTTCCGCCGTCCGAAACTTGCGACATGCTGCAAGGGTAATTAACTTATTGCTAAAGGAACGATAAAATTAATAAAATAATTGCAATGTTATGCAAACTTCCAACATATCGAAGAGCAACGGGTTGCATAACTAGCTAGGCGATGTGTTTAGTTATTCGAGAAAAATGAAATCTCAGTGAAAACTACTTTTTAAATAATAGCTGTATTTGGTTTGTAATAAACAAAATAGTTTTAACATGCAGTTATTAAAATTAAATAATAATGTTATTTAAACAGTAGTTCACAGTGAACCAAAACAACATGATACGTAATCAAATGCATTTGAGTTCGTTCCTCTAGTCGCTGCCTTAACTTAGATTTTAGGGAAAATGTTATTCTGGCAACACTGTAATTGGTATGATAGCAACACTGAACATTCTTCAGGTTCATATTTTCTGTTGTAAAACAACATTATCTATGATTGTGGTAAGTTGCGTTTTAATATCCCCTTTTACTTATGAATAAACAAGCAAAAGGAAAATGGTAAATTTTGTATTATTGTTAGTATGGCAGGCTCTTAACGTCATATGATTATGACCGTTAGGCTAAGGGAGAAATGATTAAAGCAAGTGAGTGATGATGAAATAAATGGTGGAATGAGAATGTGGGAGTAAATGGAAGTACCCTGAGAAAACTCACGGATACGATATTGTCCACCAGAAACTTACTTGGTCGGGAATCGAATTGGGGATCTCACTAACCCACCGTGCCGCCCTTAATTCCAGTAAAGATGATAAATTTATCTGTTGTTATTTAGCTTCTGTTACAGACGTCGTCACGATACTTGAAAAAAGGGCGTAAAATGTATGTTTGAAATTTTTTTCGTTTATAATAGCTAATAACTCCTAATTACTCTTATTGTTGTGGCCCCGCGTAGCGTAGTCGCTAACGCTCTCGTCTTCGGTGCGAGCTGTTCCGGGTTCGATTCCCGGTGGGGCTACTCGGTCGAAAAAGTGTAATACGTTTTTACAGGTCAGCCACCCTGAATGAGGTTTTTCTGGGTTTTCCTCATTCACACCAAGCAAATGCCAGGATGGTAACTAACTTATAGGTCCCAGGTCGCTTCCTTCCTTCCCTTAATCCTTTCTTCCTTCCCTTCCCCTGGATAGTGTGCTCACCAAGGGACGTCATCCCTCAAAACGTGAAGGGCTAAATGACCTTCGGTGCCGAAAGCCCAGAAATCTAAATCCTAAATCCCTAAATCCTGCTCGTATAGTTGAATTTTAAAATGATTTTTTTTTTTTTTTTTTGGTATTCTATTGAGGGATGTGATCCTAGCCGCATCGGCCTATGGTTTGTTGTGGTATCACCGTTGTGGAACGGTGTCTGACCTGATCAGTGTGTAGTATGAGTAAACTTCTGGCAGTGGGGTGCTCATCTAGCGTCGTGAAGCAATTGTGGAGCTATTTGATAGAAAGAGTCAAATTATTCTAGTGGCTATCGTATGTATCTTAAGAGTACAATAGATCAAAGGCCGTAGGTACAAAGCAATCAACAAAACAAATAATAATAATAATAAATTTCAGTTGAAATCAATAATCTCATATACATAGCCTAAGCACACGACCCTCACTTAACCTTGAAAAGACTTCTCTCCCCACTCCCTCAAAAACTTAATTCCTTCTTAAATTCCTGAACTACTTGACACGGTCGTTAACTTATTAGTTATGATAATCGCTTCTCTTCGCGGAACGACTTATAAACAAAAAAAGGCAGTGGGTTTTAAAGATTATACGTAATGCGTAAAATAGGAAATATTGCATTAGATTGTATATTCTTGCAATTGCAACGAAATTTAATGGTTCAAAATCAAAATGCTCATTAAATAGATTGTGTGCACGGTCCTGAATTCGATCTCCGGCTAACACTAAGGTATGGACAGAAACATGAGTAATGACTGCCAGTGGTGATTTCAGAAGATTTTTCTCCGAGAGAGAATTTCAGTATTGTGAGAAGAGGAGTGAAAAATACTACAAAACACACCGCTAATCGATATTGAACACAATTGGAGATGTGCCCCCGGGAAGTGAAATTTCATCGGGCAACCCCTTAAATCATCACTGAGGAACTCCGTTTCTCCTACCCTAAGAAACCGTCCCGTCTGTTGTAGGGATGCTGTTAAAAAGAGACGTTAAAATCCAAGTAAGCAATTAAAAATAAATCTTTCTTTTTTTAGTGTAATGTTCCACGTTTATGCCTTTTTAGGCTAAAAAAAAGACGGATGATTAAGGCAAGTGAATGATGATGAAGGATTTGGTGGAATGAGAATGTGGTAGTACCCCGAGAAAACTCACGGATAGGATGTTGTCCACCATAAATTTACTTGGCCGAAGATCGAACCACGGACCGTACGTACCAGAGGTAACCCTTCTACCACTGAGCCACGAGGCAACCACAGCAAGCAAACCAAATAAATAGAAAACACGAGATTATTCCTCATTATCAGAGATGTCAAGGTTAATATATACGATAGGTTGGCTAACACTGACTTTTTTAATTAGGTTAATTTTTCGTGAGTGGTTCATTGGGAACAACCACTGTCACTTTGACAAGCTTCAAGTATACTTATGTTACGATCATGAAAGAGTCACGTGATGTGACTGATACTCCTCCATTCCCATTCTTCGTCCTACAATTAACTTCGTCAGTGTATTAGCCAATCAACAATGTTTCAGGTTGATTTAACTTCCAAGGTTATTTTGATTCGTAACTCTTCGAGAGACAAACGGATTTAATTGCAAACTAGTAACGATTTTTTTAACTTTTGCCCTTGTTGCTTTTAAACAAAACATCCTAATAATGTTTATTGCTAGCCATAGTATTTTCTTATTAACTTCTGTACTCGACAGTTTTTGTCAATTACTTAAATTGTTGGAATTCAATGGAGTGCCACAAGGAAGTATGTTGTTACCTCTATTTTTTATTAGTTAGTTTAAAACCATTAAAAGCTAAGAATTGACAATCATAAATCATCCAATACATGTTTCTATGGTTGTATCATTACTTTGTCTGGTACCTTATCTGGGTTTCACAATTGAGAATTCAAACTGCGTTCTTTGATTGCAAATACTGAACAAGGGTACTTGCGTCATTAAGGAAGGGTTCACGTGTTCCATTGACAATTCTATTAGAGAGGTCAATGTAAATGTCAACACGGAAGATGTTCACAATGACACTATTTCCTCAACCTACTGAAAATTATAGTTTTCCATTTTACTATTCACTTTGTGAAAAATCTTAATATTTGAAGACCTATAACAAAGAAAGGATAAGACTCAGATATGAAATATTTTCAGGAAGTAATATACCACAAAGCTTATATCTAGCTGGTAGAATAAAAATTAACAATAAATCTTATTTTTTCCTTTATTTGTTTTAATTTCAAAAAATAACAATTTGCGTTTTTCAAACTTTAACTTTCAACAAGTTTTTTTTTTCAGATTTTCTAGTATAGTAACTATGAAACTTGTGTCACTTCTCGACGTAGACTCCCTGCAGCCGTACACATTTTTCGCAACATCGACGCCATGATTTCATGGCCGCAGTGAACGCTTCTTTAAGAGTCTCTTTTGACCACTGGAAAATCACTGATGCAATAACGGCATGAATAGTGAATGTGCGACCACGGAGAGTGTCTTTCATCGTTGGAAACAGTCAAAAATCGCTAGGATACAGGTCAGGTAAGTAGAGAGTATGAGAAATCACTTCAAAGTTGGTGTTACGAAGAAACTGCTGCGTCGCTCGTCAGCATTCATGGCACCCACCAGGAGGACAATTTATCACAGATCCCACGGAAACACTAACTTTAGAGACGATATGTTGCACACTCATTCGGTGACCCTTCAAAACAACTTTCCTCACTCGTTCGACTATGTAGTCAGACCGGCTTGTGCGAGACCGAGATTGTCTTCGTTTGTTGTCAGAGGACATTCAGCCTTCTTTAAACTGTCTCATCCACGAACCCACGTTAGAGACATCCATAACATCTTCACCACATGTCTCACTCAAGCGGTGTCACATCACGCAAAGGGAGGAAACGACGAGTATCTTAAGTATCAAAAACGGTCGTCACTCTCACAGCTGAGTTCTGTGTACCGTACGGTGTTGCCATCCCTGTCACGCATTGACAGCGAGTGCTCGTATATTTTAACATAAACAGCACGTTTCTATCTGTTACCAGTCGTGAGGCTTAACTATGCATTGGACATGAAACGTTGTATATTTAAATCTCTTTCAAATGGATTTTGTTGTTTGTAATCGATATCTCCAAGAATAACGAAGCTATAGTGTTTACTGCAAACCTTTGTAGAATGTAGAGTAGGCTTAGAAGCCTATGCAAAATGGCCGCTCAAAAATAACTGAACATCTAAAAATGAACGAACTTGTTTTGAACTCCTTAAATATAGTACAACTTTGTGTACAAAAATTCAAAAATAAATTTTGCCAGCAATCTTTAAACCTGAAATTAATTGATTTCAAATGGATTGATTCTTTAGCGTCTACTGTTCAACAAGAAGAAATTCACAATCGTATAGCGTTATCTTATTTTATGAAACAAAAGACTGTTTCATATGCTGTAACAAATGGAAATGTAATCACAAACTTAGTATTAGAAAGCATTTAAATTTCCAATTTTTGCGCCTTATCAGAAAAAAAAATTGTGAATTATTTATTGAGTTGAATGTAAGGAACAACAGTATAATGTATTAGAATACAACGGAGTACCGCAAGGAAGAATTTTGTTAGCACTCTTTTTCCTCAAGCTAAAAAAGAAAATACTCTGTTACTCATCGAGTTGAAAAAGCATTAAAAACTAGGATTTCAATAAAATAATTTCAAGAAAACTTAAAAATTTTCATGAAACGCGATTAGTCTACCATTTTCAGGTGCGAGAAGGTCATTTGAGTATGTCCCAACTTGAGTAAATTTACTTAAGAACACATATCAAATAATACCTACACGAAGTTGATACTTTCAAATATCTGGGATCAATGTTAACAGATCAAAATCATATCTACTAAGAAACTAGATGTAAGCTAAAAGCATGGAATTCGTGTTATTATTCAGTTCAAAATCTTTTGTTGTTGCAAAGTTTGTCGAGGAATTTGAAGCTTAAAATATATAAAACAGTAACCATGACTGTATGGTCGTGAAACATGGTCAATCACTCTGAGGGAAGAACGTAGACCGAAAGTATTTGAGAACAAAATCCTGAGACGAATATTCGGACCCAAGAGGAACGGGGAATGGGGATTGGGGAATGGCGGAAACTTCATAACGAGGAACTACATCATTGACACCGTTTACCAAACATTGTTAGGGTTATGAAATCTAGGAGGCTGAGATGGGTAGGTCATGTAGCCAGGATGGAAGAAAGTAGGAACACTTTCAAAGTTTTAACTAGAAATCCATCGGAAAACGTCCATTAGGATGACCTTAGTGCAGATGGGAGGATAATACTAGAAGTTCATTAGTTCATTCAAGAAGAAGAATATTCATAGTTTTTATTAATAGTAAAATATAGAACAGTTTTACGCTTGTAAAATACTACTTCATCTTGTTCGCTTGACAATAAATATATAAATAAATACTTGCAGAATATCGAATTACACCTTAAACTGTAACCATATGTTTCTTATTACTGGAGTCCTACCAGATCAATGAAAAAATAAAAATAAAAAAAATAGTAGGACAAAGATTCTAACGCCGGTCGCGGGAATGGGAATTCTGCACGGATCTAATGAGCTACGAAATTAGATACACAGATCATCTACTCTATAAATATATGTCAATAACCGTAAACTTCACGCTGTGAAAAAACATTGTTTCTTCTTCTTTTTATTAAGTTTTACGATATTTCTATAGTGTCTTGTGAACTGCAAAGAGAGAGATCATGCAATTATCGATTTGATTAGGGATTGAGATTTTAAAACTTTTAAAACATTTAATTAGATCTCGAGGAGGTAGCAAGGAATGTGTACTGATTTCATTCACATAGTAAGGGGCAAAATACTATCCCACCGAAAACATGCATTTTCTTATGTGACAGAATACATATTATATACATTATACTTTGAAAGTCTAAAGCCTTCAGAAGACGTAGTTACAAAAGAGACTGACACATTAAAAATAACAGAAGTCCGGTTGAAAGTGTTATCTGTTAATACGTGTATATATTTTACAGGGGCATAAACTTCTGTGGCTTTTACACAATTCAACCGACTCTATGACCTTTAGACTGCAAAACATTGTTTTTTATTTGACTGTTTCATTTTCCGGTTGCACGTGCAGTTATCATCTTGGCTCATATTTCGTTACCGATTTTATCATTGGTCTTGTTTTCATGTGATTTCTAAAGTTCATACGATCAATCGCACAAACAACTGGCTAGAAAAAGGTTTGATACGCCCGGAGGTAACTGAGGACACAATCAAGAACAAATTGAAGTATTTTTTTAGAAAATACTTCCTCCTACGACAATTACAAGGACTCAAACGAGTGTGTAACATGGTGAGAGATTTACAAAACTAAGAAGAGACCAAAAGAAAAGGGGTTAACTTGTGTGACTATGGATATTGCCGATTATACTGTAGGAAGTGAAATGGCCTGGAGGAAATTTGGTATTATTCAGAACATGAAGAGGAACATAAATTAGTTCGTTATAATAACTAGAGCTGCTTTAATAACGAAATAATACTAGTGAATACCTACTGAGATAAGAACACCAGAGTCGCATCATAATAGATAATTTCATTATTGAATAATAATTTGGAAGTGTGTGTAGATAAAGAATACTTTTCTTTAGTTTACAAGTAAAACCTGTTAATTCACAAAGGAAGAGTAATGTTTAAAGATTTTTACTTCTATAGACGGAGAACATGTAAGTTATCTCTGAACACAGAAACACTGTTAAAAGTGAGTTCATTACTATGCAATTGTGATATAAAGCTAGTACAGACTGGTACGCGTTTTTGCACTTTCTTCCTTTGCACTCATACCCACCGTCTGCTCCACAGACGTATCCTTGCGTAGATCCTCCAGCTTGCAGTAATACTCTGCACTAGCGGTGTATCCTTGGGAGACACGGTTTATGATAACACCATCTCAGTCGTATGCAATGATGAGCATAGCCTCCACCTTGGTTGGGGTATTCCGAACTGTCGTTTTTTTCGGTGACCCAGGATAACGCCACTCGTTTGATTGCCGTTTCAGCTGTGGCTCATACGCTCTGGCCCAGGTCTCATCAATAGCAATGATCCGCCGTAAGAAGGCCTTATCTTCACGTTGATACCACTCTAAGTGTATTCGAGCGGCATCATATCGCAGACACTTGTTCAGTCAGATCATGTGGAACCCACGTTGAGGCGATTTTTACGCAATCTCAGGTTCTTCAGAATTTTCAGCACAGTCGAATGCGCTAGTCCTGTATCATTCGCCTGTATCGTGGCGTTCCGACTGCTGGAGCATGGAGGGGATGATAGTCGAGTTCATGTACTCTGAGGGAGGGTCGGCATCTAACCTACCGCTGGTATGAATTATAGTGGATTGCTTTGTTCCCGAGTACATGTATAGCAGTGTTGCCACTACTAAAAATCCAACACTTGTAGATTCATTGTATGTGTACAATGAGTCACCAGTAAGTGTGTTATTATTATTATTATTATTATTATTATGAATAACAACGTGGAAACTTCAGGTGCAAAATGAGATTTTTAGCATCTGGAGATGGAATTTTATCGCGTTTCAGGTTGGCATCACTGAATCGGAGTAGATTAAATGTACAATTGCTTGTACAATTGGGATTTCTTGTGAATCTTGCCAGAAGACAGCTTTCCCTTCCAACCTGATTGAAAGTAGTGTTATCATCTCATCCGTTAATAAAGTACAACTGTAATTGCGTGATAGATCTATTCCAGTATCTACATTTATTGCCAAGATTTCTGCAATCTTCAATATTTGACATGCTAGTGAACTGTTTTGACGCATACATGATTAAGGTTGATAAAACGGTGTGCAATATAAAGTGATGCATTTGGATATGTTTTTTGATTACCAGGTGCCTTTTCCTGAAAGAGGAACAATGCTCAACAACAACATGTATGAGTCACACGTCAGCCGTGAGGTAGGGAGTCCTACTTCCAGGAAATTCAACGGAACTTCTTTCATATGCTTTCGTGTGCTTCAGGTCCAACCAAGTTCCAGCATCAGACGGACAATTATCGAAAAATTAGCAGAATCAATTTGTTTCATACCAATGACAACGGTCCCACGAAGGCCTCCAACTAGAAGTGCCCTTTCGGAACAGTATTACGAACGAAATGCTTGGCACTGCAAAGTGTATAATGAATAGTAATCGGTAAGTATGTCTCCGTTAAATCCAAGGTTATATCAAAATTATCGAATGCCAGACATTCTTTCAGTGAAAGCCTGGCTGTTCGGTTTAAAAAAAAACAGCTGCGTGCTAGAGGCGGATCTAGAATGTAAACTGCGGGGCAGCCAGAACCTAGACTATGATAGGTATATCATGAGTTTATTATAAACTTTCAAAAATGTATAAATAATAGCTTAGATTAGTTCTGTCACTCGAAATGACGGGGAGCCTAGGCCCCCCAGACCTGGGCTAGACCCGCCACTGCTGCGCGCATGCCATTGACTACTTTTCTTATTGCTTACCCAGGAACGAATGGATTACATTATTACATTGCGAAGGAAGAGTGGGAAGGAGAAAAAAACGTATAGAAAGTTGATCTGCGAATTAAGAAGGGGAATCTACAAAGACACGGTAATGTATACAGGACTCCAAAAGTGCATTACCAACTGGAATTCTTTCTTTCCTGCAATAGTAGGCAATCCAAAAACACAGTCGTTGAGCTGGTTGAGATTTACAAAGGCGTTGGACCAAACCTCAATTTGTTACAAATATATGAGTGTGCCTACTATTGTAGGAGAGGGAGAATTGTAGATCGTAATGCACTTTTGGAGTTGTCCATACAATAGAAGCAAAGATGATAAGAGGAATTGAAAAGCGTACAGAAATTTCAATAAGTAATAATATGAAAGTAAATTTCATGGAAATAAATGATGTCTCAAAAGGAACACCGAATTTGAAATGCTCGTTATTTTTATTTATTGTTGTTGGCAACATTGTTTTTGCATGTTTTGTTATCAGTGATCATTGAGGTTATATTTGATTCTGTGTTTTTGTTTTCCAGGTCAGTGTTTGTGGAGTATCGTCATGGAAAGATACAGTACGGAACAGAGAGTGTTGATTGTTTTCTACACTAAACTCACTACAAGAATGGTGAAAGTTTCGTGAAGTCTGGAAACTTCGTACGATTCTTGGACACAACAATGCTCCACATGAATCCACTGTTCGTAGGTTGATCAAGAAATTTGAACAAACCGGTTCAACAGTAGACATTAAAAGGCCTGGACGCCGTCGAAGCGGCTGGAGTGAGCAAATGTTGTTGCTGTGCGTGATTGTGTTGCAGTAGAAGTCATAGTGGAAAACTATAGAATATTGAAAATATCCATGGTATTTTCCTTAGACTTCAATATGATGTGCCTGTCACAGGAGAAACTTAAAGGATAATGGAAATATTCACGAATTTCCCCTGAATTTCAATAAGATGTGCCTGTTACGTTGGAGACGTTAAGGATATGAGAAATCTACAGGATTTCCCTTGGATTTAGGTAAGATGTGCCTGTCGCAGAAGAAAATTTAAGGATAATGAAAATATCTACGGAATTCCCCTTAGATTTCAATGTGATTGTCACGTGACAATATTTGGATGTCCAAAAGCCTGGCCTGTGATTATCCCGCCAAAGACCAGAAATGTACCACAGGAAGTCCCGTTTCAGATCCATAAGCGGAGGTGTGGTGGTTTCTGAATGTCCACAAGATATCCACGACACTCCACTGCTAAAAACGGGATTCTCCGTGATATCCCGGACCTGACATCGCTTGATGTGCTCTGTGAGTTTGTACAGAATACAATCAATGACGATGTTTTCTTTCTGTGACGATGAACCTTCGAGTTTCTTAAGCCATAGAATTACTTCGTTTTTTAATGAGTACCATACTTTTCTGTTTACTTACATCATTGACTCAATAGATTATGAAGAATCTATGTGTGAAAATGTATCCTTTATGTTTGAAATTTAAACATTTCTTCAATGGAATAAACTCTCCGTTCTCTCGCATGAAAGAATGCTAACAACATAATATAGATGTCAAATATCTTTCGTTTCAAAAGGTGAGGATATAAATAGATTAGCAGCTCTCATATTTTAGCGAGTGTTAGTGCAACCTTGGGAATCTTTGGCAGCGAAGTGTGGTGCCGTTATGTATAAATAGCATAATACTCTTCATCTATGCTCATTGGATAATCTCATTATGTAATCGCCATTGAGAAAGAAAATGTCGCAAAATTGAAAAAAATATACAGTCTTCATCAGGTCACCTCTCTCTCTCTCTTACATTAGGAAGTTCATTCACATAGTTTTGTATGTTGGTTGACATGTCGAAACTAGCCTTTTTTGAACTTGTATTCTTATTTAACAGTACTGCTATAACAAACAGCAGAGATGTTGAAAAGTAATAATAAAGAAAGCGATATATATATATATATACTTTTTGAATCAAAAGATTCATTATATTTCAGTCAAAAATTTTCTCGTGGGCCTTATACCTGGAGAATTACATATAGTGTAGCCAAACCCAAGCTATCACTTAACTCAGTATGATGGGTTCATCCCACTTTTTTAAAAAAAAATACGAAAACTCAACTTAGGGTCCGTTCAAAAATTTTGTGGCCCCTGATCCAAGAATGCATCAAAAGATCCAATATATTTCAATCAAAAATTTTCTTGTAGGCCATATATACGGAGAACTACATATAATGTAGTCAAACCGAAACTATCGCTTAATTCAGTATGATGTGCTTATTCCGAAAAAAAAAAACGAGAATTGGATTTAGGTTCAAAAATTTTGTAGCCCCTGATCGAAAAACTGATTATTGGCCAAGATCGCAATCATTTGATGCATTTGTTTGGATCATTCCTAAAATTCTTGGCGAAGAACGCATTCTTTAGATCCATTTTTTAATCATTCCTAAAATTCTTGGTTAAGAACGCATTCTTTAGATCCATTTTTAAATCATTCCTAAAATTCTTGGTTAAGAACGCATTCTAGTAAAGTAAACTCAATTAAGGAAAATTTTATTCACCTTACTTAAATAATATTACTTGGTGAACGTCATCGACGAAGATATTTCTCCCTCGAGGGCACTGTTATCTTAATCTATGCCGGTATGTTTCTTTTTTATTATTATTCTTTTTAAAATGAATAAGCTCAGTTATTGCATTTTATGCCTTGTGTTTTAATTATAATAATTATTATTTTCCAAGCGTACATTGCAAATTATCTTTCACCATTATATGCTATTAACTTCTCTCGTAAAATGCCCCCAAAACAGCTAACGTGGTATTATTCATTATTACATATTTATTTTAAACCAGAGCCATCTGTAGGAAAATTCTGTAAAACACTTGACTTCTGTGGATCTCTGTCTAAATATCCGTTATTTGTCAGATCTGTGTACTATGTTTAAATTCAAGTGACAACTGAAATCCCGCAGTAACTATGCCTAATATTTTCGATGTCCATTGCTGACTTCGAATTTCTTCAAAATTTCGGGATGTTTCTTATCGCTGCAAATTAATTTCCAAATGAACACCAAAAACAAGATTACAAAATCAGAAAACAAAATACTGTATATCAGTGGCGTCTCTTAAGGGTAGTCATATGCACAAGAAAAAAATGAAATTTTATCGCTAAGAAAAACGAGCTTACTTAATATGTTAATTCTTGTTACACCTTTCCAGTGGAGGACCTAGTCCATAGCCGGGAGCGCCCTAACCCCCTCCCAGTTTTTTAGTGACAAAAATAATGTTTACTATTATGTATATATTTCGAAAATTTATAGTAAACTTATGATATACCTATCATATTCTGGGTCTGGCTGCTCCACCCCCCGTTTTTACCTTTAAGATTCGCCACTGCAGCTTTCTGAAGCTGTGCGAAGCTCTCTTTACTTAGCTTGTAGCGACAAAATTTAATTTTTAATGATGTAACCTCCCTCAAGTGTCGCCACTGATGTATATGTTGATTATTATAATTACATACCTCCACCATTTTTGTAGCATAGATAAGGAAACCTCCATACGTTGCCAAGTCCTACTGAGACACTTATACATGAAAACAAGAAGTCCCATTTGCTCCCCCAGCCGCCTCGGTCGGGTTCTTTAGTCTCATCCGGACTCTCCTCTTTCATCTCTTGAAAGTTGGTTTTGATGATGCTGGGTGTCGGGAGTTTTGACGAGGGCCTGGCTGAGAACTCAATATATCCATCCTCATTACCATTGTCAGTGTCCCAGTAATAGACGTTTTCGGGAATGGTTGCTGTACCATTATGAGATGTCATCTTTGAAGGTTATATGTGTTTACCTCAACCTGGAAGATAAAAATAAAATATATAAATGAAGTTACTGTGAAGTGGAAGCAAGGAACAAACATAAAGCGATTTTGTTTCGTATCTAGTGACATATAAGTAACTCGACACTAACGACGGCGAGATAATATTATGTGGTCGAAGCTCATAGCAAATAGTGCATTCTAATTTCCTTCTGCTCTAAATTTGGTCTACATCGTTGAATACGTAGTCTTTTGTGCGGTTTGTCTTCTAGTTTATTGTGACAACAATATGATTCTATTAATGCTACCCATAAGTGGCAACACTGTGGTAGCACAGCTTGACCTTGAATCCCAAAATTTCTTGGTCCTGACTTTAGATTTATTTAACCCATTTAGTCCCAACTTATTTTTGCTTTAGAATTTCGTGATTGTTTCTAAATTTATTAATTCTGATCTCATTTAATATATTTTGAGGGTTTTAGTGGTAGCAGATGGACTGATACAAGGTCCTTATTGTAAAAGACAAAATAAATCCATAACAAATAATCTACTAACGAGAAGGGATAAAAATACCTAGGTATGTTAACAATGGGATTAAATGAGTTAAAGTAAATCTTTAGTAACACATAGAATATAATAATAGTACATTTTATGTTGACGGTTTGTAAGTTAAAAAGAAAAGAGAGAAAGAAAGAAAGAAAGAGTACTTCAACGACTTTTTAAAACAATCCTATTTTGCGCATTACTGTGTTGGGATTAGTCGTTGATTAGTTAATAGTTGGGTTTATTAGTTGATTTGAAGTTTTAAGTTTCTTTCTTTCTTTCTTTCTTTCTTTCTTTCTTTTTCTTTCTTTTTTTTTGTATCTATGAATGTGCTGAGATACAGATCTACAGCGTAACATGGAATTCAAACTAGATATGGACTCCCCACCGGGAACCGAATTCAACCTCCCATGTCGAAAGGACGTATGCAAATTTTATACTCACGAGGAAGCTCTGTCTTGTGTATCTGTACAGGTTGACAAAGTATAGGAACATATCAAAATTAAAGTATACGTTGGGCAACTAGGTTGGCAGATGTGGCATATTAGTTCTTCTTTTTCGGATTTCACCTCGATGAATTTTCCCGTATGAGATTAAAGAGGGATTGAAAGAGCTATTTTTAAGAGTGAAAAATTCCATGAAAAGAATTTAAAGAAATGTCTTATGAACGTCGAAACTCGATGGCCTGAAACGCAACAGTATTTACAACACATTTTTTACTTCAATTTTCAAAATATGATAATATATGAATTGAAAAGTAAGGTGGGTGCTTTGTCGATCTGAAAACAAAGTGTATGCTAATAAAGGAAATGCATGCTAATACAGAAAATATGTGTTAATAAAGAACATGTATATTGATAAATAAAGTGTGTGTTAACAAAAAAAGTATAAGTTAATAAAGAAAGTGGATATCAATATAGGAAATGTATGACAATAAAAGAAATGTATGTAAATAAAGAAAATGTATGTTAATAAAGGAAATGTATAATAATACGGAAAATTTGTGCTAATTGAGAACATGAATGTTAATAAATAAAGTGTGTGTTAATGAAAATCGTATATTTTAATAAACAAACTGATGTAAATAAAATGTAAAGGAAATGTTTGATAATAAAAGAAATGTGTGTTGATAAAGGAAATGCATGTTAATACAGGAAAAGTGTAAATGCCACTCATTCTAGCTTTGGAACTTCTTTTATAAAATAACAGACAAATTCTGACCAAAGTATATATTAACTCATAAATAATAGCGTTACAGTTTCGGCAAATTAACTTTGCCTTCATCAGACACATTATGAAATACAATTTCTAAGATTACAGCTTATATACTTCTTAAAATGAGAGGAGGCCATTCCATGAACCAATCATATTCGTCCTTTCCTTTAACAATTTCTAATTAATATATATGCAACTTTTAATGATCAACTTTCACTTAAGAGCTAAAGTTTTAATTGGCACACCTGTGTATGAATAACTTTCACTTTTGAAAAACAAACTTTTAATTGTCTATCCGCTGTTCAATACAACCGTTTTCACCTCCTCCTCCTTTTCTGTTTTATCCAATATCTTTCTCCATACATCATGTATATTTAGTCCGCTTTCCAATTCATAAGTTTCTCGCTTCCTTCCTTTCTTATCCATTCTGCCTCTTTCCATTTTCTTATAATGCTTCTTTCCTCCTCTTCCAGCCCCTCTACGCCTTCCCAGTCTATTTCATGTCCTATCTCCCTTACATGTTTATATATAGCGTTACTATCTCTCTTCAATCGAACGTCGTCCCTGTTCTGTTTAATCCTTTCTTGTAACCTCTTTCCTGTTTCCCCTACATAACTCATATCACATTCTTTGCATTTAATTCTATATACAACCCCTTCATCACTTATTTGGATCTCTGTTACCTTCCTTTTCCTCGTTCGCAACGCATCTAACATTCTTCTGCTACCTTTTCTGTACGTTCTTACTCCTCCTTTTCTCAATAAGTTTTTTAAGACTTCCGTTTTTTCTCCTATGCTCTCTATCTCGAACCATCTTTTCTTTTCTTCTTCTCTATCTTCTCTCACTTCCTTCTGCCTTCTGCCCTCTTCTTTCTTGCTATTCTTCTTCAATCTATCCTCACTATATCCATTCTGCATTAATAAACAGTGAAATTGCTCTATGTCTTCTTTTCTCTTCTCGTCATCACTGTCTATCATTCTTATCCTTCTCTTCATGTTTCTAATAAAGGTTGTATATAGAATTAAATGCAAAGAATGTGATATGAGTTATGTAGGGGAAACAGGAAAGAGGTTACAAGAAAGGATCAAACAGCACAGGGACGACGTTCGATTGAAGAGAGATAGTAACGCTATATATAAACATGTAAGGGAGACAGGACATGAAATAGACTGGGAAAGCGTAGAGGGGCTGTAAAAGGAGAAAAGAAGCATTATAAGAAAATGGAAAGAAACAGAATGGATAAGAAAGGAAGGAAGCGAGAAACTTATGAATTGGAATAGCGGACTAAATATACATGATGTATGGAGAAAGATATTGGATAAAACAGAGAAGAAAGAAGAGGTTAAAACAGGTGTATTGAACAACGGATAGACAATTAAAAGTTTGTTTTTCAAAAGTGAAAGTTATTCATACACAGGTGTGCCAATTAAAACTTTAGCTCTTAAGTGAAAGTTGATCATTAAAAGTTGCATTTGTATTAATTGAAAATTGTTAAAGGAAAGGACGAATATGGTTGGTTCATGAAATTCCTCCTCTCACTTTAAGAAGTATATAAGCTGTAATCTTAGAAAATGTATTTCATAATGTGTCTGATGAAGGCAAAGTTAATTTGCCGAAACTGTAACACTATTATTTAGTAGTTAATATATGCTTTGGTCAAAATTTGTCTGTTATTTTATACAGGAAAAGTGTATTAATAAAGAACATGAATGTTAATAAATAAAGTGTATGTTAATAAAAAGGGTATAAGTTAATAAAAAATGTATGTTAATAAAGGAAATGTATATTAATACGGAAAATGTGTGCTAATAGCGAGCATGAATGTTAATAAATAAAGTATGTGATAATTTAAAAAAGAATAGGTTAATAAAGAAAGGATATGGAAATAAAGGAAATGTATGAAAATAAAAGAAATGTATGTTAACAAAGACAATGTATGTTAATAAAGGAAATATATGTTAATACGGAAAATGTACTATGTAAAGAAAAGAAACGCATGTTAGTAAAGGAAATGTACGTTAATGAAAAGTATAAATTAATGAAAGACATGTATGTCAATGAAAGAAATGTATAAAAATATACACAATTGTTTATTCACATTTATTTTCCGCATAAAACTTTCCATATCAACAAAATCAAAGTGCTTTTTGTGAAATATAAAATTCGAGAAGATAAAGTTGTAAAGAACACAAGACGAAAATAACTTTAAGGAAGATAAAACCAATGTAATGGCAATTGAGAAGACGAAGTGAACTGCACCAGCTATGTACGTAGAAGCTAAAAGTAGAGCTGGTACAAAATCTAGAACAAAACTAACCTAGTGCTCTGCCACAATCTACAAAAGAGGAAAATGAACAAAACGAAAAGTTGATGAAAAATAACGAGAACCGATCGAAATTTAGCAATGGAGAAAATATGGATTACACTGCTAAAAATTGCTTGTACTGTTTCTGAACTCAAATCATTCTATTTTAGTTATTATTAAAATGTTTCTTTATGAGGTTTTTGAACAAATTTTATCATAAATGCTCTCGGAAAACTTTCTTTGAAGGTAACTCACTTCGCAAAAGAGTAAACTATGATTTTATGAATGATTTGCTAATGAGGTGTTTACTTATGAAGTGAATAAAATTGTCTAAACAAATTTTGAGAAAACTATTTAGAAAAAAAAAAACTACATCCTCACTCTCTGGATTTTCTGAAAAGAAATTAACTTTGTCATGTTGTGGGATTATTGATCAAATAGTTTATTTATGACACTTTTGTAAAGAAAAAAACGAAAAAAAAAGAAAAAAGATTATTTGAGTTACTTTTGCGAAAATTGTTAAAAATTAATTGGTTTAAATAGGAATTTCACGGAAATTCTATATAGTTTCTTTTGCGAACGAGTACACACAGTTTTCGCGCTTCAATAAAATTTTCCTTTTAATGTATTATTAAAGAAACCAATATTTTGTTATATTGATCCTGGTATTTGGCGATCCGAATTACTGGAATTGGGACAATTGGGAATTATGCTGCTTTTAATATGGCGTAACCATATTCAATACTTGCTCCTATGTCATATTATAAAATTATCATACATGTATTTGTCCAACTCTGAAATATTGTTAATTTATGAACATTTTGTAGTGTATCATGCTCTTGTGGAGAGAATAATAACTTACCATTAAATTAAATTGTTGTGCTCTTGTTTATTCTACACACTCAAAAACCAATAATTGCACAGTAAGGCAATGATTTAATAATATGTCTTAAGGAACGACTAGGTGAAAGAGTGCATTTAGAAAATCTATATCAATCATAGATGCTCTTTGACGTCACGTTCTCTGTAAATCACGTACAAACAGCAAGGAGAAGGCAACAAACATAACGTGGATAAAAGAAAGTGGTCACAGGCAAACAAGCTGTAGTCAATAGTTTTGCAGATATACTACAATTGGATTCATGGCTAATTGAACACTGGTAACACCTGTTTTATTTCATCCCATTTTTGCATTTGCAAGCGTTTACCAAAATTACAGTTGCTCAGGACATACGAATCAAACGAACACCAAACAAAAACGAATGTTTACAGAAGAGACTGAGGTAGACAAAGAATACACACTCTTGCTTCTAAATAAATATGCAGGGCTGCAAACCAATACATAAAATCACCAGAAAAATACATAAAATTACTCTTTTAAAAGGGCTGTATTTTGGAATGGTACAAAGTGGGGGGTTCATAAGTTTTGTGCTGAATACTATTACATGTAAAGAGTTTGCAGAAATATCCACACCTATGATACTGCTGGCATCGTAAATTTATGGGGGTCCGAAAGTTGAAGTTTGTTATTTTGATGTCATTTTTGGGGCATAATATCTCAGGAGGGCAAAGTACTAAAAATTGCTGTTTAGGCGTTAAAGTAATTTTGTACGTGAATAAACTATTGCAAAAAAAAAAAAAAAAAAATCATGACTGATATTACATGAAGAAAAAAGTGAGGACATGGTAAAAACGAGAAGAAAGCACGTGCGTGACGATAGTCGTAGCCCGAAAAAAATTAAATGTTTGAATATATTTCATGTTAGATCTCAAAAGCTACGCATGGTGCACCAATTAAGCCCGCTTTTATTAGTGTTGAGTTGTGCAAAAGCTTGCGAGTAGTGTTTGTTCCATCTTTCTAGTTCCATGATCACTGCCACGCAGTGGCGTAGCAGCTGCCCCCGCAACCCCCGCAGTGCGGGGGGCCCCGAGGTATAGGGGGCCCCGAAGTCTTGCGATGAATAAAGATTTAAAGAAGTAGAACTTCAACCTTACTTCTATCGGCTTTACAACTAGGACTCCTTCTCTATACTTTGTGGAGGGAACGCAAAAGTGTGCTACGCCACTGCTGCCACGTTTAATGGTGAGGGGTTAGCTCCCCCTTGCACCCACGACACCCACCGTCGAACTGGACCACTTAATGTATCAGCAAAATATCATTGAAATCCAATCCCAGTTACGGAAGTTAATACTGTATGTTTACAACATTGCGTTACATCTATCTATCCTATATAACGCAATCTTGTGAACACATTAACTTCCGTAACTGGGATGCGATTTCAATGTCACTTGCACAATTGACAGATGCAAGAGACCACTGATGTTGTTTTGTTAGCTGCTAACAAGAAAAGTTGGTTTAAGTTTGAAACTGTACTATCTTTTAGGCTCTGTCCATAGTAAATATCTATAAGAAGAAAATAATAAATGGGGATTAGGAATATGCATTATTTGATGTAACAAGGTCCATCATTGTCCCTGTAATTGAGGACTCTCATACCTGTCTATTGAGTTTCTCATATCGTTCTAAGATCCGCTAGCTGGTGCTTACGGTGACCCAACCTTTCGAGTTCTGGCCTGATATTTGATATATGAAATTCATTAGTAATATAGACAATTTTTAATAGTTCGTTTCTGTAATAGCATCTTACTCGATAGAAAGCAAATATTTTGTGAAACTGTGGCTTTAATGTTATTTTCTAGTTTATAATTTTAGAAAGATAAAGAATTTGAAATTCTCACACTATCACAATAATGTTAAATAAATTCGCATAAGAATCATATACATGTACGATTTAAAATAAGCCCGTAACATATAAAGTCCTTCGGGAGGAAAGGACATATAGTTGGACTTTGTCCAATGTATGTTGATTAAAATAAAGAACTCTAAAGATTTCATTAGTAGTGCTTTTGTGTTTGGTAAGTTAGGAAACTAGGAGGTTCGCAAGGCAATACTATTCATCTCGGGTTCGTCCTGATACTTCATATTCTTAAGTATAATCTGTCAACTAGACTATTTTATTTAGGTATTTATTTATTTGTTTGTGTTTAATTGTTTGTTTGGAATATGGCCACCATAATTATAGGAGATCATAGCTAATCTGCAGTTCCGAGATTTACTTTTTAAAAAACTTTGATTTAGATCCTGTCAATATTATTGTCGTGTGTTTTATCTATGTAATTCTCGTTCGATCTTGTACTTCGATCAACTATATAGAAACACACCCAGTAACAGTAACCGATTTGGAATACAAGTGTTAGAGCTTTTAGATGTGAATCTAAGGTTGTTGCCCCCCAGAAGCTATTACTCGGCCTTGCTCCAATGAAATTTATCTAACCTATTTAGGCGTCGAGAGAAGCTAAATTTAAATTTAAGAAGTTTGTATTCCTTCACCATGACCTATCAAGAGCAGTAGACGGTTTGTTGCCTGGTTTTATTCCTTCTTCATTCAACGAATGAGCTTTTATTTAATCAATATAAATTCAATGAAGCAGTAGCGACTTCTCAGGAGAGCGGGGAGCGAAAGAGTGTATATATATATATATATTAAAGCGTCGATTATCCACTTCGTTGGGTTGAAATAAAAACTTTAAATGCATAGCTCCATATGACATGTGTTTGGTAAAATGACAGTAAAAATTAAATATTACTTTAGTGAGCTGACCTTAGATTTAAACGGCATCGGAAGTGCCGCTGTTCATCTCAGCAACCCTGAAAATTATGGATTTGACACTAATATCGGTCATTTTCGATCATTTTTAAATATCGTCCCCCTTCCCTTCTCCCAAGTTGCGGGACTGAATTTGGATTTAAACAGCATCGTAAGTATCACTGTCATCTCAGCGACTCCGAAAACTATGGATTCGATACTAATATCGGTCATTTTCGATCATTTTTTAAATATTTCCCCCTCCCCACCCCTAGGTTGCACCGTCAAAGTAATATGATAAAAAAAAAAACATTGCAGGCTCGAACCTCATCTATGTTGAAAATTTGATTGAGATTGGCCGGGTAGTTCCAGAGGTATTAAGTCACAAACATGGTGATTTTCATTGATTAAAATGGATACGTATTTCAAACAACTCAGGGGAGCCAATTACTCCCTCTCTTAAAGACCGAAAAGATCTTAAAGCTTGGTTTTCGCAAGTTACAGGTACTTTTCTAACCTTCTGTTTCCAAAATGTCATATTTCAATTCAAAATGATGACGGGAACTTTGAGCAAACATCGTAGGTTTGTAAAATATATATTGTCAAGAAAAAGACTCATAGTATGAAATTTTGTACTGTAAACATGGTCATTACGCAAAAGTGATGAAAAACGGCTGGAAGCTTTTGAAATGCGGGTGTGGAGAAGAATGGGTAGAATTAGTTGGGTTTATCGGAAACGAATGAGAGGGTGCTAGAAATGTTGGGGGAAAAAGAACAATTTTAAATACTATTAAGAAGAAGAAAAGAAACTAATTGGGACATTGGGTAAGAAGGAAGTGTATCATAAGGGACGTGCTAGAGAATATGGTGGCAGGAAAGAGAGGGAGGAGACAGAGAAGACTACAATTTATGGACGATATCAAAACAGAGGAATCGTACGTGAAGACAAAGAGGTTATAGTGGAAGATCGTGGAGCATGAAAGCTTTTCAGCTGCGGCCAGTGACCTGCCAGTAATGGCAGAATACCTTTGATGATGATGATGATGTTAGATGTGATAACAAGGCATTAACTATTTAGAGTTTGCAAAGGCCAAAAATTCGGTAGATACATTATTAGACGAAATTAGAAGAAAATGAAGTTACGAAAACGTTTAGACAAGTGTAAATCCTTGATTAAAGATATCAAAACTTATTTTAGAAATGGGAAAATCGATATAGAAGATGATTTTTTCCAAAAACAGAATACCCAAGATGAAAAAAATGCCTTATGAACAAGCTTCTGATGAGGCTACAAATCTGTTGCATGATCAGAAATACAGAGTAATCTATTTTCGATTATGCAAATATAAGTAAAAAAAAAAAAAAAAACGGTTTCTATCCAACAAGAGCTTTCTGTTTGAGTATTCCTGATTGCACCTGAAAAAGTACGAGGATATAGTTGCAATGAAGGTGGAAATTTTACAAAAGTGAATAGAAGCCAGTTGTTGGAACTGAAACAGTTTGCAAGTCAATATTGTAATTTCAACCCAGATTTTAGAAGAAGAAAAATTATAAAGATTCTCGAGAAAGAAAGTGTGTAAAGTTGTGAGAAGTACAAGTAATGATGATGCGGATGATGATTGAAGTGAAAATGTGACATCTGAAGAGGGATCTGAATATAAAGAGGAAAACGGTGAAACTCACTGTTTGTACTAAAAAGAAATGTTTCAAATGAAAATGGACAAGCTCCCAACATCCTTTGAATTTATCGTACAGAATAGTCGTTGATATCGTACAGATAGATATCAAAGGAGACTACAATAAATTAATGGACGATATCAAAACAGAAAAATCGTACGTGAAGACGAAGAGGTTAGCGGAAGACCGTGGAGCATGGAAGCTTCTTAGTTGCCGCAAGTGGCCTGCTAATAATGGCAGAATACCTTTGATGATGATGATGAATAATTAATTTATTCAAAGATGTCTTCCCGGGATATGTCTCTGCATAGTGTGTCACTCTGATTCCTTAACTCAATCTCCTTAAGTACTCTTCCAGTATGATCTTTTTCCTCCAGTGTATACAGCATGCTGCTGTCTTACTATACAAGTCCCTTGCCGCCTCAATCATCACCATTTGCTACCTGCGATAATAATAATAATAATAATACATAGCTGCGACATCGTTAGCATGACTTTTTGATCATTCAGTATATCCTTCAACTGTAACAACTTGTAAAAGATGTTGATAGATAAGATAGATAGATAGATATAGATATAGATATAGATATAGATATAGATATAGATATAGATATAGATATAGATATAGATATAGATATATATTACAATTCTTCGCGCTGCCGATAAAAGCATAGTAAGATTTGGGAAAATTCTAGATATCTAGAATTACCCCAGCTGTAGGTAAAAATCAATTTTCGTTATATGACAGGATAAGCTTTTCTCTATAAAGCTAAATATGGAAGTAGCTAATGGAATCGCTATGGGTTTTGGTTATTACATGATATACTGTACATGTACACTTGTAGATGTAATATTTTCGTGACTCATTGTGCTATTGTTTAAGGCTTATTATTGATCCTAGAAAAGCACATATACAATCCTTAAACAGTCCTTTTTTTTTTTTTTTTTTTTGAATGGACTAATGTTTCTTTTGAATTAGATGAGAAAGAGCGTCTAACACGAGTAAGGAGAACCCGTTGAACTAAACGTATATATAATCAACAAATCAATATTTTGTTGAGGAAGCAAGGAGGATCCGGGGGCGTTGTCTTGTAATCCAACTCTCATGGAGGCCGGATGGAGAAGGGGTCATGGTATGGAGGCCGGATAATGTGATGGGGAACGGTCCCGGACATGGTTTGGAGGTTGGATGTTGTGATGGGGACCGATCCTGGTAATGGTTTGGAGGCTTCGTAGTGTGATGGGAAACGGTCTACACCCGTTAAGCCCGGTCATGGTTTGGAGACCGGGTAGTGTGATGAGGAATGATCTACACCCGTTAAGCCCGGTCATGGTTTGGAGGCCAGATGATGTGATGGGGAACCTTTCTCGTCATGGTTTGGAGGTCTCATAGTGTGATGGGGAACGGTCTACACCTGTTAAGCCCGGTCATGGTTTCTAGGCCGGACAGTGTAATAGGAAACCGTCTAGAAATGTTAAGCCCGGTCATGGTTTTTAGGCCAGATAGTGTGATGAGGAATGGTCTACACCCGTTAAGCCCGGTCATGGTTTGGAGATCGGGTAGTGTGATGGGGAACGGTCGCAGTCATGGTTTGGAGGCCGGATAGTGTGATGAGGAATGATCTACACCCGTTAAGCCCGGTTATGGTTTGGAGGCCAGATGATGTGTTGGGGAACCTTCCTGGTCATAGTTTGGTGGCCTCATAGTGTGATGGGGAAAGGTCTACACCTGTTAAGAGTCTTCATCCCGGCGAAATTAAAATATCGCTAATTTTACAGTAATTATGTAATATCTTCAAATAGATAAAAGATAATTGAAATATGGAACAAGAGCGCCCTAGACAATATTATTTTGCGTGAGGTATCGTTATCACAAGTCACCTAGTGGCTTTCCGTTTTCAGCTGTTTAGAAACGCGAAAATAAATGCCGATTTTCAAAATGTCTCGAAATCGAAAGCAGATAAGTGACTCGTGATAACGGTATCTCATGTAAAATGATATTGTCTAGGGCGCTCTTGTTCCACATTTCGATTAACTTTTATCTATTTGAAGATATCACATAATTACTGTAAAATTAGCGGTATGTTAATTTCGCCGGGATGAAGACTCTTAAGCCCGGTCATGGTTTCTAGGCCGGCCAGTGTAATAGGAAACCGTCTACAAATGTTAAGCCCGGTCACGGTTTTTAGGCCAGATAGTGTGATGGGGAACGGTCGCAGTCATGGTTTGGAGGCCGGATATGTGATGGGGAACGATGGCTCAGTGGTAGAGCGCTCATCTCTGATCCCAAGGGTCAATGATTCGATTTGAGCCCAAGTGAATTTTAGATTAACAATATTATGTCCATGGCTTTTCTTGAAGTTCTCCCGTTCTCCATATTCTTATTCCATCAATTGATTTCATAAATATTCACGTATATTAATCATCAGTCTTCTTTAGTTTGGGACGTAAAACTAAAAGATTTCATTTCAAGAGCTCAAGACACATATCACTCTTGATACGTGTATAATACATATTTACAGGATGGCCCAAACCCCATCATAATACTAACTATAATAGTATGAAATTTATAATATGTCCGTGATATAAACCGATTTTGTTAACCATACTTTTGGTTTCAGTTTTCAGGATTGAAAAAAATGGAGCACATTACTAAGCAGAGGATATTCATAATCAGAGAGTAAATTTGGGTAGCCGAGAGTACGAAACAAGTGCAACGAGCATTACAAATGCAATTTAGAGTCAAATTTGGCCCAGACAGACATATAATTAACAAACTTAGTGGAAAAAAATTCAGAATGACAGGTTTCGTTCTGGAAGATCAGCTGCACGGAATAAGGTGTCCACATCGAGATACCAGCAGATCATTGCCAATGTCCGATATACGTTTGCAAAAAGTCCGATAAAGTCCACAAGACATGCATCTCAGGTATTAGGGATCACACACAGCACTGTGCAACGCAGTTTGAAGGCATATTTTTTCCCCCTACGAAGTCCAGACCCAAGAGCCACTAACACCTGCTATACACTATAGGATTGATCCTAGGAAATCTCTTACGAGTTTTCCTAGAGTCAAAGTCTCAATGTGTATGACATCAGATTGCATGTCATATACACAGAGAAAAATCCGTTCCCCGGACAGCGATATATTGTACAAATATACGGTATCCTCTTGCTTACTATAGAAATCAGTACGGAGCATACGTTATCCGTATGCTACATAGGCACTGCCCTTAGATGTTACTTCATGCCGTTGCAGGATGTCTGATATCTAACAGTTTTCCGTATATCACATGCATATACTTATGTTACCTTCGTCAGCTATACGTAATATAGGTCCATTTGTATGTGAGATCCTGACCGTCTATATTGTTTCATACGAAAAGTACGTACAGATGGAACATTTATACAGAAAGTATTATAAAACATGCGTTTTCAGTTATACGTCTACTGTACGTTGTCCAAAAACTACAGGAATTACGCATGTAACCTATCTTTTTAAGCACACCACCTACATTTTTTTCTCAGTGTATGAGATTTCTCTTGTTTAGAGCACACTCTATTTCGGAAAGCAAATTCGTAAGTTTCGATTTAAGTGACATCAAGCGAGTTTTTTTTTTTTTTTTTTTTTGTTTAATTTTTAGAGGTGTGCAATTTAACAATTGACAAACACGGACTTGGTTATCCTAGTGCTATCCTATTTTAGATCTCGCTAATTTGTGAAGTGTAATATAATTTTGAAAGAACATTTCACAAGAAATCCAAATATGGGAGCGCTGCACCTGCGAATTTATTACAGTATTTTGTGAGAAATGCACGTTGAATCTCTCAAGCACGTAATGAGATCAGAGAGGAAAAATCCTCACGTGTGTGGCACAAAAGGGTAGAATTTTCTACGAGATATGTTGTAACATTTTTCCGAAGATAAATCATAAGATATTTCCTAGGACTTATCTCTAACTGGCCTACGCTCACATAGCATAAAGCAATACATAGGACAGCGACTTCAATTTGTGCAGACAATGATCGCTTAATTCCAGAAGGAAGGGTCGTATGTCATCTGGTTTTCGGTTAAGTCACTTTTTTTTTCTAAGCAAGCGAATGGAGGTTCAGTGAGACTGTGTAATGTGCACTCTCGATTGTTAAGATTGTGAAATTCGTGTTTTTGGATAGAAATGTATTATCCCAGAGATGAAACCGGGTGCTTGAGAACGAGGGTTATGTAGGTCTACGCTCATAAATTATGCTTTTATGTAAGATGGTGCACATTCTCATCCCCCAAGAGTCATTTTCGAGCTTCTGCACAAACACTTCGGACAAAAGCTATTGCACTATAGCAATGGCGTCAACTCCCCCGTATTCATCTGACCTTAAGAGCCTGCCATACTAAAAATAATACAAAATTTACCATTTTCCTTTTGCTTGTTTATTCATAAGTAAAAGGGGATATTAAAACGCAACTTACCACAATCATAGATAATGTTGTTCTACAACAGAAAATATGAACCTGAAGAATGTTCAGTGTTGCCATCCATACAAATTACAATGTTGCCAGAATAACTATTCCCCTAAAATCAAAGTTAAGGCAGTGACTAAAGGAACGAACTCAAGTGCATTTGATTGCGTATCATGTTGTTTCGGTTCGCTGTGAACTACTTTTTAAATAACATTATTATTTAATCTTAATAACTGCATGTTAAAACTATTTTGTTTATAACAAACCAAATACAATTTAAAAAGTAGTTCACAGCGAACCAAAACAACATGATACGTAATCAAATGCAGTTGAGTTCGTTCCTCTAGTCGCTGCCTTAACTTTGATTTTAGGGGAATAGTTATTCTGGCAACACTGTAATTTGTATGGATGGCAACACTGAACATTCTTCAGGTTCATATTTTCTGTTGTAGAACAACAATATCTATGATTCTGGTAAGTTGCGTTTTATTATCTCCTTTCACTTATGAATAAACAAGTAAAAGAAAAATGGTAAATTTTGTATTATTTTTAGTAAGGCAGGCTCTTAATCCATTACATTTCTTTTTTGTGGTGTCTCACACTAAGACCTTGGGGTAACTAAAAACGCATATCGTGCGTGAAATTTCAGCCCATTTCTCCAACATTCTCCCGAAGGTGGTGTCCAATTTTGCAATTGAACTGTGTAAAAACATTGAAATGGATGGTAAACACATCGAATATATATGTTGTGTTATAAATGCCAGTTTCTATGCATTGTATTCAGCCTAGTTTGTAATGTTCATGCCTTTTTTGTCCTTGTACGATTTTACGATTTTCATTTTAGTACTTAGGTTCTGAGCCTTCTTGTACTTACTCCATCGACATAAATATTGAAAAATGACAAATTTGACCTTTTTCCTTATTTTTCCCGCCATAATCGGCTGGAGTTGGGCGTGTGACGTTATAACCGTAATGTCTGGCGGCCAGTATTGTCGATGTTATTTACATACAAAGTAGCAAAAAAAAATCGATTTCGAAAATTCTCTTTTACACAATTTTGCTTTAGAATACTTCAAACCGGGGGCACGGTGGTGCAGTGATAGAGCGCTTAACTTTAATGTGCTGGGTCCCTGATTCGATTCCCAGCCATGTAAGTTTGCAATAGACAATATCGTGTCCGTGGGTTTTCTCGAGGTACTCCCATTTCCTCCCACCTTCTCATTCCACAAATACTTCCATTATCATTCACTTGCCTTAATCAGCCGTCTCCCTTAGCGTAAAGGACATTATTATGAGAGGTTAAACTAAAATATTTCATTTCACATCTCAAACTGTCTGCTTAAGAACTGAAAGAACACAAGTGTATGAAGATTAGACTCAATGCATGTGTGTCTCTGTGTGTGTGTGTGTGTGTGGAATGCCCGGACGATTTCTTCAGCTAAACTTGTTCCCTTGCCTTGTCTCTCAGGCCATTTACATTTCTTCCACAAAGGCGTGAAGTGTTAACGAGACCTTGCCAGTGTCTGTGTGTTTTGGGAAACTCGGCTTTGCTTTCCCAAATTAACTTAAACTAACTAACATTGGAAGATACTACCGCGCTCTAATCAGAGACTCAAAGTCCCTGCTTTCAGAGTGAAGGAAGGGTTTGTTTCTAACGTTTCTTTTCTTTTCTTTTTTTTTTTTTTCAATAATTTAATTTACAATTTTGAGGACACAACACTACAATCTCTCGCAACGTCACTGACCTTTCTCAAGAAAAATGAAACAAGAAAATAAAGAAGAAGAAACAATAGTTATGGTTGCTTTTTTTTAGAAAAGCAATTGGTTAAGTTCGTTGCGTTTGCGCAAGAAACTGTCTCGTCTCAAAAATGTTATAAAAGTGGTATCACCTCGAAAAATGTAGGGGAAGGCGTTGTACCTGTGAATACTTTTAGAGTCTTCGAAATTTTGGTGCTACTAATCAGCACTTTTCCCTCAATTTTTGTCGTATATGTGAAGTGCCATCCTTTTGCTATCAAATAGGATGATTTTTAAACGTTTTACATAATTACAGTAGCTTTTATAGGATATAATAAGAAAACATCCGTTTTGTTCACAGGTACATTATGGTCATGTACCATTGAACAGACCCTTTTGTACCTTTGAACAAAGTGATAATTACAACGTTTCTGAGGCAATAATAGAAAAAGAAGCCACAAATATTAATAGTTATAAATTGTAATAAAAGGTTTAGCTATAAACAGTTCCCCAGAATTGAAATTTTATTAATTAAATTAAAAATTGAAGAGAAGTCCTAACAAAAATTTGTAAACAATAAAGTTGAGCATATACAGCACTTTTAACGTAACCTTGTATGTTATACAATAAGCGAATATTTAGAAACTACTTAAAATTATAATTAATAACTTTATATCCTAACCTCATCATCATCATAGGTATTCTGCCTTTATTGGCAGGTCACTTGCCGCAGCTGAGAAGCTTCCATGCTCCACGGTCCTCCGCTAACCTTTTCGTCTTCGCGTATGATCTTTCTGTTTTAATATCATCCATTAATTGTAGTCTCTTTCGCCCCCTCCCTCTCTTTCCCGCCACCATACCCTCTAGGACGTCCCTCATGATACAATCTCTTCTTAGGCAATGTCCCAACCAGTTTCTCTTCCTCTTCCTAATAATATCTAAAAATGTTCTTTTCTCACCCACCATTTCTAACACTCTCTCATTCGTTTTCCGCTCGACCCAACTAATTCTTTCCATTCTTCTCCACGCCCACATTTCTAAGGCTTCCAGTCGATTTTCGTCACTTTTACGTAAGGTCCACGTTTCCGCCCCATACAGTACAACACTCCACACGAAGCATTTTATGAGTCTTTTTCTCAACTCTTTGTTCAAGGTCCCACAAAACAGACTTTTCTTTCTTTTAAAGGCTTCTTTCGCCATTCCTATCCTTGCTTTTATTTCACGTTCGCATTTCATGTCATTACTAAGAACACTACCCAGGTATCGAAAACTATTCACTTGTTCTATTTTCTCCCCTCCTACTTTTATATTTGACACAGACCCCTTCGTTCCAATCACCATGGCTTTTGTCTTTCTAACATTTATTTTCATCCCATATTCTTCAAAGCCCTTTCTAATTTTTTCTAACATTTTATTGATTTTCTTTTCAGATTCCGCAACAAGCGCCATATCGTCTGCAAATCTTATACATCTAATCATTCTACCTCCTACCGAAATGCCATCATCATCATGTAGGCTCTTTTTCACTATTTCTTCTAGATAGACATTAAATAGTGTTGGCGAGAGGCAGCACCCTTGTCGAACTCCCCTTCCAATTGCACTCTCTTCCGTCAGTTCTTCCCCTATCCTAACACTTACTTGATATCCTAACCTAACCTATATAAAATATATCAATTGTTTTAACTACTTACATTGTGTAGCTTTAAACAGTATTATTTATCGTTCAAAGGTTCACGATGTATTAATGTTCATAGATACAAGAGGGTCACCATTACGAAAAATAAGTTCTCCACTAGCTTAAATATTGAACAGAAGTTAAAACTAAAAATATTACTCTATTCACCAATGATTCTACCCCAAGTTTGGACAAATAAATACAGTATCACAAGTTGCGAAAACCGAAGAGCACAAAACTCAAAAGGTAACTACAAAAAATCTTCGTTTTGGGAGTGAAAAAATTAAAAGGAACATTACGCGGCACAACACCCAGTAAACAACAACCAAACGCATTTGTAGTACTTTTTTTCATTTACTCTTTCAAACGAATTTTAATCACTGCACCTAGATAGATCTGAATTCGAGAAAAGCACAGGTGTTCACAGGTACATTGTTTCAAAGGTACAACACCATCCCCTATATATTTCTAATGGAGAAACTCTTGTCTCGTCTCGAATCTTGTATCGAAAATTGTGTTTCACAGGCTATTTCCCTCTTTTGTAAGAACATAAATTGATAGCTGAACTTTATCTTCACACAATCAGCAAATAACGCGTGTGGAAGTGTTCGTGGGAATAAGAAGTGTAAAAAAAAAAAAAAAAAAAAAAACTGTACTAAACCAATATCATTTCTAGTGTTGCCACGAGACGAGACATTTCTCGTGTCTCGTCTCGTCTCGTCTCGCAAACGAGACGAGACACGAGACGGGACAGAACCCTTTTAGACGAGACACGAGACGAGACAGACTACTTGTCCCGTCTCGAAAACGAGACGAGACACGAGACGAGACGGGACATCTCGTGAAATGTCTCGTCTCGTCTCGTGTCTCGTAAATGAAAACGCTGGCGGGAATGGCCAAGATTGAAATTGCCAGTGGTCATATAGATTGCAAAAGGAAAATCCCCTTTGTGAGAAAACATGTTGGAAAGCCTTCATAGAAAAGTGTCCTCTGTCTATTCAATGAAACAATCGTGATACATGAACTTCCAGGAAT
Organism: Thermobia domestica; assembly: GCF_964235325.1. Taxonomy (NCBI): domain Eukaryota; kingdom Metazoa; phylum Arthropoda; class Insecta; order Zygentoma; family Lepismatidae; genus Thermobia; species Thermobia domestica. The sequence goes on along the minus strand of NC_137462.1, from coordinate 31,788,448 downwards.
ATCATCCTTAATGTCTTGTCCCCAATTCCCCTTGCTGTAAACTGAGGAATTCTCATTTTTCTATTTCTGGCAGGAATGATGACAAACAAAATCAAAGAAAGGGAAGATTTTTACAAGGTCAAGAAACCGAACTACCACCACCATCTATTCAATTTGAAAACTGGGTAAGGTCTACACTCATTACAGGCTGTAGTTGAGAATTCTTGCTGAGATGGCGGAAGAGAACAGAACAGACTACACTTGTCTTTATTCTCTGGTGGCGGTATTCTTTTTGCTATATGAACCGAAAACTGCAATTGAAGTATGTCATCTTGCACCTAAAATTTTGTCTTCTCTCTCTCTCTCTCTCTCTCTCTCTCTCTCTCTCACACACACACACACACACACACACACAAACACACACATACACATAAAAACATACTTTTACCATTTTACCAATCGCTTGCTTATTATACAGCAATCATGTTATAAAATTCACCTCTTCGTTTGGAAGGCGGGCGAAGGACAAAGAAAGCAAAGATATTATCGACGAACTCTTAAAATTGTTTCCTTTCAGCAAATTTATGATACTAATAATAACACTTTAGGTGAAGAGGTTTTACAGGGGGACCTTCGTTTTGTTACGAGGAAATGTTTGATCTGACCAGAGTGCGAAATTGCACTCTGCTTCCATGTTGAGAGGAGAGGAATACTTCCCTTTCATAGTGAATAATATTCATTAGGACCTGAATTATCTTCAGAAATTGTTTCTTACAGGCATATAAAAACCTCTCGAACTTGTTAAGTTTAAAGAATATTTGGTATAATATTCATGGAACTCCGTTGAAAGCAGAAAATATAATGAGAATGATCAAAATTCGAACATTGGAGATCATAATTAACAGAAAAGAAATAGGATCCCCATAATTTTAAACCTGCTATAAAATGTATATCCTATATTTTTACTAATTCCTTACTCTCATGAAAGTATCCTGGGGAGGATATTCTCTCCAATTTTTTCAGACTGAAATACTTTTATCCCGTACGATTCCCCCCCCCCCTGACACAATACAAAAAAACAAATGTTGTTAAAATCCATACACATGACCCTTCCGGACTCAACCCGGGACCTTCAAGCCATGGTCTATCGCCGCAGACCGCTCGGCTTGGTATGAAGATGTACGTTGTATGATTGCGAATAGATCACGACAATGTAAGAAACTTTAATCCAAAATTGATACCCAAAAATCAACTTTTTTTTTAGCCACTAGCTAATCTGGGTGTACTGTCATGAGTTTGTTACACAAACGGGGTAACCACCACATAGTAGCACACACCCTGAGGTTATGGGAACAGATTTGAACCATGGAGGTGAAGACTGGCCCCAAGCATTCTTTCGTCCGATATGTCGTTCAGCTCCCATTACTATGGCATTTTAACTAGAGCTTACTGTGCAGTAACATATAAAATTTCAATCAAATACTTTCCATTACTCAATAAAATTATTTGGTTCCGAGCTTTTTTTTAAAAAAAAATAATTGCAACAAATCTAAACATGCTAAAATGGAAAGTAGGTTTTGGATTGTTATGGGTTAACACTGTGAAACTTAAAGGCTGGAATATATTAAATCAAAGTGTACACACATATCTATCTCTCTATTTATCTATATATCTTTTCCATCTCTCTCTCTCTCTCTCTCTCTCTCTCTCTATATATATATATATATATATATATATATATATATATATATAGAGAGAGAGAGAGAGAGAGAGAGAGAGAGAGACTATAAAGCAAGTGGGCTGATAGTATACGATAGTGTCGGGGATGGTGACACCTTTACATCGAACTTTCCTTTGACATTAGTGTCTTCATCTTCGACGTACCTATGAGCAATTTGCTGTATATTCGTGTATTGAAACTGGTGAAACAAATTTCAATGTTTCAGAATGTAAAAAAAAAAAAAAAAAAATAAAAAATAAAAAAATAAAAAAAAATAAATAAAAAAAATAAATAAATAAAAAAGCCCGGGTCGAGAAGCCTCAGACAAATAACAGCAGAGATATATTACCTTGTAAACTATTTGTCCTTGCCTTGTGAGCTTATTTGAATTTCTTTTTAAGACCTTTAGGCAACTTTGGCCGAATGCATGATGATAGGAAAATTGGTGGAATGAAGAGTTGATTTTAGTTTAGCGTCCCTTTCAGCAGCGAGGCTATATGAGACGTGGACCTATTGATTAACGTGGAATCCGAACCACATGAGCTCCCGCCGGGAATCGAACCCGGGTCTCTCACGTACGCTAACCGCTTAGCCAGGGAGGAGCTCTGGTGGAATGAAGAAAGTGGTAGGATACTAGACAACTTCGAGAAAACACACACATTCGAAAAATGAAATAAAATGAAATGAAATCTTTGAGTTTTACGTCCCACGGTTATGCCGGTTAGGCTAAAGGAGACAGTGATATGAGTAATGAATTAAGTGGTGGAATGAAGAAAGTGGGAGGAAACGGGAGAACCCCGAGAAAACCCACGCACTGGGGCTGGGATCGAACCCGAGACCCCAAGCACCAGAGGTGAACGCTCTACCACTGAGCCACCGCGGTCCCCACACACATTCAATGTTTGTCCATCACAAAGCTCACATGGCACTAACCGAGATCGAACCGACTACCACATACACTAGAGGCTTCACGGTGTAGCTACCGTGACATTTCTTGTCTTGTGTGTTCTGGGTAATACTTGTAACTTAGTTGTATCTTGATTAGCATGGTGCAGCCTGCTACATTTTACTTTCGTTCCCATGGTATGCTGCTATATTTTTTACGAGACAAGACGAGACAAAACGAGACAAACGAGACGAGACGAGACGGGACGGGACAGAGCCTCTCGAGACGAGACACGAGACGGGACGAGCACAATTTTTCGAGACGAGACACGAGACGAGACATGCTTTGCACGAGACGAGACGAGACAGCCCTAAATCTCGTCTCGTCTCGTCTCGTGGCAACACTAATCATTTCAATTTAGGCAACTTAGACTGCAAGGAGAAATGCCCAGTTATGCTCTCAAAAGGTCATGGATTTGATGTTAGGTAATGTGATTTGTTGTGCACATTCAATCATATAATAGAGTCATTTAGTACGTCTATCTCTATTAGATATATCTAATAAAAGTTACCTCCTTACGGACTTTTTGTGCGGGAGATAAGGGTTTGACTTCCGGTGGGAGTTCATGTGGTTCGGATCCTACGTTAAACTATAGGTCCACGTTTCATATAGCCTTTGTGCTAACAGAAATTCTGAATGTAAACACAACCAATTAAGCTATAGATAACATGTACCTGATTTTTTTTTAGCTTGAAACTAAGTATTATTGTGTACTATCGTATAGTAAGAATATCTATTATGTAATGTATGTCTAAAGATGTATACTCACCAGCTAAATCATTATGACCTTTTGAACAAAGTCGTTAGGCAAACGTAAGAATCACGGGGCACAGCAGAACCGCTCGCCAAACGGTGACGGGGTGGCCGGGTCAGAATCTGTCGTTTTCCAGGGGAAAAGCTGTTTGAGACGTGCACGGTAGAGTGCCAAAGGCTCCATTATTGATTTACGATTTTTTTTATGGTCATCCATGGCCTAGTAGTGAATGTGGAAGACATCTCTTAGCTATACGCAGATCATTGCTGATCATGTACACCCATTTATGTAGGCTATGTTTCCCACTTGTAATGCCATCTTGCAGCAGGCCAATGCTTGTTTCCACAAGGCCAACGTTATGCTGCAGTGGTTTGTGTAGCACAGTGATAAATTGCAGTTGCTGCAATGGCCTCCAAAGTCACCCGACCTTAACGTTTGGAATGTCATTGAGCGTCAGATCCGAGATCATCTCTTTCCTCGGTAGAATTTACAAGAATTAGGTGAGTTGTGTGGTCAGATGTAGTGGACATACCAAAGGTGGACATACCAGACATTAGCGATATAATGTAGGTACTTGTAATGTTTTGGCTGTGAGTGTTTTTTAGAGGTAATTTATATATTTATTGGCTATTTACAACGATTAATTAACATATTAATTTTTAGACGTAAATTTTAACTTAACCTAAGTTTATGGGCAACCATAGTGTGTAGTCTGTGCTCATTATTCCCCTCCTTAATTTTTTAAAACAATAATTTCTTTATCATTCACTAATTAACGATCTTTTTTAAAGTTTTAGAACATAATAGTGAGACGTTAAACTATTATCAGCTTCCGTAAATAAGACGTATCTTAGTTAAATGATAACAGTGGTTAATTTATGATGAAAATATATATCAAGTAAAATACATGCATTACTGATTAACATTTTAGAATACATTCAAACTAAACTAAACTGAACCCTCTGGTCAGTCCCGTGCCTAGCAGCTGGCCAGGAAACTGACAAGGAACGAACATAAACATGTCATCTGGACATTCAAGTCAAACCTAGTTCATTCGATAAACATAACAAAGATATGTTTGTGCACAAAAAATTAGGTGCCATGGATAACGGAGTAAGTCCCTGGGGCCAATTAACCCTATTAGTATAAAGAAACCGTAGACTCACAGTGAAATAGCTATTGCATCAATACTGTTCATTGGAAGGTCATGGTTTATAGTTCATTCTCTTCAGCATCAAATAAGCTTTCCAGATGTGCTATGTATTGGCGCCCATAAAGTACCTTAATAAGGAAAATCGGGATAATGTCAGAAAAATTCCCTCCAAAAATCCCTCCCTTCAACTTTGGCCTCCCTCAGGATTGGCCCCGGGTAAAAGCACATAATCCAAATGCATCTCGAAAAATACTATAGTGGGTTAGGAAATGGGTGTACCAAGCTTCTTTTTGATAGACGGCATCTATGAGGAGAAATGTTGTATACCAATACGTTCTGTACACACGAAACCGAACCTATGACCAAATCTATAAAGAGAACATAATGGAAAAACTATAAACTCAATAGTATTTACCTGATATCATGATTTGTACCACATTTCTGTAGAATGAAACAAGTGTTTTAAACAGCAATTGTGCTACAGTTGTATTGGGATAAACCCATGTTATCTATCAACATCCCCACCCATGTCCTTTTGTTCTCTATTCCGTTCTTACGGTGTCATACTATATCTTCACCCTTGTTTTAAGAATATACCTCCTAGTATTTCTAAAGGTACACGTTAATTGTGTACTCCTTCTAGTGTGCGACTTACCAGGGGAGATGAGGGGGAAATCCCCATCTGAAGAATTGGATGTCTCCCATAAGTTTTGTACTTCCCAATGTTAAATTTCTCGGATGCGCACTTTATACCCTTCTGTAAAAGGTCCTTTCATTCACACAATTACTCCTACCGGCTGTGGTGTCGCCTCAGAGGACGCACAACTACACAATAGTACACTATTTTGGAAGACATTTTTGCACTTATCCCCAATTCCCCCTCTCCACATGTTACGGAACAATATGCATGATAACCATTGAAAAGCTTGCTTCATTCTATAGAGAATGTGGTATAATTCTTGATATCAGAATAAATAGTACTGCGTTTATATTTTTTATATTATCTTCTCTTTATAGGTCAGGTCATAGGTTCGGTTTTGTATGTACTGGTATACAGAAAGTATTGGTATACAACATTCCCCTTCATACCTATTCCGTCTATCAAAACGAAACTTGGTACACTCATTTCCTAACCCCTATAGTATTTATCGAGATATATTTGGATTGCGTGCTTTTACCTAGGGACATTCCAGAGGGGGTCAAAGTTGATAGGAGGAATTTTCCTGATATTATCCCAATTTTCCCTGTTCAAGTACGTTATGGGCCCCAACACATAGCACCTCTGTAAAGTTTGTTTCATGCTGAAGAGAATGAACTATAAACCATCACCTTCCAATGAACAGTGTTGATGGAATAGCTATTTTACTGCGAGTCTATAATTTTCTTTATACTAACAGGGTTAATGGGCCCCAGGGACTTATTCCGTTGTCCATGGCACCTAATTTATTGTGCATGATCATCTTTTTGTTATGTTTATCGAATGGTCTAGGTTTGGTTCTTATGTCCGGATGACAGGTCCATGTCCGTTCATTGTGAGTTCATCCAGCGACCACCTTCACCCCTTTAAATTTTTAAGTTGTTCGTTGATATGAATGCAAAGTGAATTGAAGTTTCCCCCTTAAAAATTATCTCGCCTTCCCCCCTGTCGTAGTGATCTAGGTATGGGCCTGCCCCTGTATTACAGCGCATAAAAAGCTATGCCGGCAAGATGACGCACGTGTCACAGCGAATTATTCAGATCATAAGGCAACAAAGCAGTTATCGAATTGGAAATAAATTAGACTACTGCTGGTACGTGAAAACTTAAAAAAGAAAATAAAGAAAAATGAAACCACCTAGATTGGTGCTCATATAAAAACTGCTCATTGAAACTTAACTTTGTTCAATTCAGTTAGTACAGTATCAACTACGTATGAATAAGACTCAACTGTCCCAGTTTGGTGGAATTAACCAACAATTCTACGCTTTTTTTTCCGGAGGAACTTTTTTATTCAAGGAGATGGTTAAAATCCCGGAATTCGATCTTCCGTCTATTGAATAATAAATATACAATATGTTGTTTACAAAAATAAATATCTGCAAGTTTGCAAGTATCCCAATAGCAAGTCTCAGGAAAATAGTGTCGATTCAAAAATTCAAATGAGGTGATGACCATTGGCGTATTTAGGGGGGGCTTCCGGGCTCAAGCCCCCTTCGAAATCCTACTTACTATAGTAAAGTATATGAAATATCTTGCAGAATTTTTACATTTTCAGGCAAAGCCCCCCCCCCCGAAAGTTAGCAAAGCCCTCCCCGAAACAAAATCGTAAATACGCCACTGGTGATGACAATTGATGTTCCTAGCAGCAGTGGTCGTAAGTAAGAAAACCAATTAGTGTTCTAGTGTTTTTTGTATATATTTGTGCAGTTCCTCTACTTTTTCGCATGAAAAACCCTTTAAGAACAAGACATTGTTTTCTTTTTTTTTGTAAAAAAAACTTGATTTGATATTTTTAGCAGGATTAAAATTTTGTTAGATTTTTTATCCCAGCAAGTAAGAGCTTGAACTTTTTTTTGAGTGGAATATATAGGCCTAGTAATTTTTTTTAAAAAAAGTTTGTGTATTTATGATGATGGTAATGACACTTTGTGACAAAATTTAATTTTGCATAAAAGTATGTGTCCAATGAAGTTATACTGAAAAAATGAAGATCACAGATCCAAAAATTACAAAATTATAGATATTAATCAATAGCAATAAAACCATATTATGTAATGTTTAGAAATCTATCTTTATAATTTTACTTGTAATATAAAGTTTGTTTTTAAATATATAATAATCTGTCCGGTAGCAGGTATGTTCTTCGATTCTTAAGTAACCCCAGAGAAATGGTTACTTTAAGTAGGCCTGTCATCAAACATTTGGCCAGAATCGCATCAGCCCATAGTTGGGAAACTTAACAATGAACAAGTGTACGGTTGGGCATTATTTCGATATAGTAGAGCTATAGATGTAAATTTTTTTACAGTTTACCAGCTGAACCTGTGCTCTCTACACAATGCATCATTCACATATGAGCATGAATCTCCTTGTCATTCATCACTACCAAGGGCGCCGATTTCTGTATTTTTTTTGGGGGGGAGAGGCATTTAGATGCTGAAGACTTATATGAGGATTTTAAGACAAATTTCATTCAAATTATGCCAAATATTGTATATTCATAAATAAAATGACAGGGGCCTACATGAGTTTTGAGGGGCCCGGGCCTCCTCAGGATCAGTGCTCTTGGTCACAACATCTGCACATGTCCCTTTACAGACATAAGTGAAAGACGTCTTGATAGAAATCGACAAGGGATGTCATAAAGGAGGAAATTTTTCCGATTATTTTTTCAATAGATCCATCTCGCACTGTTTGCAAGATTTGAACGTACTTCCGGTTAGAGTTTCAAATTGTATAATCAGTGTCTTCTTCCTTCTTGCATGCAGTATGTAATAAGCAAATACATTACACACACATTTCACTATAATGTCAGTGATATATGTCGTTCATTGGGCAAAACACTCCAAACAATAAAGATTCATCTTAGACTAGAGAATAAAGAGTCATCTTAGATAAAGATTCATCCTTCGTTTTTCATTATTATTTGGCCATGAAACAAGCGCCGGAGATATATTAACCCCATATACAAATATGTGGTGTTAGCATGTATAACACGTAGGATATGATGGTTTACTTTTTAAAAATTCAATACTTCCAGTGTACCCCTAAAAAAATTGAATTAAGAAATAACGGCCATTTAAAAAAATGAATTAGAACTGAAAAATTTATACAAAATTTGCAATCGAACAGTGAAAACGGCATCTTTTTAGAAGTTCTGGTTTCCGAGATACCAAAGTCAAAAGAATTGACCACAAACATATAAACCTAGGATTTTAACATATAGATAACACTTTTATTTACTACCGGGTACCGGATATACCATACAGATCCATACTGGCCCAATTTGACCACTGAGATGAAGACATGCAACCATATACTTGCCAAACAACTTATTGTAATATTACGTGTTACCAGAAAGTGATTGAACTGAATTTCAACACACTTCTATAGCTGTTATTTTGACTTACCCGTTAATAAACCTGTTCCACTTCCAAAAACAAATATAAGAATATATTGTAATTAATGTTTTACGGAGGAAAGATAGTCAACTGTTTATGAAGAAAAGGCAGACTGATATTCTTTGTTGCTTAATGTTTCATAAGTTCAGTGAAATCATGGTGATAGACATATGAAGTTCTTGAATGTAAACAAGAAGTAAAAAATAAATAAACGTTATTTTACACTTCCAGGATCCAGCACACAGTTATATAACTAGTAAAAATAATTTTCATGTCCTGTACGAGGCACGATACACAAAGACAAGAAAATGTTTCATAAGCAAATTCATTTCTATGTTTTTACTTAGAACATAATAGCCAGCCAGCGCACTTGCACAGTCTAGAAGAAAAATCGTAATGTCTTTGGAATTAGAATAACCAAATGTTATATCTTTTTCCTGTTGTAGGCAAAGGCGCGATTTTCTTTATATCTTAAAAGACACTTCCAAAAGTCAAATGAAAAATATTTTTCTTCTTGCCTTTTTCTGATTGTTATGAATGTTTTGTTTTTAATTTACTTCGTTTCTAAATATTTTTACTGTATGACAATAAGTTAAAATTGTTTTTTCTTGTTATCTTCAGCGTCCACTTTTCCTTGGTAGAGCGCACTTGACTATTCGCGTGTCTTGGTGAGGCTCAACTGATTTTAAGTTCGCGGCGCGTAAAGTTGGACGAAGACCAGTATTGGGGGAGATGAGTATCAAAGACGAAAGGGGGGGAGGGCGGGAGGTTTTAAAAGGAACTGTGACTGAAGCTAAACATTGCGCATAGGAAATCATCTTCGGTAAGACACGAGAGGACGAAACAATACTTCAACTCACGCCTCATCGGCGCTAAGTGTTGTTTTTTTTTTTTTTTTTTTTAATTTAAGAACGAAAAAAAGTGCTTATTTAAGAGTACTACGTCAGATATGTAAACAAGGTCGTACACATGACTTGGTTCCCGATTTTGCGTTCATAGAAGCTTTTTCAAGGTCTACTGCGTGTAACCGGTATATTATATTATCGTCGTGTTTGTGGTACATACACACTAATTATCCATTACGTTTGGCTGATAAAGACTCGACTGAGAGTGGGTACACCGGACGTTGTCTTCCCTAAAGTTCATGAAACAAACGTTACTTCTTATTTGATTTAAGCCTTGCCAACATTTTAATCACGATAACAGTCTACGTGGAAAAAGGTCAACTATTTTCCTTTCACGTGCGTTCTATACCCAACGGACACTTTTACCTTTCCTAGTTAACCTGGAGAAATGATTTAAAGTTGATACATTTTGTCCTGCTCTGTAGTGAAATAACAGAAATTATTTACTTTAATGGATTATTTATCAGAAACTATTTACTTTTCATAGTGATTTGTTATATCTGTTCAATGATCAGCATTTTCAAAGAAATTAAAAAGTTCCTTACTGAAATCTCTATGTTTGTGTGTGCGTATGTATCTGTTAGTTGCATTTTTTTTTCAATTTTGAGCCCTCCATTCGAAAGGGCATCAAAAATTATCTTTGAGTCACTCTTACCGTTCTCGAGATACCTATTGGCCAAAATTATTCCGATTTCGGGAGATTTAAGGAGCCATATCTCTGGAATCATAATTCACATAGAGATTAAATTGGTGTTGATAGAATACCGAAGAGGATGGTGAACATTTTAGTACCAAATAGTAACCGTTATCTACTAGCCAACTGGCCACCGTTGCCCAGAATGTAAAAACATTCTATAATAAAAAGTCAAATAAATAAATAATACTTTAAAAAATAAGACAACTCGTACTAAAAAGTAAAAAAAAATAAGAACAAACTTTTCTTTAAAAATATACTAAACCGTACTAAAAATTTGAAAAATAAAAACATACTTTTATTTAAAATATATTAAACCTACTAAAAGTAAAAATATTTTTAAAAATATGCTTTTCTTTATAATATATAAAACCGTACTAAAAATGTAAAAAAAGTTAAAAACATACTTTTCTTTAAAAATATATATATATTGAGCCGTACTAAAAAGTAAAGAATATTTTTTAAAAACAAATTTTTCTCTAAAAATATAATAAACCGTACTAAAAAAGTAAAAAAATAAAAATAAGAATATTCTTTACTTTAAAAATGTATTAAACCGTACTATTTTTTTAAAAAATTAAAAGCATAGGCTACTTTTCTTTATAAATATATTAAACTGTATTTACAAATTTTAGAGATGTTTAAAAACCTACTTTTCTTTAAAAACATATTAAACGTAATAAAAAAATAAAAAACGTCAAACTAAAAACAATTCTGATTTAACTTTTGAAGAATCTATTTATGCATGACTAGAAGTAAAAACATGGGGGAGGACTCTCTTATAAAAACAAATTATTTTAAAAAAATATTTTCTTAAAAAACAAAATTATTTTTTATAATTAGTACTATCTCTTTTAATTTATTTTTCTTTCTTACTTTTAGCACGATTTATTTTTTAAAAGGAAAGCATGTTTTTTTCATATTTGTTCCATTTTGTGTTTTAATATTATTTTCTTATATTTGTTATGAATTGCCATTTTCCTTCTCTCTTGGTAATGTTTTCAATCCGGAACGAGCACATCCCTGTTTTCGCTTCGAGAGTTCTTAGCACGTATATACGATACGATGCAATTCGAGAGATCTATGCTATTATATATTAATTGCATATTAGATCATTTTAAAACATAGATTTTGCTTTTGCGTTGCAAACTGGTAGACAAATTTAAATTTGCATAACAATTTATATAAGTTTTGTACAGCATTTTCGTCAGGGGATTATTATTATTATTATTATTATTATTATTATTATTATTATTATTATTATTATTATTATTATTATTATTATCCTAAATCTAAAACGTAATTATATCATAGTAATCTCTTATCTGAAAATTGTTTATTTTATAATTTACCAATTTATGGGCACAAAAAGCAGTTAAGTGTAAGAACAGTAAAAAGCAGTTAAGTGTAGTAAAGTGACATGTATCTTGTATTTCTGTGTAATTTGAATGCAACTTTGTATGACAAAATTGTGATAAACTAATGAATCATGATAATGATAAATTAGGAAAAGCTGATGAAATTGTTCAGCAAAATAAGCCTAATCAGAATTAGCATCAATCTTTGGTTCCTTTTAAAACTTCATGGAGAAAGTGACCCAAGTTCTGATGAATGAGTTTAGAACTTTCAAAACTCAGATTGTTTACGCGATGAAAATCGCCAATTAAAGTTTCGTTTTTTTTTAAATGTAATATTAGTATATCTAGTAGTATATCAAATACTGAATGGCAATCTGAAAATATTGATAATATATTTTAAAATGAAGCAGAGAGAGTTGAATGCTATATAAAACTTATAAATTCCTATGCAAATTTAAATTTGTTTAGCAGTTTGCTATGCGAAAAGCAAAATATATGTTTAAAAATGCTCGGATCTGCAATTAATGTATAACACCATAGATCATTCGAATAGAGTCGTATCGTATATACGTGCTAAGAACTCCCGAAGCAAAAACAAGGACGTGTTCGTTCCAAACTCAAAATATTGATATATGTATATATATATCCGAAACTAAAAAGTATAAGTCAAGAATCAAGTACAATCAATCAAAAAGAAAATTTTGGTGAAAATTAGATTGAAGCATTATCGTGAAACAAGAGAAAAATCAGTAACAGTAAGTCTTCTAATACAAATATTGCAAAGAATGGGTCTCTATTTAAATCCTTTGACTAGTAATTTACTAATATAAATCGTATGATTCTTATGTAAATGGGCGGTCCTGTTCCCCAAGAAAAATCGCAACAGACACTCCTAGCTGTCAGTATGTAGGGGGTATAAGTACAGTGAAATAGTTCCAGATGAATCTTGGAACGACAAGTGGGTGGTATGTAGGTACTCTTAAGATACATTAATCCCTCATGTTTCAAACCTCAACTCTCATTGGTTCAAGAGAAATGAACCAAAAGCGGAAAAGTGGGATTAATTTATTTCTTAAGAATGGCTCGATCGATTTTGTTCAAACTTGGATGTATGTATAGGTGCATACAAGGGCTTTGTCTGAAAAAATTAACAGCTTCCTCCGACCATTTCTCTCTCAAAAAATTCGATTGAATATTTTGAGCCCCTTTTGACCTATGATGGTCTCTGCGAGCACAATTATGAAAAAATAAATTTTAGATGTCGCTTTAACTCTACAATTATATATATATATATATATATATATATATATATATATATATATATATATATATATATATATATATATTCCAAAATTGTATCACAGGTACGCCATGGACAAGATTAGCCAAAACCAACTATACCACACCTATAAGGGGGCAATCGCAAAAAGAACAGCTATTAATGTAACTTTAGCATATTTGGTACCTGAATGAACGAGAAACCATACCTGAAAAACACCAAACTCATTCAGGCCCCATTTGATGACCTGTAGCATCCCCATCCCCCTTTTTGAGCCAAAGTGAAACTGTTGACACTGGTGTTTATTTCATATGAATTAATCAGCCTGAACACGAATATGAGGTTAAAATTGTCATTAGACCTCCCGTAAGTATTTTATTGCGGATGCCTGAAGTTTCAGTGTGCGTGTTCATACAAAAAATAATCAATATTACCTATATACAGTGTCCAATCAAAATGAAATAGCCTCAGCTGGAAAGAAAATAACTATCATCAACAACATAATGTAACGCAATCTTTGTTGTAGGGTCTCCCATATGTCATTAGAGGGGGAATGGGGAGAAGAAGTAGAGTAGGGGAAAACTGCAACGTTTGAATAAAAGGCACATTTTATCCAAGAAATAGAAGAAAATGGAAAGCAAACGGAAAGTGAGAGATACATTTCGTCAGCCCCCCACCCCCCATTTTGGAATTTCGAAATAAAGTCTATGCCAATCGTTTGTACTACGTTTGTACCGGAATGTACCGCAAACATTTTCGTTTGTACCACTTCCAGTACATAATTATAAGTCTTAAAGTGGGGGCTGGGAAAATGGCAGCCCCCACCTTGGAATTTCGAAACAAAGCTTATGCCAATCGTTTGTGCTACGTTTGTACAGGAATTTTCCTCAAAAATTTTCGTTTTTATCACTTTCGGTACAAAGATATAAGTTTTAAACTGGGGGCTGCCGTTCCTACAGCCCACCACTTTAAAACTTTTATATCTATGTACCGAAATTCGTACATACGAAAATTGTTGCTGTATATTCCGGTACAATCGTAGCACAAACCATTGACTTAAGTTTTATTTCGAAATTCCAACGTGGGAGCGGTGCGTTGCCGTTTCCACAGCCCCCAATTTTAAAAACCATTGTAGTTTTGTACCGGAAGTGGTACAAACGAAAATTTTTGCGGTACATTCCGGTAAGAACGTAGCACAAATGATTGGCATAGGTTTTGTTTTGAAATTCCAGGGTGAGGGGGACTGCGTTTTCCACAGCTCCCCATTTTAAAACTCATAACTTTGTACCGGAAGTGGTACAAACGAAAATTTTTGCGGTACATTCCGGTACAAATGTAGCACAAACGATTAGCATAGGTTTTGTTTCGAAATTCCAAGGTAAGGGAGGGGGCTGCCGTTTCCACAATCCCCCCACTTTAAAACTCATAACTTCGTACCGGAAGTGATACAAACGAAAATTTTTGCTGTACATTCCGGTACAAACGTAGCACAAACGATTGGCATAGGTTTTGTTTCTAAATTGCAAGGTGGGGTGGGGTGTGGGGGCTGGCGAAATGTACCTGAAAGTAAGTTACATGTAAGAAGTACAAATATTTCAATGTGTGAAACAAATAAGGATGAAAGGAACATTGTAATACATACTTCAGTCCTTGTCACTGTTTTCATTTATGACCACACAAATGTTGTCGTGTTCGAATATTTTGTTTCATATTTGTGCTGGTTTTGGGATCCTCGACAAATATCTTCCATAACTTAGGTAATAATATAATAGTTGCAAGGTAAGAGCAAGAGCCAACTTTTGGCAATCCATTTGCATGGTCACAACAATACCTAATGACACTTTTGTTACCTTCTGTATTTGGTTTTAGATTAAGAAGTTCTTGCTTTGCGTCTGCATATTAATATTACCTTTCTCACACAACATTTCAGCCAAATAACATATTACCTGTTTATATTGGAAGGATCCACAACACATTCCTTTCAAATATTTAACGGTCATTCGAGGAAAATCCTGAAGATCCTGTAAAGAAATAGATGTAAACGGAATTTCTCTTGTTCCCAATTTCTTCTGTTCAACAAAGGCTACAAAGGTGTTTTCGTTTCCTGCAGTTTTCGCAGAGTTCATGATTGTGGTGATTGCGGAGTGGTTTTCATCTGATGTCATACATATGGGGAATTTATTGTTAAGAGAACTAGAAATTCTATAATATGTGCCGAGCTATCATTTCATTTTCAAATATTTCATCCAACAGACGATAATTTTCTTTCAGCATTCCATGTGTAGCTTCAACTGCCCAACGAATTCTTGTATCAAACCTGGTATCATTTGCTTCTGCAGAGAATAATTGTGATATTTTGCCTTTAAATGCAGGCATAAGAACTTCATAACTTTTGCCCTCAATGTAAGTATTACAGGGTCTTTATTTTAATCCTTCGACTAGTAATTTACTAATATAAATCGTATGATTTTTATGTAGATGGGCGGTCCTGTTCCCCAAGAAAAATCGCAAGAGACACTCCTAGCTGTCAATATTACTTTTTTCCGCGACAAATTCACACAATCACAAAGATTCATTGTTTCGTCCCAGTGACAAGGGTGTTCATTCCCAAATAAACTGTTAAATGCCAATAGTTTTACTATATTCCAAACTAGGGATTGGGGCGCCAGAGGCCATCAAATGGGGCCTTAGTGAGTTTGGTGCTTTTCAGGTGTGATTTCTCATTCATTCACTTAACAAATATGTTAAAGCTACATCAGTAGCTGTTCTTTTTGCATTTGCTCCCTTATAGGTATTTGGCTAATTTTAATCATGGCGTACCCGTGATAAAATTTTGAAGAAAAAAAATGTGTGATTGTAGGATTAAAGCGATATCTTTTTTTTTTTTTTTTAATAATTGTGCTCGCAGACCACCATAGGTCAAAAGGGGCTCAAAATATTCAATCGAATTTTTTGAGGGGCGAAATGGTCAGAGGAGTTGTTAATTCTTTTAAACAAAGCCCTTGTATACATCTATACATAACCCAAGTTTGAACAAAATCAATCGACCCATTCTTAAGAAAATCTAACTTTTCCGATTTGGGGCCATTTCTCATCAACCAATGAGAGTTGAGGTTTGAAACGTGAGGCATTAATGTATCTTGGGGGTACTTAAATACCACCCACTTGTCATCCCAAGGTTCATCTGGGGCTATTTTACTGTACTTATCCACCAATGTCCTTTAAATCCAAATCTAAGCTTAGGTACAAATGTGAGTAAAATGAGAAAGTGGGAGGAAAACGGGAGTACCTTGAGAAAACCCACGGACACGATGTTGTCCACCACAAACTTACTTGGTCGGGGATCGAACTAGAGACCCTACACGCCAGAGGTAAGCATTCTGCCCATGAGCCGCTGTGCCCCCCCGTACAGAATTAAAACACCTGTACAGTATATGGTTTCCCATATACCATAGCATATTCATTATTATAAATTAATAAAATAAAATGAAATTTCCAGAGTTGTGTCCCACAGTTATAGTTAGAGGAGCCGGATGATTAATAAGAGTGATTGAGAATAGATAAATTGGTGGAGCAAGAATGCTGGAGGAAAGGAAGTATCCCCACCACCCACGGACAAGATGTTGTCCATCGCAAGTTACTTGGACTGAGATCAAATCAGGGATCCTTAGCTCCACAGAGAAAGTTCTACTACTCAGTGTTGGGCATTAAGCAATTAAAACCAATTACAATTAATCAATCAATTGAAAGTAATTGCTGGGAAATTAATTACAATTGAATTATTTGTAAAATTACATTCAATTATAATTGAATTACTGAATTTAATTGCAATTTTTTCCCGACAGCAATTACTTTCAATTGATTAATTAATTGCAGTTGATTCTATTTCATTAATAGCCAGCTGTATTAACAATTGACCATTACTTTTTTCAATTGTTAATTGCAACTAAAAATTAAACTTTGAGATTAATTGTTAATTCAATTGAAATTTATCCAACACTGCTACCACTATGTTAACCATGTCCCGTAGCACACTCATTATTATGTGTTAGATATGCAATCTTAAAGTGTAAAATCTAATATACAGTATAATAATAATTTAATTTAATAAAATATTTAAAATGCTAAGAACAGCGTTAGATTAGTATAGCACTGTACAAGGTAATTGCATATTTAGTACATAATACAATTGAAGGCTTAGAATTCAATATTAGTACCATATCAGAGTACAATTTATTGTTATATTTCATAATGAAAACTGAGTCATAGATTGTCTAATAATAAAATATAAATATAACTATTTATAAAAGAAATTTATGTATGAATTGTTACAACAGGATAAAACATTATAAAAGTACTAAAAACCTATCAGAGCCCTGATTTCTAAGAGTCCGATCTTCTGTTATTAAACATAATAAGTAAGATACTCAGTGGCGTATTTAAGGAGGGGGCTTCCGGGCTTAAGCCTCCCCCCCGTAATCTTACTTACTATAGTAAAGTAAATTAAATATCTTGCAGAATTTTCACATTTCCAGGCAAAGCCCCCCCCCCAAAAAAAGTTAGCAAATCCTCCCCGAAACAAAATCGTAAATACGCCACTCAAGATACTTAATACAAAGATCTTTATACCGTTCTTATAAAATAAATTTGCTTTCCTTACTCTGTGAGTTGATACTCTGTATGAGATTGAAATGAAATTTTGAGTTTTACGTCCCACGGTTATGCCGGTTAGGCTAAAGGAGACGGTGATAATGAGTAATGAATGAAATGGTGGAATGAAGAAAGTGGGAGGAAACGGGAGAACCCCGAGAAAACCCACGCACACGGTGTTTGTCCACCACAAAGTTCACTTGGCGGGAGCAGGGTTTGAACCCGAGACCCCTAGCACCAGAGGTGAACGCTCTACCACTGAGCCACCGCGGCCCCTGTATGAGATTGAGATATTATTTATAAGATCCTGATTGTATAATTTTTTCTAGAATGGATTCTAAAAATTTTAACGTTTGTTGTTGTCTTTTTTGTGACAAAAGGGCTAGATTAAAAACCTCTAATATTCTCTCGTAGTCACAATAATAATAATAATAATAATAATAATAATAATAATAATAATAATAATAATAATAATAATAATAATAATAATAATAATAATAATAATAATATTTATTTATTTTATTTATTTATTTAACAATCACCAGATACAGCTCAGAGGCCATTTTACACTGGATATACAACAAGAATAACAATGGAAAGGATTGGGGAAGGTATCGGCCAGGGCCTGTTTTTAGTAGGTACCATCCCGGCATTTGCCTGGTAGGACTGAGGGAAACCCTGGAAAACCTCAGTCAGGATGGTCGGCAACGGGATTCGAACCCGCGACCTCCCGAGTGCGAAGCCAACGCTCTACCACTTGAGCTACTTCGCATTCGGGAGGTCGCGGGTTCGCTCTACCACTTGAGTTACTTTGTTGGCATAATAATAATAATAATAATAATAATAATAATAATAATAATAATAATAATAATAATAATAATAATAATAATAATAATAATAATAAAAGTAGGAAATATTTTTCACTCCATACTTACCAAGTTATGTACCTAAACTTGAGCGCATTTCGAAGACAACTTGAGAATAACATTTAACTGTTATTGTATTCTTGAGAAACACATATTCTACTTCAGTTCGTTTAGGAATCATATTTGTCACTACAAGAAAAAAAAAAAGTCGAATCAGTCCCAAGAGATGAATAAATCAAAATTTAACCCACATACTTCATTCTTTTTATATTATTGAAACATTGCCTATTTCAACTGTATAGAGAGTTCATGATTGTATCCGTGCTTCCCCTACGCTGTTCTTTCTAGTATTACTCTTGCCCGGTAGGTAATGTATGAATGTTATTAATCACAAGGTCACTGTGGTAGGAAAAATGGGTAAACCATTGACCCAAAAGATGATCGATTTCGCTATAAGTCAATAAAAAGCTGTAAGGTCATCCAATAAAAAACAAAGGTACTTTACTTTAGTGTTGTTATACAAATCCAACACAAAAGAGATCCTAAAACAAACTATTCTTTTTTCTTACTTTGTCGGCATAATGGAATTTTCCCTTAGTCATCCATTACAGTTTAATGGTTTCATATTACTTGTAGCAAATGGATTCGATTCAGTTTTAATGTATATACCGAATAAATTCTTTGTAAAATATAACTCAGAAATAAATAAATTTGCCGTTTTTTTTGTAGAAAATATATTTTCGAAAAGTTTACGCCAGGAATTGAAAAATGAAATGAAATGAAATCTTTAAGTTTTACGTCCCACGGTTATGCCGGTGAGGCTAAAGGAGACGGTGATAATGAGATATGAATGAAAATGGTGGAATGAAGAGAGTGGGAGGAAACGGGAGAACCCCGAGAAAACCCACGAGCACGGTGTTTGTCCACCACAAAGTTCACTTGGCGGGGGCTGGGATCGAACCCGGGACCCCAAGCACCAGAGGTGAACGCTCTACCACTGAGCCACCGCGCCCCCCGCCAGGAATTGAATAACATATTACGTATGTAAGTAGAGGACACGGTGGCTAAGTGGTAGAGCTCTTACCTCATGTGTGCCTGGTCCCTGGTTCGACCCTCGACCAAAATCTTTCAATTTAACGTCGCACGATTATATACCCGTAAGGTTAAGAGAGACGATGATTAAAGCACGTGAGTGATGATTGAATAATTGGTGGAATGAGAACGTGGAAGGAAGCCGGAGTACGCCGAGAAAATCTACGGACACGATGTTGTCCACCACAAACTTACCTGTCCGGGGATCGAACCACGGACCTCGTGCACCGGGGGTAAATGCTCTACCACCGAGTCACCGTGTCCCAGACCACATCGTGTCTGTGGTTTGTCTCATCGTACTTCCGTTTCCTCCCACATTTTAATCCCACCAATTCTTCCATCATCATCATCATCATCATCCACTTGCCTTTTATCCGTGTCCCTTAGCCTAACAGGCATAATCGTGGGACGTTAAACTGAAAGATTTGATCTAATTTTTTTTTTTTTTACCTTTAGAGATAAAATTCAACGGCTTCGATTACGATTCGGTATTGTTTCATGATACCTATTTACAGAGCCAAGCTTTTACTGCAAATGCATTATTATTATTATTATTATTATTATTAGTAGTAGTAGTAGTAGTAGTAGTAGTAGTAGTAGTAGTAGTAGTAGTAGTAGTAGTAGTAGTAGTAGTAGTAGAAGAAGAAGAAGAAGAAGAAGAAGTAATAGTAGTAGTAGTAGTAGTAGTAGTAGTGATAGTAGTAGTAGTAGTAGTAGTAGTAATTATTCAAATGGAATTCTGAAGTCCAACGTACTATCCCCAGAACTATCCCCAGAAGACTAAAGGAGAAATATAATTAATTAAAATGATTCATAATTAATTAATAAATACGACCAAAGAAAATAATTTTGAAAGAATGTGGTGAAACGAGAAGGTGAAAGGATACGGGGAAACTCCTGAGGAAACTTACATTTTCTGAGATCTTATCAGGGACCTCTCCCATCAGAGGTGAGCGCTGTGCCTCAAAATATTTATTTATTATCTTCAACAGAGAACATATTCTCCAATTACAGAAGACGCACAAAATATTTTACAGTCTTCTTATTATAATAGATTTAAAAGAAAGAAATAATAATAGAAAATAATAATAGGAATGTAGATAAAGAGTATACAATTAATTTTCTAACATATTATTTAAAATTGGAATAGCTACAGTAGTAAAAATTAATTATCACTTTTATAAAGAAATATATAAGTACACTAGATACAAAAAAAAATTATAAAACAGTATGGCGCAATAATTGACAGTAGGTTTGAAACGACATGCTAAAATCAAAATGCAATAATTTCTGTGATATAATATTATATGATTTGTGCATTCAGACCAATGATGATGGGGGCGCAGTGGCTGAGTGGTAGAGCGTTCACCTCCGGTGCTTGGGGTCCCTGGTTCGATCCCAGCTCGCGCAGTGTGGACTTTGTGGTCGACAAACACCGTGCTCGTGGGTTTTCTCGGGTTCTCCCGTTTCCTCCCACTTTCTTCATTCCACCATTTCATTCATTTCTCATCATCACCGTTTCTTTTAGCCTAGCCGGCATAACCGTGGGACGTAAAACTTAAAGATTTTATTTCATTTTACCAATGATGAATTTCTGTAATGCTCCGTTCTTGATGTATCATAATAACATACAATAAGTGTTTTGTCAAGTATTTACATTTTTTGTATTAAACTTTATTAAACTCGAAAACGATATTATCATATACATAGCTTTAACCAGTTTGTAAAAAAATATTTGGTCATTTATTTTTTGCCTAGTAGATGATTTGACTTGACATAAAATTCATTTAACAAATTTAGGTATAATATTTTACGTCTTTTAGAACTGAGACTTGATATTTCTATAAATATATGTAGCATAAAAACTTTTCTGAAATTGCTTCTATTTTATTGGAATGGGAGAAGGCAAAATTTTACCATATTAATAATCCACATTCTAACTTACTTCTTAAACTATTAAATGAAGCTTTACTAGAATCAATTGATTTAAAGTTTACTATATTTCTGATAATAAAACCTAACTGTTTGTAGACATATTTTCTATACACCGTATAATCCACGTGATTGTTAAATGATAATTTTGAATCCAATATTAAACCCAAGTCCTTAATAATTTACCTTCCGAAGTAATTGTTTATTAATTGAACATTCAATATCTGGAATGCGCTTGATATTACTAAATAAAATATAATTACACTTTTTGACATTAAATTGAAATATATTTTTTACTGACCGTTATCTTTGTGTTTTTTCTCACTTCGAAAAATAATTTAATGTCATCAGCGTACCTTAGATAGATGGCATATTTAGCTGTACTAAATAAATCATTAATATATAATATAAAAATGAGAGGTCCTAGGTAGAATCCTTAAGGTACTCCGGTCTTACATCTATACTAGAAGGACTTAAACTGTTTGTATATTACATATTGCTTTCGATCTGTAAGGTATGATCGAAAGAGTGTCATATATTGTGAACATAATCCAAATTTATCAAGTTTATCTGTTAATATAATATAATCAATCGCATCAAAAGCTTTGGAAAAGTCAAAATAGACTGAATGGACAGATGAAGATCTATGAAAATCAGTATGTAAATTACTCTCAGTTTATATATATTGAGAGCAATTTATTAAATTTGTATTTGTAGATCTGCCAGGGTAAAACCCATGTTGAAACTCTGAAATATATAGTTTGACATACTTAAGAATTCGATCAAATAAAAATTTGTTCAAATATTTTTATTGCTACACATAATTTTGGTATGGATCGATAAATTTTGATTATTTTAGTATCTCCAGATTTCAAAACAAGGGCATACTCGAGTTGCTTTCCATAATGTAGAGAAACAATTAGTTTTGTAACCATGTTAAAGAAAGATCATAGATTCGCTAGTTCAGAGTATGCCTTAAGTATATAAGAAGATAATCCATCTGGTCCACTAGCTTTTTCTGGTTAAAGTTTTTTATAGCTATTCCATATTCATTAAAATATACAGTATTTAATGTTAAACTATGAGAAACTAACATATTATCACTAACGGGAAGTCCATATTGGTAGTATTGGGAGAGGTTTCATATACAGATTAAAAGAATTTGCATACACATCAGCTATTTTTTTTTACCAGTTTTCAATATGTTATTTTGATATTTTAGCATATTCTTATTATATCTATTTTTTTCGTTTTTCTTTTGAACTAAATTCCAAAACAAAAATCTCATATCACAATTAATCCTTTCTTTTCTTGAAATTTGCTTTACAAAATCAGAACATACAATACTTATAATTTTCTTTAATTCTCTCCTGGTCTCTGCGAACAAAGGGTATAGCCGAATTAGGGGTAAAGAGTGTCCTTACACAAATTATTGTTATATTTATACAGAAGGTACCTCTTATCCAAAAATAACGTTGGTCAGAAAATCAACTCCGCATCCCTTCGAATTTCGAAGTAACTGTTGCTAATTCGAAAATCAAGAATTGTTCATATCTCGGAAACGACTGAAGTTACGAGGGTAAAACAAAATATGATCATACTCTGCTTGAAGGGCCTTACCGAAAATAAGAAACAATGTATTTCACCCTTCAAATTTCTAGAGAAAAGCCCGTCAAAAATATTCGAATTCAAATACTTTTGCTTTATGTTTGAGTGACCACCTTCTATTTTCCACATAGAAGCAGCACCAACTCACCTTCAATATATTTTGACTATTGTTTTATAGCCGCGATGCAACTTGATGTAAAATGAGGAAAATCAAAGTCGGATACGCCTGGAATATATGTAACCCGCGTTGTGCCGTGAATGTTTTGGCCGGCACAAATACTGTCAGAGGCCAAAAATGGTTGAGGTTGAGTTTCTAACTCGACATAAATGGTTCTTCGTGGCAATATAACTCTCATAATAGTATCTCTTCCAGAAACAGCTCAAAGCACTACTGCCACTGATATTCAGTCTGCCAATATTTTAAGTCGTGATTTACCGAAAACATTTTTAGTTATCCATATATATAATGTACAAAATATTATAAGACACAAGATGAGGATAATATAAAATATTCAAATCTTTTTTTTTTCAATGTCTTTCCTGTATTAGAAAACACTACAATATTCATCATGTGTCAATGGAGAGAGTTAGTTGGGTCGAGACGGTGTTAGGAATGATAGGGGAGAAAAAGACAGTTTTAGGTATTATTAAGAAAGAGAAGAGAAGTTGGTTCGGACATTGGCTAAAAAAAAAAGGAACTGTATCACGAGGGACGTGCTATAGGATTTGGTGGCAGGAAAATGACGGAAGGGGCGAAGAAGAGTACAATTAATGGACGATATAAAAACAGAAAAATCGTACTGAAGACGAAGAGGTTAGCGGAAGACCTTTAAGCATAGAAGCTTCTCAGTTGCGGCAAGTGACCTGCCAATAATGGCAGAATACCTATAGTGATGATCACGCCCGTATTTATATATTGTGCGCCTCTGTGCTCCAAATAATTTGCAACCCCCGGAAAACGACCAATATTAGAGTTGAATTCATTAGTATTTCGGATCGCTGAGATAAATAGTCACAGTTTTAATCCAATTCAACTTCAAGGCCATACTCCACTCCCCAGGGAGGAGGCGAGATTTTAAAAAGTAATCGAAAACGACAGATATTAGTGTTGAATTCATAGTTTTCGAGGTCGCTGAGTTTAACGGTATCAGTTTTCATGACATTCAAGTTCATCCTCACCCCTTGGAGTGAAGGTGGGAGAGGATGACTTAAAAATAATCAGATAAGCTAGCTAATTAGTAACTACTGTAATTAGAGCGAATTAAACACATTAACAAATTTTCTCGCGCTTGCACAGGACTCTGCGGGTTGCTAGTTTTGTAATGTACCATTATAGTCGATGTAATGATTTTTTTTTTTGTTTGGAGGGGTCCAATATTTTTGGAACGTACTGTGCTATACGATTTTTTTTTCAAAATATATTTTTCGGTCTATGTAGTAAATTCATTTGATCTTTATTTAAGTCAAAATTAACGTGGAAGCTTTGAATAACTTAGTAGAAATTATATTTCGGGGAATAATATCTTTATTCATACATTATTTTAATGTAAATTTTATATATGGGCATTTCAAATGGATGAGTATTAAAATTATACACCTTAATGCTATATGAAAACATAGGCCCGCATTAGAAATTCTTGAAATTATCCACCAATCTGATATTTGGCAGAATGTTTTAGACCCTCTTCGTCCCTCTGGGATGCCCATATCCTCCCAAAATCCGGTTTCATCCATTTTTACCATTTTCTATTCGCTCTATATTTCTTCCACAGCCAAAACTCTTTGTTATGATTGGAACTATTTGCGAAGCGCTAGTATTAAGGCTCGATTCTTTTCACTCTATACCTGGGAACGGATCAAGCGACATCCTGCTAGTGTGCTGCGGATATATATATTGGGATTTATCGCCAAAAACGCAATAATGCAAGGTAAAAACAGTTTCAATTAATACATAAGTCCGTTAGGAGCAGAAAGAGTCCCAAAAATATTGAAATTCCATCTGAAACAGTCAGAAAATCGGTGAGATATGGAATCTCAAGTCAAGGACGCCATGTTCGTGCATCTGCAGATAGCTAAGGACAGGATTCGTCGTAGTGTTTGAACTTTTTCGAAATTGTGTGAAGATTAGTGTTTTCCCTTGATAACTCCTGTTATCCTAGAAAATTTTCCTTTAGGGTTCGATAGGCCTGTCCTAGCATAGCTTTTGTTTGTATATGTAGTATATGTGATTATTATTATTATTATTAACATGGCGGTAGGTGTAGATTTCTTGTAGTTAAATTAAATTTCACAATGTCCGTGTAAGTTAGAACAGGGGCACCTGTCCTGCACCTGTCCTAGCATAGCTTTTGTTTGTATATGTAGTATATGTGATTATTATTATTATTATTAACATGGCGGTAGGTGTAGATTTCTTGTAGTTAAATTAAATTTCACAATGTCCGTGTAAGTTAGAACAGGGGCTCTCACTTATTCCTGAATTAACTAAGGCTTCCAACAGAGATGGGTTGAACGATCGTTCAACGGTTTTTGTTAGGGTTCTTTTCCGTCCAAGAAAGGGACCCTTACCATTATCAGTTTTATATGTCCTTTCTGGGGCATTAAAAGTGTTTGAATTTGAAAGATTGAATAATTATTAATATATATATATATATATATATATATATATATATATATATATATATATATATATATATATATATATATATATATATATATATATATATATATACATATATGTGTGTGTGTGTGTGTGTGTGTGTTGAGATATGAATATGTGTGGAATATGAATATAACATTGAAGTAAAATGTATTATGTTGAATAGCATAGCTTTGTCCTGCACCTGTCCTAGCATAGCTTTTGTTTGTATATGTAGTATATGTGATTATTATTATTATTATTAACATGGCGGTAGGTGTAGATTTCTTGTAGTTAAATTAAATTTCATAATGTCCGTGTAAGTTAGAACAGGGGCTCTCACTTATTCCTGAATTAACTAAGGCTTCCAACAGAGATGGGTTGAACGATCGTTCAACGGTTTTTGTTAGGGTTCTTTTCCGTCCAAGAAAGGGACCCTTACCATTATCAGTTTTATATGTCCTTTCTGGGGCATTAAAAGTGTTTGAAAAACTATGATTTAAATCAGTAGGAGGGCCTTTGGGCTCTGACTATTCAGTTCCGTTTTCCCCAGTTTATAGAGCAGATTTGGAATGTTGAAAACAATGATTCATTCAGTGTGCGTACAGCAAATTCGTGTGATAAGATGATTTAACGTACGTAATGACATATATTGATATGTTACTTATTTTATGTAGCCTGTAGCATGCATGTGTGTGAATATAATTTAGTAATTTGACCGTAGTAACATGTCAGTGAGTGTGTGATTTAGTTATATACGGACAGTGTACTGTTGTTTATTGATTATTCATCTCCTTTGGTTCCTCGTAGTAAGTGCACTGATCCATAATTAAAATTTATAGTTAATTTTGTACCGTATACTACTTATAGACGATATCAGAGTGCAAAGAATATTTGATCGTGCACAGGTTGTTTTCGTACTACTAACGCCATCTCGTCCGAGTTAAAAATTATTCGCTGCTAGTGTTCTGTTACTCAAATACTTAGTGATCTGGTCAACACGAAAATGACCCCTTTTTGCTATAAATAATGAGTAACTATTAGGTCTGGCCCATAAGAGTAAGTATTTAGATAACTCACGTCGTAAATTACCCTTCTGGAAAAGCACGATCATTTATATAATCTAGTAACCAAATTAATTTGAAAGATTGAATAATTATTAATATATATATATATATATATATATATATATATATATATATATATATATATATATATATATATATATATATATGTGTGTGTGTGTGTGTGTGTGTGTGTGTTGAGATATGAATATGTGTGGAATATGAATATAACATTGAAGTAAAATGTATTATGTTGAAGTGAGTAGATAAATATGTGTAAAGGGTATTAGTACTTATCCTGGTTGCCATAGTTACAAAATATCCGATAAAAATACATAAAATGGAAAAGTTGTAAAATACCGCATGTTAGATATTCTCGTCAAACTTTGTAATGTAATTAAGTAATCTATGTAACAACTAACATCGTATGTAATATACTAACTGCATGTAGCATGGATTTAGGCAGGTCATCGTAACACTAATGTGTCCTTGAATCAACCATCAAGTTAGTAAACAAAAATCCTTCTCTAGAACTACACTTCAATTTCCGTCCCTCCCATACGAATCCTCAAACTTCACCAGTGTTTCCCTCTTATTAGTTGTGTTTACCATACCAGCAAAAATCCTTCTGAACTTGGAAAATTCTCGTGCAGGCATATATATATTTCAAGTCTAACGATAAATGTGTGTAATTAGTAGTACAAAGCGACATTTATTGAAAGATAGTGAATGTGATAGTAAGCCAATGACAGAATACGCAACATGGTCATCGTGATACGATTGACGAGCCTTTGATCTCTTAAAGCCCAGAAATGGGAGAAGTGTTGCTGAATACTTTTACAAACTAAATATGTGTTAAATTCCTTATAAAATCGAATAAATATGATTAACGTATATACATCCTTATGTGCAAAGATAAGAAATGCAAAAAGTGAAAATTGTGGACACCAGAAACGGTGCTTCGACGATTAGGGATGGCCATTTCCGGAAATCACATTTTCCGTTTTTCCGGAAAATTTTCCGTCTTCCGTTTTTCCGGAGAATTTTTCGTCTTCCGTAATCCGGAAAATTTTCTGTCTTCCATTTTTCGGGAAAATTTTTCGTCTTCCGTTTTTCCGAAAAATTTTTCGTGTTCCGTTTTCAATTTTCCGGTTTCCGGAAAAAATATTTTTCGTTTTTCCGGAAAATGTGGGCATCCCTATCGACAATATACAGAATATTGTAGTTAATCTAAAGTACGAGAAAGGACTCGTTTAGAATCACTTCCAAAATACTCATAAATGAGATAGAGACTCATTACAAATCCTCATTTTAAGATTTTTTATCTTTCCATTCGTCAAATTTGTATATTAACCTTATTAACAAATTTATATTATTTTTTACCAAAAGCTAAATAAAAATATAATTTCCTTTTTTCTTTTGAGCATGTCTATTAATAAAAAAATATATAAATATAGGTGTATATACTCCTACATTACTATTATGCAATTTTGTATGTGAATTGGCCCATGTAAATGTATACTTATTGCATGCTTATGAAGTTTAGTGTCTTAATTTCTTAGTAAATGTAATAAATGTTCACCAAATTGTAGTTAGATGGTTTCTTTCAAAACTACTATTACTCATGTTAATATGCTGTCCTGTATGTATGTGAGTGTGTGTGAATGAATGGTAAATTTAGTCTTAAGTAGTAGCATTTAATATTGATTTACTGTGATAATATTCATAATAAGCGTGTAATAGCATCTCATATGTATTAGTGTATGACGAAGGTTATGAAAGATAACATTCTAAAGTAGTTTAAATCGTCTCTAGGACAAAGCCAAGATAACAGGATGAGCCAGAATAACGACAGTCTTATCAGAAATCTCAAAACATCTATTTGTGGAAAATATGCATTTTGATTCTTTTTGTCTCGGCTGATTCAAATGCGTGTTCGATCTACATTACAGAAGTTCAAATACTGGATACATATTATTCAACATTTCGAAACAATAGACAAACAATTAAATTAAAACTTCTCGTCACCTGGGCTGGGTTAGGGCAACTCCAACTTGTGCAGTTGCATAGATCCAGTTCGGGGTCGTATGAGGGAGCATGTGTCTTTTCGGGATCACTTCAGAATTGAGCCTCAAATAATAACCATCGGATATGAATCACCTTTTAATAGCTATTCAGGTTTCTTTACAATATTTCCATAATTATCCAGTAATACTTTATTCCTAGTTTCTTCTTCCTTTCCCCTTTTCCCCCTTTCTTCTACCTTCTCTTCTTTCTCACTCTCTCTCTTTTCTTATTTCTAATAAAACTGAAGAGGGGTCCTGACTGAGAGTTGTCGCTATAGACACGGTCTTGATAGAATTTCTTTGATGTTTTCTTCGGAAGTCCGATATGAATTGGTTAATCCTAAAACATACACAAAGCATTTCGAAAATTCATTAATTTTTATTTTAATTTCGTATTTTGACGAAATTATTGAATCTCAAGATTACAAAATATAGCCACTCTTCGTTCCCATCCACGATCAGAGCTTTTTTGTCTTCAGTTTTAAATATTACATTTTTGTGAATCTTTAAAAAATCCAAAATGTTGCCGCCCTCTAAATTCTGCCGCCCTGTGCTCGAGCGCAGAATAGCACTTACCTAAATACGGGCCTGATAATGAGTGTGATGATAATGAGTCTATTTTTAAAGCGCTCACTTCCCAACAATCACTTTAACGTTTGAGCATCTTTGAATTACTTTTCTGGATCTCGGCAGAGATATTGATGAGTGGGTTTGCTTCAACGTCATAGCCATAAATCCAAATCTCATATGGGGGCCGCGGTGGCTCAGTGGTAGAGCGTTCACCTCTGGTGCATGGGGTCCCTGGTTCCATCCCAGCTTACGCCAAGTGAACCTCGTGGTGGACAAACACAATGTGCATGGTTTTTCTCGGGGTTCTCCCGTTTCCTCCCACTTTCACCATTTCATTCATTTCTTATAATCACCGTCTCCTTTAGCCTAATCGGCATAAAAGTGGGACGTAAAACTCAAAGATTTCATTTCATTTTTTCAAATCTCATATCTCCTGTTACGATGTTTTTAAGAAGCTATCGTCTCAATTTCCAGAATTCAAAGGATTTTTAAACATATTTCTAAACATGGTTTTGTTCCTTCATTTGCTAGCAACCGTGGAACGAATTTTGCAGCAACGTGACACATGTGCCGTTTTTCAACTAAGATCACATGACAAGGCGATTTACTAATTTCTACTACCCCAACTATTTCGCAAACAGTTAACCAATGATTTTTTTTTTTCGTATCCAACGTTGAGAACCTTCTGAACATGAATCTCATCACATGAGGCTGATGGGCGTCCACCTTTGCCTCGTTCTGCTGTTTTGAAACGCAAAAACTACTCATAACATTGGTTTCGGCTAATATAATCTTCCTCATACACTATGTCCAATTTTCAAAGTTTCTATAAATCTCTTGCCCAATCTGAAACAAAATTTGATACACACCCGCTGCTCTTTCAACATCATAATTTTCGTAATAGCACAAATTTGCCAGAAGTATGGAGCACAACTTCTTATTTCCAGAATGATGCAATTACCTTTGAAATGTTTCGGAAGAATCCCACGCAGCGCATAGGCAAGCAGAAAGTCAACGAGAATTTCGTTAATTGTATCGTTTTTTGAAAGTTCAATTTCTTTCTGAACATACTTCGTATAGGTTAAAACATGGAATTCTCATTGGTTATACTGAACAAGAAAAGATTACTCTTAACTAGCAGGCTCAATATTGGACTTAGAAAGAAGTTGGTCAAATGTTATAAATTGGAGCATTAGACTGTATGGTTCATACTTGGACATTACGGAAGTTAGAGAATAAATATTGAGAGAGCTTCGAAATGTGGTGTTGGAGGAAAATGGAGAAGATAAAATGGACAGAGACAGTAACAAATGAAGATGTTTTAAAACGGGTAGGAAAGAAGAGGACGCTTCTAGCCATCATCCTTCATAGAAATGCCAATTGGATTGGACTCATCTTGCGAAGAAATTGTCTTCTTCACACTGTCATAGAAGCAGGGGCGGATCCAGGACGGACTTCTTGGGGGGGGTAGTAATACTGCTACTTAGAGCTACTTTTAAAGGCTCCAAACTCTGGGATGGGTTGTATTTATATATAAAATAAGAAAGTTTCCTCTGCTCCTCCGTGGCTAATCGACCCGGGTTCGATTCCCGGCGGGAGCTAATGTGGTTTGGATTCCACGTTAATCAGTAGGTCCATGTATCACATAGCCTCGCTGCTGAAAGGGACGCTAAACTGAAATTCAACTCAACTCAAAGTTTCCTCTTCTGGGGAGGGGGCGGTCCCCCTGTATCCGCCACTGCATAGAAGGAAAGATGGAAGGTGAGCGAGAAATAGGAAGAAGAACATAGCTGATCGATGATTTGAAAAATAGAAGAAAATATTGGGAGTTAAAAGAAGAAACTGAAGATAGAGAAACGTGGAAGAAACATTTCCAGACCCAAATCTAAAATTTAAAAATAATAATAATAATAATAATAATAATAATAATAATAATAATAATAATAATAATAATAATAATAATAATAATAATAATAATAATAATAATAATAAACTCCTCAGTTCCAGGACCTGCCGAATGGCAGAATACTTAATAATAATAATAATAATACTGAAAGTTCCAAATTCATTGAAATGAAATGTTTGAACACATATTAAATATAGAAAAGGAAAGGAGATTAAAAATAATTTCGCAATGCTGCTTAACTTTTCCATGTACAGGTGCTCGTTACATCGGCATTTTACTGGAGTACTTTCTAGCAATATAACGGAATATTATGAATAATAGAAGAATAGAAAAAACAATGAACTTGAACTAAGCAAGTTTCGAAAAGCCAGAGCATGAACAAAGTGGCTACACGTTATGTAATGAGTATAAAATAAGCTCTACATACGGTCGATTTCTCCAAGGCTATCTGAGTACACATCCATTTGGTAAAACCATTAGATATTCTGAGAAAACAACGATTAATGTGAAAACTTCCTGAAGTTATACAACACTAACAATCATATAGATACTTATCAATTTAATGCAAACACTTGAAAAGAGTGCAATTTACCAGACTAATACTGCGTTGGATCATCTTTCGCCCTTAGAACAGCTCTGATGCGACGTAAAATGAAGTCACAGTGGTCGTGAATGGTAGCAAGCACAAAATTACACCATACCGCACGCTGTGTATCGCTCAGTTCCATGAGAGGAGATGGAGGCAAAAATCTGCTCCGGATTTGTGTCTCCAAAACGGACAATAGATGTTTAATTATATTCAAGTCCGGAGATTGGGCTGGCCAGGGGACGTGTTCAACTTCATTCCAATGTTTCTCAAACTATGTCACAACGGCTTCGTCTGTGTAAATAAGCGCATGATTATACTGCATAATGGTGTCATTGTTCGGAAACAGCATTTGGGTCATAGGTTAGGCATGACCCCATAATATAGCTTCATAATTATAGACAGTGACGCCATAATTATAGACAGTGACGCCATAATTATAGACAGTGACAGTGACGCTAAGTGTCACCGCAGGATACCCCGAACACCACGATATTGTGGCCCACAGCATTACAGAGTCGCCATCAGCTTTCACGGATGATCGGAGATGCTGCGGATCATGCACTTCTTTGGGTGTTTGCTACACATAAACAGCGTTCGTGGTTTTAATAAGGTGAATGATGATTCATCTGACCATACCATATATTTCCAGTCATCAACAGTCCATCTCATATATTCGGAGAACTATTAACATTGTGCTAAAGCGTTATGGTTTCTTATCAACGGTTCGCCTGTGCAACCTAACCCTGTATGTGTATCTTACGTAGCTGTGTGATTATTGACAGAATGTGAGAAACGCTGCTTGAGTTCCTGCGTCACTTGCACCGCAAACGCACGACAGTTCTGCGTGCAATCCACTTTAGTGTTCGGCCGGACCTGTCACTGAGGGGTTTCTTTCGACCACTATTCCTCTTCACCGATGTGTGTTTTCTGTGAATATAGTAATCACTTTGAACACGGTCCCTCGCGACACATTCAATTCATTTGCCACTTTCGTCACGCTAGCTTTAATAACCTAACGCCTACAATTTGCTCTCTTTGGAAATTAGAGACGTCACCTATTTCACATCAGTGTCTATTCAGCTCGCTCCATACCACCGTTATACTGCTTTTCACGTAGAACGAAGTTTGATACGAGCGATTGCCGCCTGACCGTTTCCAACTCCACGCATTTACATTAAATTGATAAGGATTTGTATACATAAATGATTCCGGATGTTTAGCTGTAGCTTCGCTCCATTGACTTGTATAGCAGAAGTGATTTTTTTAGTGATTATTCCTTTGTGGGACGGGCTACTCAAGATTATGTCTTTTCCGATCCTAGCTATTGATTGTCCTGATTGCCTTGAGAAAATCGATTGAGATCAATCAACGCATTCAGAAGAAGAAGAAGACCAAGTACCAAATTCATTTTTCGGGAAGAGATGAAGCACCGCTCTCCATGATGAGTTTTTCTGCAACAAGTAAGAATAAACTGTAATTTACAGAGTGAAATGTGAAAATAATTATACGGAGAAAAATCATCTTGTCTGCCCGTCATGGTGGCTTTTTTTTTCTAAAATACTATCTCAAGAACAGAAAGAGCTATAAGGACAAAATTTTCTATATATATTTTTTTTTGTTCGTCGTTCGTTCTAACAGTTTTTTTTTCTCTAATCCTGTAAACAGTCTTCTCGGAGTCAACATCCGTAATCAAGCAAGCCATTTTCAATATCGTGAGCTGTTTGGCATTGACGTCTTGATAGTGAGGACTTTGATCAATAATAATCAGTTTCCAAAGTCAGAGTTCTATAACGAGTTGAGACATGTTTTGAAGCTCGACTCGACTCGACTCGAATTCGAGTCGAGACACACTTTGTAAAATTCGAGATGAGTCGAGACAAACCTATTTCTCCATTCGAATTTTCGAGTCGAGATTACTCGTAAAAATCTCGACTCTACTGGAATGTCTCGAAAATCTTCCCATAATTTTTAATATTATTTTGAAGAAAGTATTCACTCACAAACAGCCTTGAAACCAATTCCAGAATTTATTACTTTAGAAAGGTACAGAACGCATGAACTTAATCTTTCGAGATCAAGATTTAATTTTCAGCTCAGTTCAGTTAATTAGTGAAGTGTTGGTCTTGTGTAGAATGGGGAAGGCGCGCGATCTATCTGAGTTTGATCGAGGGCAGGATGTAATGGCCCGGAGACTCGGCACGAGAATTTCGGAAACTGCAGGACATGTTGGGTGTTCGAGGAGTGCTATGGTGAATATCTTGAACAAGTGGCGAAACCAAGGGAAAAAGTTGTCCAAACGTCGAGAGGTTGAGCACCCCCCACCACATTACAGATGTCGGACGTGGTAGGCTGGGCAGACGTAAAACAGGACATGCAGCGAACTGTGGTGGAACTAACATCCGACTCTAATGCTGGGCAAAACACAAGTGTGTCTGAACACACAGTGCACCGAACACTCCTAACGATGGGCCTCCGCAGCCGACGACCCATCTATGCACGAATGTTAACACCATGACATCTGCAACTACAACTGAAATGAACACGTGATCATCACCACTGGCCCTTTACGGAGTGGCAGAGCGTTGCATTGTCTGATGAATCCCGATACCTTCCTCATCATGACGATGGGAGGGTGCGAATCCTTCATGTTCCAAGGGAACAGCTCCTTGACATCTATACTGCGGGACGGAGACAAACTGGCGGCGGTTTAATTATGCTCTGGGGAACATTCACGTGAGCATCCATTTGTCTAGTGGAGCTCGACTAAGGCACTATGACGGCCGAGGCGTATCGCACACTGCTTGCAGACTACGTACACCCCTTCATGACGACCATGTTTCCCAACGGCAGTGGCATTTTTCGACAAGATAATGCACCATGTTACAAGGTCAGGAGTGTGATGGAGTGGTTTGAGGAACACAGGGGCGAGTTCCAAGTGATGTGCTGGCTCCCCAACTCGAAGGATCTGAACCCAATCGAACACGTTTGGTATGTGATTGAACGTGACGTCAGAGCGCATCGCATCCCTCCCCGGAATTTACTGGAATTAGGTGACCTGTATGTGCACATGTGGTGCCAACTCTCTCCAGCAACCTACCAAGGACCATTGTGTCCATGCCAAGACGTGTCGCCGTTGTTATCCGTGCCAAAGGTGGACATACTGACAAGTAGGTAGGTAGTCATAATGTTCTGGCTGATGTGTGCGTATTTTTTAACTAGTATATTTTGTCTCGACTCGAATTTTGAGACGTCTCGTCTAAAATTCGAGACGAGTCGAGACAGAAACTGTTGAGTCGAGACTGAAACATATTCTCGAGTCGAGACAACATTTTCTCGAGATGAGTAGAGACAGGCTTAAATCTCGAGTCGATTCGACTCGACTCGTGCGCATCCCTAGTGGACAACATCGAAATCCGTGTATTTTCTCGGAGTGCTCCCGTTTCCTTCTACATTCTTAATCCACAAATTCTTCCATCATCATTCACTTGCTTTGATTATCGTCTCCCTTTCCCTTAGAGGCACAATCGTGAGACGTTAAGGATTTAGAGGATTTAGAAATTAGATTTCTGGGCTTTCGGCATCTGATCTAAGGCCACTTAACCCGTCATGTTTTGAGGGATGACGTTCCTCGGCGAGCACACTATCTGGGGAAGCGGAAGGAAGATAGGATTGAGGAAGGAAACGTTAGTATATATAGTACCTAGTGGCCTACTTGCCTCTAAATGTCGATCGTAGATATAACGACGCATCGAAGGATTGCCGCTAGTGTGCCAATGGCGGCAGGGTTTCGTCGAGTCGAAAGAGATATCTAGAGTCAGGATGTTGGAGTTACCACCGTGTAGCAGCGAGGATTTCATTTTGGCCTGTGCTCCTTCGATGCCACTCATGTGAATGCAGTTATTATTATATACTATTTTTCCTGACGAATTGTTCCTAAAGTGAGCTCCAGAGGTCCAGAGTAACTCCTACCTCTACATCATGAAGTGAAAAATCTTAAAATGAATATGTATAATTGTATGAATTTAGATGGCAACTGTCGCCGATCATTTGAAAGTGAATATGGGAAAACCATGAAATAAAGTAAATAGACGCGCGTCATTTTGTTATAAAATTACATGGTGAGCGCATTTTATCTTATCCCAAAGGAGCACTCTGATTAGCCAAATTAAAAAAGACCTCAACAATTTATCTCTTTACAAGCGATGTGTTCTTCATCGCCTCCGTGATTAAGTCGGAAGAACACTCGCCTAGTAATCATAAGGTTGGTGGTTCACGCCCACCCTGGAGTACTTTTTTTAAAGATTTTTTTTGAAACTGTTTTTAGATTCACCTTAATGTAAACAAATTACGCATATAGGCGATTTAACATATTTTGTGGGAGTAATGTTGAGGTTTCTTGGAGTTTCATCGCATCTCTGCCACTGTTGGGCCGCTGGTGGTATATGTTTTAAATCGGAAGTGCGGCCACCGCGGATCGTCGCTTCGGGGCCGCCAATTTTTTGTGAGATGTTGCTAGTTGCTCATCGGTGGCCCACCGACGCGTATGGCATGGGGTATATACTAGTTTGTACATATACTGTACGTACGAACCTATAAGTTAGGTACCATCCCGGCATTTGTCTAGTGTAAATGAGGAAAATCCAAGAAAACCTCATAGAGAGTTGCTGGCCTGAAAAAGCATTTTACACGCCACCGGGAATCGAACCCGGGACCACTCGCATCGAAGGCGAGAGCGTTAGCAACTACGCTACACGGGGCCACTTGTGAGACGTTAAACTAAATTAATTTCTTTTTGAATTGAGTTGACTGTGAGTTTTACGTCCCGTTCAGCAGCGAGGCTATATGAGACGTGGGCCTACTGATTAACGTGGAATCCGAACCACATGAGCTCTCGCCGGGAATCGAACCCGGGTCTCCCACGCCAAAGGCGCGTACGCTAACCGCTTAGACACGAAGGAGCTCTAATTTCTTTTTATTTTCTCTCTTTCCTTTCCCTTGCACTCTCACAAAAGTTCTTGAGGATACTCGAGCACCAGAGCTCCCCCGAGTCGGCGCCCCTGAATATGCTTGTTCCAATCGAGACGGAAGAACCGCTGTCTCTGTATAGAACTGAATGCACTCACTCTGCAGTTTCGAGTTTCCTTCTTGTAGTAGGCTTTCAGAGGTAGGAAGGCGGGGCCATTAGTAACTGCTTGGCACACCTACAGGACTAATCTTGGTAAGTCTCGTAGGACCACTGCCAAGAAATGAAGATCCCGAAGCTCGTTAAACTAGGGTTCCGGGTCAAGGATGGACTCGTCCAAAGGGATTCACAGTTTCATCCCTCATTGCAAACACTTTCACTGCTAATTATTTTACGTATATTCCACGAGTGTATTTTTATAATCATATGCATATCTATATCGATACAGTATCTAATTATACGTTTTAGCACAGATAATTTCACTGAACTATTGAGAGCTGATTTCCTTGAACAGATCAGAGTTGCCAGCACAATAACAGGACATTCTGCTAGAACGAAAATCAAGATAAGCTTAATTTCAAAACTATTTTCCAAGCTAAATAGAAACTTCTCTATTTTTCAGTCGCTGAATACTGTGCATTTGTCAACCGCATGCGTCTTTTCAGTTGTTTCTATCACTGCTTGAAGCTAAATATCTATGTGGTGATAATACAGTATATCTCACAAGTCTTTTACAAACGTACTTGAATATGTGTTTCTATCTCTCAACTGGAACAATAAAGGAATAAATGCAAAACGGAGAACAGATTATCCATTTTCGTTTCACCATGATCTATTTTCATTTCATTGTTCTCTTCGCGAACAGCAACATAGAATGTAGGGTATGATAGTAGGGGACTTAAAATAAGGCCTGCTATACACTATAGGTAGATCCTAGGAAATCTCAACGTGTATGTCATCAGATCGCATGTCATTCCCTATGTTCTGAACGATCCTATGAGATTTGTCTTGTTTAGAGCACGCTCTATTCCGGAAAGAAAATTCGTAAGATTTCGATTTAAGCGACATCAGGTGAGAGAAAGTGAAAACAAATTTCTTTTCTCCCCGCCAGCAAATATGCTACTTGCGCACTTACTAGTGCACACGAGGAGCATACATTTTAAGTAATACAAAGTCAACGCTTTATCACAACAGACATGCAAGGCAGAAGCCACTGGTAAACATTGCTGGCTGAGTACATTGTGAGACCTGGCACCTCGTCGAAGGATGTCAAACAGGAAAATATCTTCACGTGTATTGCACAAAAGGGGTAGGATTTCCTACAAGATATGTCGTAACATTTTTCCTCAGATAAATCCTACTATATTTCCCAGGATTTATCTCATAGTGTAAAGCAGGGCCTAAGGACCAAGAAAACCGGACTGAAAGTGAATACGGGAAAACTAAAGTGATCATAATCACAATAATGATTAATTGCGTCCGTTCATCGTCATACAACGAAATTGGACATGCCAGTGTAAAATATATACGTAAACATGTATAAAATGATTACATATGGATTATTCTAGATTTACTTACACATTTTATTTTACGCATACAAGTTACAGTAAAACCTATGTTGTTGGCCACTATCGGTTCCATTGAAAAGTAGCCAACTTACAGAAAATAAGTGTAATTGGTGTATTTTGAGAATAGTTTTCCTCTCACACCTTAAAATAATTGAGTCCCTGTTTTTGTTAATGTTCCCTACCGTAGATTTTGATACCTCAAATTGTACAGATATTGGGCGTTGACGCACACCTTTATCTATCAAACCGAACACTTCATTTTTCTTCTTTATGCACAATTTATTCAACTTTCTACGTTTTGAATCCATTATGAATTCATGAACTCAACACGCCCCCTTCCACTGAACACACACACACACACAAACACACACACACACACACACACAGAAATCGGAAATCGCTCTTTTGCTGTCTGTAGAGTAAGAAACTTTTATCTCAACTGATTAATGGATTGGATGTATCTTCTGTCAGAAAAATGTGTTTATTGTATAATAAGATGTCAGAAAAGCACCCAGAGATAGACATTTTTAGCTATGGACAGAATTTTATTCTAAATAAATAAGGTGTAGATCATGTTATATGCATTTTAAAGTATTTTGCTATCGTATTATTATGCTATGATATGTGTATTTTAAATTATATTATCATGATGGAAAACTGTGATTAGGCATCCGCCTGTTGTTTTCTGAAATAAATAAATAAATAAATATTTAAATATTTAAACAGTGACACATATTTTATGGTGGTTCATTCTAGAAGTATTTCTTTTATTCTTTTTGGCACATATGCATATTCTAATTCTTGTAATTCTTGTGTAGTATCGTCTACCTCTTGTTAATGAGCTACAAGTGTTTCCCTCGGAGCAAAAGATATTTTGAGAAAATCTTAGGGGAATTCATATCTCAAAACCTCCGCTACCTTTCGTCAAGCTTCAGGTACCAATAGTTGCCAATCGAGGTGGTTAGCTTTAACCTTGAGAATTTTACAAATTACTAAAGCCCTCTACTAAGGAAAGGAGCCGATGTAGCTAATGGTTTTACCAAAATAGACAAGGTAAACCAGGGCCGTGCCGTGGAAAATCAGCGCCCGGGGCGAGAGTATACGACGGCGCCCCCATACATATATTCCAAGCAATTTTTCCTGTCTTTTTTCCTTTTTTCTCCCGAATTCTTTGCCCCTTACTTCGGCGCCCGGGGCCGTCGCCCCGCTCGCCCCCCTGGGGTAAACAAATACATACGACCATTTCCTGAATTCCTGTAAATGTTTTTTTTTCTTATTCACATCTTTCTTCGCCACCCCTTTATCAGGGTAGTGTTCTGGCCATTGACCTCCAAGAACAAATCGTAGAAATCCATGCTTCTTAGTCTCCAGTCATAAATACAGAACATCTGCTTCTCATATGGGAATACGAAAGAGTTTTTAAAAAGTAATAAAACGGTATTTTGCGTGGCCAAGATGCGCGGATTTTATCATTATCATCACAGGATAAACACTGCGTCAATGCGGCCAACTTACAGAGAAATAAGTAACGATTGTCTTATAGGAAAGTGCAGGTTCAAGACGAACCAAGCCAAGATGAGCAGTTGACCAACTTAGAGAGGTGGCCAAGTTTACAGGTTTAACTGTATTTTACAGAGACTTGATTTTTTTTATATATGAGGAA
This sequence comes from Thermobia domestica, assembly GCF_964235325.1. Classification (NCBI taxonomy): domain Eukaryota; kingdom Metazoa; phylum Arthropoda; class Insecta; order Zygentoma; family Lepismatidae; genus Thermobia; species Thermobia domestica. Next base: position 31,748,384 of record NC_137462.1, on the reverse strand, counting down.
AGTAAATTGTATAATAAAGTACCGAGCGACTGATTTATTACACGTATATCGTATCTATTTAATACTAGATGAAGCAGAAGGATCCAGTTTGTGTTATAAGTGATCTTACGTCATTTCACTCTCTCTTCTTTTTAACATGTATTGAACATACTATTTACTATGGCGATTGGTAAACTTAATTCATAATTATTTCATTGAATTCACTTCGAAATTACTATTATTAATTAATGATTAAAAGGTAATTGTGGTTCCATTATGATTCCATTACAAATATTTCTACTTCAGATATTATTATTATTATTATTATTATTATTATTATTATTATTATTATTATTATTATTATTATTATTATTATTATTATTATTATTATTATTATTAATTTCCCTGCAACAGCTCTTCTCGTCTTGTTGCTTCAGCCAGGCACATAGCTAGAATTTCATTTTGGATAAAGACATCAAAATCTTTCGAGGTTTCTGCTTCACGAGCTTCCTTTATAGGCTATGGGTCCCCACGTTGCGACTGGGATGCACAGAGACCGAAATTCATTAAATTTTAATCTATTAACTATCTATTGATTAAAAACAATGAACCTCTCATTTCTCTTTAAGGTGGATCACCGCCCGGAAGTCAGTACATATTTCAGCTCATTGCCTTAACTACTGCGCAATGAAACGTTACATATTATAAATATTGTACTATAAGATAGAGTGATGTTTCAGCTACAGCACAAGACACTGATTCATTTGGTTGTGTCTCCTGATATTGGAAAATGTAACAAATAAAAGAAAATATTTGATTCGTTTTACAATGAGCACACAAGACGGCACTTACTGTTAGATCTTACTAGAAGTGCTCCGTTTTATGAAATGTTAATTTGTGTGTGTAAAGTATTTTAAAGTAACAATCTTATCACGAAATAGATATATTGTTTGACCGTTTTTCGTGTTACGTTTCATATTTTATTTAAATATTAATTTACATTTAAGGAAATAGACTTTGAGACGATACTGGTCCAAAATGCCATAATGCGTTGCTGCCAAATTTGTACGTTTACTGTAGTAGTCCCAATAAGAAAATTCCTGGATTCTAATGTTGCAGTTCGAGAAGCGAGGTTGCGGTAAGGGTCGAGAACGTATTTATCCGGTAAGTATCCAAGCAGAATTCCATGATTATTCCCTTTATTATCTGGCATCAGTAAACACTCGACACTATCTGGCAACGCCGCACTATTCAATCAATGTTTAGCATAGCACCGAGAACACCTAGTGATCCACCTTAAAATATAGACATACACTTACTACAAATCAAATTGGAAAGAGTTCATCTATCCATTTCTAGAAGCAATTTTCTTTGTCCGCTAGCGGCTATAAGATCAATTGCCTTCTCAATATTAGGTAACACGTGGGAATGGATTGGTAGAGATGCAAGTCCTGTAACCTGCTCTCCATACATTCTGTTTCGGAAATAATATTTGATTCATGTCACTGAAGGAAATGATCTGTCCGCTGACACAGTTGAAACAGGTAAGCAAGCTAAGATATTGAGTAGCTTGCTGATTGTTGGGAAGAATGCTGGATTACAGGCATCCAGTACATCCATAATTTAGACATTTATTTTGTTCATGATGCCATTTTTCACACCATATAAAATACTCAGCCCTGGGGACGGATTTGGAAGTAAAATCAGTCCAATAGTTCTTCTACTTTTCCTTCCTCAGCATCTCTTGGCAAAAGTATTTTTAGACAACATAACACTTCTTTGTTATCACAAAATCTTGGTTTAAGACCGCAAAATTAAATCGTCGGTGCAAGGACGGTGCAAGGACTGTTTCTGATTAGTGTAAGTTTGAACCTTCAATATTGAGTATGAGTTAGTGATCTTGGATTTTTATTAGTTACTGTGTTCTTTGCTTCCAAATATTAGATTTGGTAATACCTAAGGAGAGGGACTCCATATCAAAGCTCCTCACACTGAGATCGCCCTTGTACTCAGTTTTTAAAACTCAAATATTCACACACGTACTTACCGTTCACTGGTACAGCTGATAAAAATTGAGTACAGGTGTGTTGTTAATGTGAGGTACATTTCTAAGCAGTCCTTCTCGTTAAGTATTTCATACCTAATATTTGGAAGTGAATAACTCAGTAGCTAATAAAAATCAAGTTATGCTCTCACATTTGACATTCAAAATTCAAGCTTAAATATATAGGCCTAATAAAAAATGGTCGAACTATATAGTCCTTTTGTTATGCCGAAACAGCACCAAAGAAAACAAGAAATAAATTACATATCAGAGGAAAATGCTAACTTGATGCTAAGTATTTACAAGTTACTATCTTTATTCAACCAAAAATATTACAAATTCAGCGACATCGTAGTTCTCACACAAATTTCCTCTTTCTTTGATTCACATTGCTAGCCGAACTCCATCATAAACATCGTTTTGAGTGCAATTATTGGCAAATACAAACTATCTCAACCTCCCCAACATCGTCCTGTCTTGAAAATTTGACGGAGTACATTTTATTCCTACGGTAGTCTATTTACTCGGAGTAATCACGCCAAGAAACACAACTGTGTCCTACTCTCAACTAAGTACCTATTGTACAAAGTTTACTTCGTTTATAGGGTAGAGCTAAAGATGGTACACGGGACTTTCCCATCACCTTCCATTATAAAAGTTATGGGAAAGTCCCGTGTACCATCTTTAGCTCTTAAACACAAAATATTACAAATAAGTACAAGTGTCCTCTAATCTTTGGAGGTTTGTTGGTGAAGTTTTGAGGAGCCCAATGACCATCCGTCTTAGGGTCTATAGGATAGGTGCCTCTCAATGACCGGGCGTCTTAGAGAGGGGAGTTGGAATTCTTAATTACCGTGCATCTTAAAGAATTTGGTGATTAGGTGCCTCTCAATGATCGAGCATCTTAGAAAGGTAGAAAGGAGCTGAATGACATACGTTTTAAAGCATATAGGAAGGATAGCTCTCAATGACCAGGCGTCTTAGAGCGCATAGGAAGTGTAGCTCTCAATGACCAGGCGTCTTAGAGCGTATAGGAAGTGTAGCTCTCAATGACCAGGCGTCTTGCAGCGTATAGGAAGTGTAGCTCTCAATGACCAGGCGTCTTAGAGCGTATAGGAACTTTAGCTCTCAATGACCAGGCGTCTTACAGTGTATAGGAAGTGTAGCTCTCAATGACCAGGCGTCTTAGAGCGTATAGGAACTTTAGCTCTCAATGACCAGGCGTCTTACAGCGTATAGGAACTTTAGTTCTCAATGACCATGTGTCTTACAGCGTATAGCAGGGCCGCCCACAGGGGGGATGTATGGCGCAAGCTGCGCCATTGAGAAAAATTTTGGGGGGGATTTTACTCTACTTTCGAACTAGCAATTTTACTGTCGGAATAGCATTAAAACACGATCTTGAAGCTAATTTTCAAAAAATTTCCGGGGTGAACCCCCGTACCCCCTGCTTCGATACTCGATGAATGAAGTACCGCGCAAGTAGCCGTATGAAAGGAAAGGTTGGTTCGTTTTAAGAGAGCAGGGCCGCCCACAGGAAGGATGAGTGGCGCAAGTTATACCATCGAGAAAAAATTGGGGGGAATAAAAAAAATGGGGAAGAATTATATACCTCTAAAGTCGGAAACACACTTAATTGTTTGCATACTTCCACAAAACATACAAACACCAAATTTTGCATACTTGTTCGTCATGGAATGTGAGTAATGGTAAAATTCCGATATCATGAAAAAGGCGACATTTTCCATGTAAATGAAGTGCCGAAATTTTTCGTCGTTTCGAAATGCTGGTTTTTAGAGTAGTTCCGCACACCATAGAAACGTCATATTTTGTCAGGCAGTGAAGCTAGGAACATAGTTTATGGTAGAAAAAAGAGCATTAAAATTCGTTTTCGTTTCGCGGCGCAAGTCGAAAAATGTGAAATTTGTAATGGCTGTATCTAGGATGTTGAAATTTCGAGGTGATGTTTATTCTGATGCGTAGTTTGCGAATCCGCCCTTAAACTTGAAAAAAATAATCATGTTCGATGTCAGAAAGTGTTAGGAATGTTATAAGGGTGCGTCTAATTCTACACAACTTGTAGATATGGTGGAATCACGAAATTGCGTTCAAGTGTGTAGAGTACAGCTCATGTGAGGGGAAAAATCCGACATGTTGGAAAAGTCGTCATCTTCGATTCAAAATGGCGTCTCAAAAATTTGTAACCATGAAAATTGTAAGTTGTGCTCTTGGTAGGTAAGCCAGGTTTCGCTATGTTATTAAGGACGTAGTTCAGTTTAAGTGAAAAAACAAATCATTGGAGAAGTCGCCATCTTGAATTCAAAATTGCCATATTTTTGAATTGCCTTCATTTGGCCTCTTATGTGGTATATTGAGTAGAATAGAACAAACAGAATTCAACGTAGTAAGTTAGCTCCGCGGTAAAGTGTTTGCTTTCTGAGTAGCAGGTCTGGGTTCGAATCCCCGCAGACCATGTTTTATCTTGCATTTTTTTCTTATCACGTTGCTTCATTTTACCAAATAGTTTCTGTTGGCATTGCGTGAACAAAATATTTTCGTTATTACAGACAGACGGAAAGGATATATTTATACGCTAACTGTTGAGATGGTCTCGAAACTAGGCAGTATGTTCGTGTAAAGTTTCGAGACGATACTGAAGTATTTAAAATCAAACATATGTAGCTTTGGAAATGGAGCATCACCAGTGTCTCTATCGGAAGCAATGTTCGGGGGGAGGGAAGTATTACCCCGGGGGCACTGCTGATACCATTCTATTTGTTATTGTATTATAAACGTATTATTTTGATCTCGCCAGGGGCGCTCTGAGGAGGCAGTGTCCCCCAAAAAGAGTCTGAAAGAAACATTGGGCATCATTTTCACGATATAGTGTCCATACAACACAACAATACATTTTGTCTCGCGTCAACAGTGTCTGCTTCAAACCGGAAACGATTGCAAAATATCTCTCTCCCATTTTATGTTCCTCGTTAAGATACATGCGTATACCAAATTTGAAGTGAATACCACAAATGGAAAGTATAAAATATTAATTTTAAGGAAATACACACACACACACAGGGACGTCCTGGGGGTCCGGACCACCACCGAAATTCCAACTTTTGAGTAAATTTAGCCTAATTTTTGGGACAAGTTTAGGAATTTCAATATAAAATATACTGATATTGAGTTTGGCCCTTCCCGTAATAAATTCCTGCGTACCCAACTGCACACACACGCTTATACACGCACACACACACACACAAATGGGCACCTTTGAAAATTGTCTCGTCGGCAGCGTACATAATTTTAATATATAAGATACGTGGAAAAGTGCCCCTTTCGATTTAATAGTTTTAGTTGCGGGTCCGGTTGGAATGAAATGCCGTATATAATAAAGTCAAGCTTATTTTCAATCACCAATGCTATGAAAATAAACTTTCAAAGAAAGAAAAAGTGAGAGAAAAACTTGTTGGGAATCGAACCCAGGTCTTTTGCACAGTAGGCTCACGTCGTTCCCCTACACCACTCAATTCCTTATATTTTGGATTTCCTACTTACTGCTCAAAAAGTACTGGTACGTAGCGGGCCCGCGTCCGTGGAATTATATACCTCTAAAGTCGGAAACACACTTAATTGTTTGCATACTTCCACAAAACATACAAACACCAAATTTTGCATACTTGTTCGTCATGGAATGTGAGTAATGGGAAAATTCCGATATCACGAAAAAGGCGACATTTTCCATGTAAATGAAGTGCCGAAATTTTTCGTCGTTTCGAAATGCTGGTTTTTAGAGTAGTTCCGCACACCATAGAAACGTCATATTTTGTCAGGCAGTGAAGCTAGGAACATAGTTTATGGTAGAAAAAAGAGCATTAAAATTCGTTTTCGTTTCGCGGCGCAAATCGAAAAAATGTGAAATTTGTAAGGCTGTATCTAGGATGTTGAAATTTCGAGGTGATGTTTATTCTGATGCGTAGTTTGCGAATCCGCCCTTAAACTTGAAAAAAATAATCATGTTCGATGTCAGAAAGTGTTAGGAATGTTATAAGGGTGCGTCTAATTCTACACAACTTGTAGATATGGTGGAATCACGAAATTGCGTCCAAGTGTGTAGAGTACAGCTCATGTGAGGGGAAAAATCCGACATGTTGTAAAAGTCGTCATCTTCGATTCAAAATGGCGTCTCAAAAATTTGTAACCATGAAAATTGTAAGTTGTGCTCTTGGTAGGTAAGCCAGGTTTCGCTATGTTATTAAGGACGTAGTTCAGTTTAAGTGAAAAAACAAATCATTGGAGAAGTCGCCATCTTGAATTCAAAATTGCCATATTTTTGAATTGCCTTCATTTGGCCTCTTATGTGGTATATTGAGTAGAATAGAACAAACAGAATTCAACGTAGTAAGTTAGCTCCGCGGTAAAGTGTTTGCTTTCTGAGTAGCAGGTCTGGGTTCGAATCCCCGCAGACCATGTTTTATCTTGCATTTTTTTCTTATCACGTTGCTTCATTTTACCAAATAGTTTCTGTTGGCATTGCGTGAACAAAATATTTTCGTTATTACAGACAGACGGAAAGGATATATTTATACGCTAACTGTTGAGATGGTCTCGAAACTAGGCAGTATGTTCGTGTAAAGTTTCGAGACGATACTGAAGTATTTAAAATCAAACATATGTAGCTTTGGAAATGGAGCATCACCAGTGTCTCTATCGGAAGCAATGTTCGGGGGGGAAGTATTACCCCGGGGGCACTGTTGATAATATTCTATTTGTTATTGTATTATAAACGTATTATTTTGATCTTGCCAGGGGCGCTCTGAGGAGGCAGTGTCCCCCAAAAAGAGTCTGAAAGAAACATTGGGCATCATTTTCACGATATAGTGTCCATACAACACAACAATACATTTTGTCTCGCGACAACAGTGTCTGCTTCAAACCGGAAACGATTGCAAAATATCTCTCTCCCCTTTTATGTTCCTCGTTAAGATACATGCGTATACCAAATTTGAAGTGAATACCACGAATGGAAAGTATAAAATATTAATTTTAAGGAAATACACACACACACACAGGGACGTACGCAGGGGGTGGGTCCTGGGGGTCCGGACCACCACCGAAATTCCAACTTTTGAGTAAATTTAGCCTAATTTTTGGAACAAGTTTAGGAATTTCAATATAAAATACACTGATATTGAGTTTGGCCCTTCCCGAAATAAATTCCTGCGTACGCAACTGCGCACACACGCTCATACACGCACACACAAACACACACAAATGGGCACCTTTGAAAATTGTCTCGTCGGCAGCGTACATAGTTTTAATATATAAGATACGTGGAAAAGTGCCCCTTTCGATTTAATAGTTTTAGTTGCGGGTCCGGTTGGAATGAAATGCCGTATATAATAAAGTCAAGCTTATTTTCAATCACCTATGCTATGAAAATAAACTTTCAAAGAAAGAAAAAGTGACAGAAAAACTTGTTGGGGATCGAAACCAGGTCTTTTGCACAGTAGGCTCACGTCGTTCCCCTACACCACTCAATTCCTTATATTTTGGATTTCCTACTTACTGCTCAAAAAGTAGTGGTACGTAGCGTAGTGATATGAATTACTTTTCCTGCAGGTAATATGTACAATTAACTACAAGGACACTATTATATTACATTGTACTAAATTACACTGCAAAACATAATATTAAAAAATGCTACGAATAAATATTTGAAAGGTTGCAAAAATCACATTTGTAAATAGTGAGTGTTTTCGCAAAATGCAAGGTTTAATAGGTAGGCTATTGGAAGACAGTGTCCGCTGTTTATGTTTGAGAAAATAAATTCTGTTATTGTCTCTAACATGTATAGGTGTGCGCAAAGTGTATATAATAAGCCATGCACATGATTGCCAGAGTAAAAGTAGTAATAGGGTTCTTTCTAATAAATTTTGTGTTTGCTTTTCAAAGTTACATGGAAGGAATAATACCGGTTGAATTGAAGTATGTGTTGGTAACAGGTGTCTGCTGTAAAGGGAAGTGAATTCCTGAAGGAATAGTTTTCTAGAACATGACACCTCATGGCAAAGGCCTGACCGGGGGCGGAGCCCCCAGCGAGCTTTAGCGAGTTTTACTCTAATGTCGAATAAGTAATTTTGCTGTCGTCAGAATAACATTGGAACACGATGCGATTTTTTTTTTAAATCTCGAGAATGAATCCCCCTACCCCCTGCTTAGAAACTCTATGAATGAAGTACCTCGCAAGTTGCTATATGAAAGGATGGGTTGGTCGGTTTATCGCTTTGTGTAGGTAATTTACCCATTTTCTGCTGGGAGCATTTATTTATTTCTTATTTATACTATGTACGACACTTAATAAGTAATGCTGTTCAATTGCTACATGATGTATAATAAATGAATTAATGATAATATTTTGTATAGTTTTCTGTTTGTGCGATTACATTTTCCACTTAATTAAAAAGAAGAGAAATCACAAAAATGAGCGCCAAGTTCTGGTGAACATCAGTTACAAACACTCAAGGAATCACTTACAAATTTAGATTTGAAACTTGCCTATGTTGTCTGTTGAAAACTATAAAGTAGTTTGACATAATTGTGAGCTAGTGGTAACCATACAGACAACAGCCAAGTTTCAAATCTAAGTTTGAAGTGAGCCAGTGAATATTTGTAACTGTTGTCCACCAGAACTTGGCGCCTATTTTTGTGATTTCAATTCTTTTTAAGGCCAGTCGTACTTGGCTCTTTTACAGGAATGTTTTTTGTTGGATATCACTTCTTTTTGTAGGCTAATTTCGATGATAACATTTTCTTTTGGTATCAAACTCAATAACTTGAAACTTGCGTCTTACTTTTTATGTACAAGGGAATTATATCAATATTTTGTAAAGAAAAAAAATAATACTACTAATTGTAAAAAAAGAATACCTGTTCCATACACAGTGTGTAGAAGTTTTTATACCCTTCAATATCCTTATAGAACATATTTAGTATTGTACACTACCAAGACTACTAATAAAAGTAATGCCATTTTTATTGTTACTACTGCCCCTACTACTACTACAAGCATTCTATAATACTACTACAGGAAATAAAAACAACAAAAATAACAATTACTAGTACTATAAAAACTACTGCTACACTGGGCAATTGTTTTTAGAGGACTTGAGTTTTGAGGAGGGAAGATATTATTGGGGGGAGTGCGCCATCAGCTTTGGGGGGATGGGCACCCCTGGCGTATAGGAAGGGTAGCTCTCAATGACCAGGCGTCTTAGAGTGTATAAGAAGGGTAGCTCTCAATGACCAGGCGTCTTAGAGCGTATAGGAAGTGTAGCTCTCAATGACCAGGCGTCTCGCAGAGTTGGTGGTTTGATCAACCGGGCAGGAGTGATTTCTGTGGTGTTCTCTCCTCTTTTATCCTAAAATGTCGGCTATCTTCGTTGATCTCCATCATTTGCCGATCGTTGGCAATGGTGGACAACGTTCTTCTTCGTGGATGTTGTCTGATGAGTGTTTACTTCAGTCACGTGCTGGAAAAACACATGGTTACATCCAGCATGGTGTGAAAACACGTGGAACCTTACACTATTTACTCCAGGGTAACAGTTTAATTTAATTTGGAGAAACTCGTCCTATGGGTATTATATTCCATTCTTTACTATCATAATACTAAATCTGAGGGTAGATTTGATTAGGATTATTATTTTGTATTCCATTTCCCTCCTTTTCTCTTCGCCCAGTTTTCTTTTTACCCCTTTCTACTTCTGTCGTTCACCAAAACTTCGGAGGGACATGTTGCTCTCTTGTACCCTTATGTACCGTCTTTGGCTTCATCCTGTGAAACAAGCACCGCCCACCATACAAACATTCTTTCAACTCACGCTGAAAGGAGGGACTTGAAGAAGAAAACTTCTCCAAAACGAAGGTAACTGACAGTCCAAGCTAAGAGTCTCTATTCACTTCTGTATGAAACATCATAAATAGTTTTCAATAATAATCCCAATAATGTTTCCCCATATAACAATCCCAACAATAATTCCAGGTAATTGGGGCATTTTACATCAAGAAAGAATATAGATTCATTGGTATATTTTCATTTTTCAGCAACTTAGTTCGTCTTCACTTTCTTCTTGATTCTGTAGCTATAACAACTTCAAGGATGTTATAAAATAGAAGATCTGCCCTTACAGCAAAATCTTGAAGCCATACGTCGCAGTTTCTTCACCCCTACTCTGCCCACTCCGCCCAATAGAATCGAAATGTTTTGAGCTAACACTCATGGCGGAAACGAAAGTAGCCAATCAGACGTGCCGATGATCGGTTGTTTTTTTTTTTCGCTTCATTGATTTAATAGCAGTGGCGACTGGTACTATATGTTGCATGGTTGTGCAACCGGATATGTTTTTTAATACTAAAGATATTTAAAAGTATTAAAGTAGTGTATCAGTAAAAAATAAACATTTCTCTTGAGCGCAAGACAGTATTGATGAATTTCTAAAAAAAAAATAATTTAAAAATCTGAAAGAAAGAGAGTGATTTACAAATCCAGTGGCAGAGAGCGTTGCAACTGGAAGCAGTAACATTGAGCATATATGGCAGCGAGCTCCTATCTCTTAACATGAGGAAGTGGATTTATTCTTGCGTCGCTGCTATCCTCCCGTATAACTCTCTTCCAGTTGCTATTTCGTCTTCAACTGGTATACAACAGTCAGCTTTCGTAGTAGTTACGAATTCCTCCGCTTGGCAGCGCTTGACTCAATTGATAGGTTGAGTGAGATATAGACGCTTGGAAGAAAGAAGTTATTCACCAAACAGAAACTCGCAAAATTACAAATACGAGTCTGGTGGTAGCAGGGGCGGATCCAGGCTGAATGTTTGGGGAAGGGCGGTCGTTCGAAGTCAATAGATTTTACTTTACATTTATAATACAAAAGTAAAAATTCTTGAAATAGATTTAAAAAAAAATAAATAAAAATATGCTATTCTGGAGAGAGTGTGGGGGGGGAGGCGATCGAGTCTCGAAAAAGAAAATGTCTTACCACTGGTCTAATTTCTAGCTCTGTGTGGTTCACGCACATAATTCGATATTCGACTTCCGGCGAAAAGAATAAAAATTAATCTCAAATTGTTCAATTTCAATACTCATCTGTCTTCTTTAGTCTAAATTTCTGGAAAGTTAAACTTTTAGTTTTTTTTTTTTCATTTTCGTAGAAGTTTTGTATAAACTTACATTGACAGTGGTTGTTTGAAAACTTAAAAGACTTTCCTCTTCATATTTTCTGAATATTTTTTGGATAAGACTCAAGAATACTGGAGGAGGGGAACACTTGCGCGTAACTACATACCTTTGATATTGCAAGATTGCAACCTGTGCTTCTACAGACCATGAACCGCTACTGTTTAATAGGATGAAGATACATATACGCAGATCCTCTATTTTATAAAATCCTTGAACAACTTAATTCACATTTACCGTGTGGCAATGTTGCCATGCATCTAGGTAAAATTTGATCTTGAACTGAACATAAGTTATTTCTAGTTATAGTAGCCTCAGTCTAAAGACAGCCACTTGCTCACAAAGGGATGCCGCCCCCGTGTGCGGTTTCTTTTCATACTGTCTTGTTTAGTTTTTCTCCCCCTTGAAAAGTAACTGACAGGCAATAAACTGAACCCAAACTGTTGCCAAATCTTTGTCAATGATCCTTTTTCTTTGACACAAACCTTCCCCCCCCTACACACACACTGTTAGACATGTGGATGGGAGAGGAAAGGGGGAGAGGGAAAGGAAGGCACTACGTATGGCAACGTTTAGTTTTTCTTCTTCCAAAGGGACCACAAACTTTATGACGACTTCATTGTGTTAAAATTCAAAGTCTCCCGATTGGCTATCGTCTGGGCGCGCTTTCTATACTTTAATATTTCTTAGAACTCACAAAGGGCCTACCCAGTTTGCCATAAGGACCAAACTGTGTCACGTGATGAGGTCAAAATTCACGTTGCGTGCTAAATCGAATGTAGAGAGATATTTCAAGCCCTGATGAGAATATCCTTTTCGAGGGGCGCCCTGGGTAATTCGAATATGCACGTACTTTATTATTAATTTTACTCAAACACCTTGACATTTGACAATGTTCTATCCATATTTACCTTACGTGCTATACATCGTTTTTAAGCTCCTCATTATATTTTTGCAATAAGCTTTCAATTAGCCATCTCCTTAGTAGTTTTTGAGATATGTGGACGACTTCATTTCTTTTTTTTTTCATGAACTTTTCATTGACTTTAATGTTCATATTTCGTGACTTTTTATTATGTTCCACCCATTTTAGGACAATTTCTTCTTTGAATTTAAAATCTACATAGTCCGTTCAATATTTAAGCTGAATTTCAGCCATCTCCCTCTTTTTGGTTTTTGAGATATGTGGAGGAATTATCTGTTTTTGTTGATTTTCCATTGACATTAGTGTTAATATTTCGTGCTTTTTGAGTATGTTCCATCCATTTTAGAACAATTTGATTTCAAATATAGAATCTACATAACTTTCTTCTATATTTAAGCTGAATTTCAACCATCTTCCTCTTTGGTTTTTGAGATAAGTGGAGAAATTATTTGTTTACCATTAATTTTCCATTGACATTATTATTATTATTATTATTATTATTATTATTATTATTATTATTATTATTATTATTATTATTATTATCATTATTATTATTATTATTATTATTATTATTATTATCATTATTATTATTATTATTATTATTATTATTATTATTATTATTATTTTCCATTGACTTTAATGTTCATGTTTCGTGTGTTCCATCCATCCTAGGACAATTCCGTTTTTGAATTTAGAATCTACATAGTCTGTTCTATATTTAGGCTGAATTTCAACCATCTCCCTCTTTTGGTTTTTGAGATAAGAGGACGAATTATTTGTTTTTCATTGATTTTCCATTGACATTAGTGCTATATGTTTCTAATGTTTCGTGCTTCTGATTATGTTTCATCCATTTTAGGACAATTTGCTTTTGGAATATACAATCTACATAGTCTCTTCTACATTTGAGCTGAATTTCAGCCTCTCTCCCGAAGTCTATTAACATCATTGTAATCGAATAGGCCCTTTTTCCCTTAAAAAAGGGAGGAGGGGGAGAGAAAAAAGCTATGTAGTTATGCCAATGAGGATTTGGAAGAAAATACAAAGAATAGACAGTATCAGGTTCTTTTAAGTATTAATATAGGAAGAAATTATATAAGCAATACAGAATGCAATAGGTATTTAATGCAACTCTAGCCATCACGACTCTGGAACTCACTAAAGAAATAATAAACACTTCTGACCAGAGTGTATACACACTTGTTTATTAAAAACTAAATTCCAGTGTAACAGTTTCAAGAACGTAACATTTTCTTCATCTGAGTTAGTGTCTGATGAAGACAACGTTACGTTGTTGAAACTGTTAAACTGGAATTTAGTTTTTAATAAACAAGTGTGTATATACTCTGGTCAGAAGTGTTTATTATTTCTTTAGGTATTTAATGTTGTTTTTGCTACTGGTGTTGAAATTAAAACCTCTTCAAATAAACTTCAGCATTTTTATCATATCTTTGACATTAAGAAATAGGTTGCTTAAAAGCCTGACATACTAAATAATACAAAATTTACCGTTTTTCTTTTGCTTGTCTTTCATAAGTGAAAGGAGATAATGAAATGTTACTTACCACAATCATAGATAATGTTATTCTACAACATAAAATATGAACGTAAAGAAAGTTTAGTGTTGCCATCCATAGAAATTACAATGTTGCCAGAATAACATTTCCCCAGAAATCTAGTTAAGACAGCGACTAGAGGAACGAACTAAACTGCATTTGATTACTATCATGTTGTCTTGGAATTCTCTAAATTATTTTTTTAAAAATAATAGTTGTATTTAGTTTGTAATGAACAAAATAGTTTTAACATACAGTTATTAAAATTAAGTAATAATGTTATATAAAAAGTAGTTCACAGGATACCAAAACATGATACGTAATCAAATGCACTTGAGTTCGTTCCTCTAGTCGCTGCCTTAACTTGTGTTAGATTTTGGGGAAAATGTTACTATGGGACCACTGTAATTTCTATGGATAGCAACACTGAAAAGTTTTCAGGTTCATATTTTCTGTTGTAGAATAACATTATCTATGATTCTGGTAAGTTGAATTTTATTATCTCCTTTCACTTATGAGGAAAAAACAAAAGAAAAATGGTAAATTTTATATTATTTTTAGTATTTCGGGCTCTTAACATGGAATCTCTATTAATCACATATCAAAAATAAAACGAGAGAAATTAGTGATGTACGATTTATTTACAGCAGTGAGATTCACCAAGTTTGATAAAATACCGTAATACAAATATAAATTAGAAAAAAAATCATTTGGGTATATATTTTTTGTCACTCTCACACAATATTCAGAAAACAGGAAAATATTCTGGAAAACAAGCAGTGTTGAAAAAAATTTACTACCCTGTTAACATGTATCAGTACATCACATAATTAATACAAAGCAATATTTTTATTTTCTTTTTGCTTTTTTTTTCTTTACAATAGGAAATCTAATTTCTACTTAGAAGTACTTTCTCTTTTTTACATTTATCATGAAAACAGGAAAGAATTTGACTTCAGTATTTGTGAAACTGCTCTCAGCAATAAAACACAAAATGTATGTCGTCTGAATAGGTATAATACCAATGAAGTGGAACTAGACATTTCTACATGTTTTAATTAGCATAAGCTCAACGAAGATTGCTTCTGAAAAACACAGTTAAAAATAAGAGGAGAGAAAAATATTAAAAGAAATGAGAACGCAAAATGTATTCAATTAAGTAACATTCAGCTGTTATATACGAGGGCCCTCCAGAGAGTGAAGAATGATTGCGCATCGCGCGCGACTCCAACCACTGCAATCATGTGAGTTACAGTTAGCTCCTTCCTTTACCTAAGTGTGAGCCGAGTCTCAATGCTGTGCGCTTACGCTATCTGTTTCTGCAGCGATTCAAAATGGCGGCGCCAATCAAAAATACCGCCAAATGAGAAGTACAGAGTGCCATTCGTTCTCTGAACGCGCTAAAAGTTACACCTATTCAAATTTATAGGCCAATAAAGAATGTTTACAGTGATAGTGCAATGAACGAGTCATCAGTGACGAAATAGTGCATTATGTTTCATCAAGGAAGGAACAGCGTACATGATGAAGATCGGAGTGGGAAGCCATCTTTGATCATCTTGCTTACAGCTCTGACTTGGCATCAAGTGATTTTCACTTATTCCCCAAACTTAAGGTATTTTTGGGTGGAAAACAGCTCGCAAGCGATGAGGAACTCAAGCAAGCAGTGACAGCCTGACTCAATTCTTTGGCATCAGATAAGTATAACATTGACATTGAAAAAACCTTGTCCCACGTTATAATAAGTGTCTTAACAACTATGGGAATTACACAGAAAAGTAAAATTAGTTTCTGTGGCTTTGTAAATAAAGTTTTGTGCTGATATCATTTGTTTTTATTTAACCATACAAACATGCAAGGGCGCCCATGTTGTGGTTTCCAAGAAGGGGGGGGGCAAGTATAAGCGACGTTTTAAATATAGTTTCAAATTTTGCTGTAACTAATGTAAAAATTCTATTGGATTTTCGATATTCCCAAGTACAATTTCCTCCTAGGGGGGCGAGCGCCTCCCCTAGCCCCCCTGATGGGCGCCCTTGCAAAAAAAAAATCTGAATGACCCTCCTACATGTTAGGAACTAAATTAATGCAATTTTTCATCTATACTATATCTTTTTGTTTATCTGAATGTGAAATTTCAAAAAAAAATATATATATTTTTGAGAAGTATGAAACATTTCTGTTAATCTTAACAATTTCTTAAGAGAAATTTAAAATGTCCTTATAAATAGATCAAGAAGCTGTTTCAATGCCAAATATAAATTGAAACAATTGCACAACAATTTCAGAAAAATATTACGTAAAGTATAAACAGTATAATTCACAAAAAATTAGTGAAAAAACTAACACATTAACAATATAATGGGGGCAAAAATTAGTAAAAGGACAAACATTTCGATGAGCTGTTTATTATTGGCTATTTTCAAATCTAGTTCTGATACTAAAACGTTAGGGGTAAAATTTGGTGTTGAGATTACAGTTTCGAATAGAATATATCCAAAATAATTCAGACTAATTTATAGGTGCAAAACCTAATCACTCTTAACCATTACACTAGAAAAATCTCTTGTAAGGTTATTGTGTAAAAACTTATCAACAGCCATTTTTAAAAATTACTTTTTACTCCTTGAGCACATAATTTTATTTTGCAAATCCTATGTGTAAATGCTCAACACAAACTAAGGTACTCTCAAATTTTATATGTATAGTATATTTCACAAATACATATCGCTATAAACCTTTTCGGTTCAAAAATCTCTTCTTTCCTGTTTCCATAAATCACAATCTAGTTGCATTAACATTTTTTTTTTATTTCTTTCAAGCGTTCTGTTTCATTGATTCTACAACAATATAAAAAAATATCAAGTTAAATGAGTATTGTCTGTAAAACATTTTCCTCTTGCAAGAATTATGAAAATGTCAACATTTCCACAACAAGCTGTATTTTAATATATTTATAGATATATATATATTTTTTTCTAGCTAAAAAGGCCAAAACACATCTTTTTTTTACATACTTATTAACAACAGTTTGTTTCAATAGTACAAATGAATTAGTGGCATTTTTTCTATGCTCCATTTTTCCTCCATTTTTTTGCACTACAATTTTCTACACTTGAAAGGAAAAAACAAGGTACATTTTCTGTCACACATAAACAACAAGGAGGACTAAATCACATACATAGATATACATATAACAAGCAGCTCTAAAACTATTACGTTGCAAGTACTTTAATATATTGTCGTTTAACGAGCAAATAATTGAGCAAAAAAGGGAAGGACAAAAAATTAATATTTTACTAAATAATTTAAAAATCTTCTTGCAAGTAGTGTTTATTGCACATGACAATAAATGCAATACGTAACATGAATGAAATATTTGTCAATGGATATTTAATAAATAATTATTATTGAAAATTACTCATAAACAAGAACATATCAAATATTAACGGAATTTAAACATTTCAGTTTGGTGTTTATTAGCACCCATATCAATACTAAAGAAACTATTATAGATAAAACTATTTTTGTTATTAATACACTGAACCTTTTATAGTTTTTTTGGTTTTTTAAAGGGCACAATAATGAAACATTGCTACTTAAGAGCCTGACATAATAAAAATACAAAATTTATCACTTTCCTTTTGTTTGTTTCTCATAAGTGAAAGGAGATAATAAAATTCAACTTACCATAGTCATAAATAATGTTATTCTGCAACAAAAAATATGAACCTGAAAACTTTTCAGTGTTGCTATCCATAGAAATTACAGTGGCCCCATAATAATATTTTCCCCAAAATCTAACAAGTTAAGGCAGCGACTAGAGGAACGAACTCAAGTGCATTTGATTACGTATCATGTTTTGGTATCCTGTGAACTACTTTTTATATAACATTATTACTTAATTTTAATAATTGTATGTTGAAACTATTTTGTTTATTACAAACTAAATACAACTATTATTTAAATGTAGTTCACAGGATTCCAACACAACATGATACGTAATCAAATGTAGTTGTGTTTGTTCCTCTAGTCGCTGCCTTAACTTAGATTTTGGGGAAAATGTTATTCTGGCAACAATGAAAATTCTTCAGGTTCATATTTTCTGTTGTAGAATAACGTTATCTATGATTGTGGTAAGTTGTATTTCATTAACTCCTTTCACTTATGAAAAAGAAGAAAAAGAAAAACGATATATTTTGTATTTTTTTTAGTACGTCAGGCTCTTAATCTTTTATTATGTGAAAAGTATTTATTTTCTCACTACATATTAGCACTAAGATCTGAATGTACTATTACTACTTTTTAAACGTTGTAGTAGTAATGCTAGTGTGTATCAACAAATAAAAAATCACATTTTTTGTATTATTATTAACAACTTATATCCTGAACGTTATAAATGCAACCCAGTTAGCTATTCTGAATGATACAAGGTGGCCTACTACAAAAACAAGCAGCATTAAGTATTTTAAGAGCTGTTAAAGCGAGCTAAAAAAAACATGAATAATCTAAAATTATTATAATTGTGTTTAGACAATTGTGTAACTCATGAGAACATAACGTCCACATAGTATATATAGTTTTTTTCCACATTCAAATAGAGCAAACATTTTGGTATTAATTATGTATCTTTTATAATTGGAAAATGTTCCAAATTTACACTTACAAAAAAAATTATTATTATTTCAATATTTAAAAGTAATATTCCCTACATTTTGATTGGATCTTCTTATATAGGAAAATGTATTTTTAATTTTGTAAAATGTTTTTGTTGATATTTTTACTGTCACTTTAGAACTAACCGTTGCAAATAATATAATTATTACCTGAAAACCTTACAAGAATGATCTTCAAGTTGATCTTGCTTTGAATTTTTAATCTAAGTTTCTTACCTAAATTTTTGCTGTACTGAAGTTTCGTTTAAAATTTTCGAAATAATCTATCATGAATGTATTATTTTATTACTTACTAATTAATTTTCAAATTAAAGTTTTTTTTTTTTTATTTCTTTTAATCTTTGATTAAACTTACTTCATCTGGCTATTAATTGATTTTTCAATTTAATTCCAATAAATCTACAAAAAAATTGATATATACGTTTATTCCGCCTTTTGCACCTATGGAAACTACATAAAACGAAGTCCAACTTAAAAATACATAAATAAATAAATAGATTTATTATATATGTAAAGATATAATGTTCGAATTACGTTACTAGTGCATTAAACATACTTGCATCAGAAGTAATTTGGTTATTTTTTCTTACACGTAAACTTTGCCATTTATGTGAAGAAACAAAAAGGTCTTCCACACATACTCTACCTATATATATATATGTACACTACATAATATTATGCATCATGTGTTTGTACTTAAGCATCTCTAAAATAAGGATGCTAATACGTTCTTTGTTTAAATAGTTTTAGTTTTATATGTTGCTAGGATGTGTACCGTACAGGAACTTCGCACATTGTCTATAATAATAATAATAATAATTAAATAATACACTTCTTCTAATTTACTTATATAATGTTGTGTACGAAATAAGCATTCTATTATTATATTTAACTCTAAATCAAATTCTTTATGGCACCAATATATTTCCAAAGAGATCTTACTTTACTGCCTAAGTAAAGTCAGAAAACTTTTAACTGTTTCTTTATTTAATTAGAACGTCTTGCTGCTATACTTTTTGCCAATCAACTATAAATAAATTAATAAATAATGATACAGTATCAAATGAAATTATTATTAATATTTTCGAATCATTGAAGATATACTAAAATTCACAATTTAGACAAATTAAATCTAAAAAAGGACAGTCTGAGGACATCCATACACAATTGTCATGAGTATCTTACTTATATAAATAGTAGAAAGCTAATGTGCTCTTGTCAATGATCAATTTGGCACATGTTCTAATTTTCCTTTTGTAGGAGTAAAATATTCACCCACAGTATAATTTCAAATTCTAACATAAAAATGTTAGATTTATAGTTGCCATGTTGGGTAATAATAGTAATAATAATAATAAAATAAAAGCAATAATAATAAAAATAATAATAGCAATGATACATAAAAATGGAGATGTTATCAAAATGATATTTTTCTTTAAGCGTCCATGAATACTATATACATATTTACAGGCTCCTGTTTCCATTTCTTTCTTTTAAATGCGCACGAAAAAGAGACATTCGCAACAAGTATATTAAACATAGAAAACAAACACCATATCTCGAAATTCAGTAGCTATACTTGTTTTGAGCAATAAGATTTGCTTTTCATTTACAACAGTAAACAGAAAGAACCGATTTTTTTTATTGGGATGTATTATTAACTTTATTGGCACTATATCTAACAAGTCAGAAAATTTTGTGATACGTTGAATGCTTTCATTGATAAAATCTCATCTCTGGCAGCTATTTCAATATCAGTAAGATATGACTTCATATTGAATTTAGTGAAACCTTTGGAACATTATGAAAAGGGTGCATGTATTAGACGTAAACTTGAGAACACTGACTACAAAATCCACCGAGAAAAAACAACAGTACCTTTGATGTTCGCTGAAAAATATAGGTGTTAAAATAATTAATGATATTACAAAATTACGTGATATATTTCCCCTCTTGTGGAAACATTAAGAACCTGCAATACTAAAAATAATACACAATTTACCATTTTTCTTTCGCTTGTTTATTCATGAGTAAAAGGAGATAATGAAATGCAAATTACCACAATCATAGATAACGTTATTCTATAACAGAAAATATGAACCTGATGAATTTTCAGTGTTGCCAGAATAACATTTCCCCCAAAATCTAAGTTAAGGCAGCGACTAGAAGAACAAACTCAACTACATTTGATTACGTATGTCTTGGAATCCTATGAACTATTTTTTTAAATAATAGTTGTATTTAGTTTGTAATAAATAAAATAATTTTAACATACAGTTATTAAAATTAAATAATAATATTATTTAAAAAGTAGTTCACAGGATACCAAAGCAACATGATACGTAATCAAATGCAGTTGAGTTTGTTCCTCTAGTCGCTGTCTTAACTTAGATTTTGGGGGAAATGTTATTCTGGCAACATTGTAATATCTATAGATGGCTACACTGAAATTCTTCAGGTTCATATTTTCTGTTGTATAATAACATTATGTGTGATTGTGGTAAGTTGCACTTCGTTATCTTCTTTTACCTATGAACAAATAAGCAAAAGAAAAAAGGTAGATTTTGTATTATTTTTTAGTATGTCAGACTCTTAAAAGACGTATCAAATTGAACGGTTCTAAATATTATTCATAATTTCAGAATTTGCTTAATGTAAACAAAAGTAAAATATTCCCAATATATCGGAAAAAATGTTTCAACTAGATTGTTTGAAAACTAAATAATAAATTAATGAATACTAGTACATGAAATGACCAGTGAAAGTTGACGGTCTACACATTTTTCTGGCAATCACATTCTAACGGATAGTTTCTCAATAACTTACAAAGAATTATATTCTGCGAACCCAAAAGAAAATTGTACACAAATTACTGACAAAAGATTATATGTGTACATATTTCAGCTGTTGTAATTAGTGTACTGTTAACACAAACGACTTATAAGAAGAAATATGTAAACTATGTTTATGTTTAAGTGTAATTCCTTTGTAGTTCAGTAATTATTATTTTATTTTACTCTCAGTCTAAAATATTTCAGTTGCTACTCTAGCAAACATCAGGATCATTTGACACTTCAAATAACATAATATTGTAAGGTGATGGTATACCTAACATGAACTTTAATACATATGACCAATGCACCCTTCTACGACTTCTGGTAAAATAAACAATTATAACAACAATAATAATAATAATATGGCTTGAGACAAATTTTAAATGTATGTGTGTATATATATGTATATATTTCTGTACTTTTCTTGTTTAAAAAAAAAAACGTAATACTTATAAAACGTCCTTAAGGAATACTACTAGAACGTTCTTCACGTTATTGCATTTTTTAGTTGGAGAAATCCAATCCAATCTGTGGTTGTTACATTATTTTTGTTGCAGTTCAAGACACTACACAACAATATTCTACACTCTCACGACATTTGGTCTCATAATTTGGTCTCCGATTGTAGACATACTCCCTCGTACTCTACAATAAGTAATATTCATCTCAACAATATATATTATTCAAATATATAGGATTAGAGGCACAACCATTTCAGGTTCATATTTAAATGCGTTCCTAGTAAAATAGTCAAGGATGCAAATATTGCTAGAAATTTTACAATGTATCTATCGGAATTTAAAATAATAATATATTTCAAACCAAATACTCAGTAATGAAATGATTAGACCTGTATTTATATATATTAACTTAAACATGATGTGATATTGTTAAGAATTTCGTAACCAACTTTCCCATTTTTCATTGCGAATATTTGCATTGTTGAATTGAACTAGGAACGCAAAAATGTATCGTATAATCCAAACAAATTAAATTCATGCACTATTATCTCCCAACAATTAAGTACCAACAATGAAAAAAAATTCACACAATAGTTATAGGCCTTCTTTTGTTACCTTTACAAGTAAAATGTAACATTGTGTACAACATGGAATATGTACATGCAGATACGAAAAAAAATAAACCCACATAACTATTACGTACAACTCAGAATTTTAGTTCCTTTTAATCTTGCATCTTTTACCAAACCTTAATTATAACGTATACGTAATTTGATGTTAAGTTAATCAAATTTAATAATAATTTTAGAATTACTATTAACAAATTACTTTGTTCTCTTACATTTTTTGATATGTTAATTTACTGACTAATATCACTTAAAAATTCAGTTCATATTGTATTTTTAATTAATTTTATATAATTTTAGACTATAAAACAATTGCGCTTAAATAAATTAATTTGATAATTATAATTTATTTGCAATAATTTAAGTTTTCTTTAAGTAAACTAAGTTAAATCATATTTGACAAAGAAATTCGTGCAGGAATAATAACAATCTAACATTACACATTGATGGGATCTTCATGTTCTATTTTCTTACTCTTTTGATAATAATGATGACTATTTCCGTTCTTAATGCATATTTAGAATAAATCTACATGTTCATATCATAATAATGAAACTCTTAGATTATGCATCAACAATTCCTTATTTCTTTACTTTCCTTTTTTTTAAATAATGGAATTCTGAAAAATTAAAGAATTCTGCTAAATGTAAAAAAAAAAAAAAAAAAAAAAAAAACCTGTTCAAAATAACTAGTGAAAGAAATCAAGATTTGATCTAATTTTTTGATTTCCTTACGTCAGTTTTCACCATTCTATTTTTTCTTTTATCACATATACGCATGCAAATTATCACCCTTGTACACAAACAAAGAGAATTTGTCACCTAAGTAATCGAACGGCGACCTCTTGTCTGGTGGATAATACTTTTTTAAGGGTGAGTGCCCTGGCCTGAGAGGTGCACTAAGTTAGTTTTTACCGGTCTCAGGCCGACCCTCGTGACCTCCATGGTTTCCAACCCTGATGTGGCTCGTTGGGGTGCCTCTACTATATTGTGGTATATTGAGGAATTGTTACGGATTTAGGAAAGAATTGTTCTTCGACAACAAACCAGCACTACTTTCTGACATAGGGATAACAGCAGTCTTCTGGCCCTTTGGAATCTTGGCTCTAGATTTGATGTTAGGTTGAAGTCCTTTGATGATGTTCTGAAAGAAAGAAAATGGATTACTTCAGACAATATGCTAACATGCTCAGGAATATTAAAAATCATATTACTTTAAAATGTGAATACCAGATAATCCTTGCATTTTCAAGCTTCTTACGCTTTCTTACATATAAAATGTTGGTTGTGCAAGGATTAATCATGAATCAAATTTTTTTGGTTGTGCAAGGATTAATCATGAATCAAAATTTGTTGGTTGTGCAAGGATTAATCATGAATCAAAATTTGTTGGTTGTGCAAGGATTAATCATGAATCAAAATTTGTTGGTTGTGCAAGGATTAATCATGAATCAAAATTTGAAGTAATAAAATGGATTAGCTCCAAACATTCACTAAATATATTATCATCTTGAAATGTTAGAGCCAAATAAACCGCTTACTGCAGAAAGCAAACATGTCCAACATTTACACATTCCCATTTTTGTGACGATAATGATTTGTAATAGGTCAATGTATCGTTTAGAACCGAAATGACACTTGTCCGCTCAATAACAATGGGCATTGCGACGCCTTGAATTTTCCGTTTACCGCAGAAAGGAAACTTGTCCCAGACGAGTTCCCTATAGGCAGTAAATGAGACTTTGTAGTTTTTCCGTTAGATGTCACTCCTTCATGTCCAATGATAGGGATTTCGTGATAATACGGAAGAAGCTGAGTACGAAGGAAAACTACATAGTGGATGACGTTGTTGAGCTCATTAAAACTTCCTCGACTATCTCCAACAAGTTTTCCACTGTTCAAATGAAAGTGATTGATTTCATAGACTAGAGTTCCTGGTGGCCTGAATTTTACAAAATAGCGTGTCTGATCGATGACTTTTATGGCAGAAAAGTCGCTAAACAATTTCTCATCTGTAACTCCATATAATGTTCAATGTAACATAAATATTGGTGGCTTGATAGTGGATACTTTTAGGCTGCGGAACTCTTCTAAACACTCTGTCCTGTTCATAAACAACAAGAAAATGGATGACATCAAAAAACGTTCGTCCACATACCTCAAGAAACGATGCTATTTTGGAGTTCAATAGCATCCTGACCCATCACAACGGGAACACGTTCTGATGATAACGATGACTGATTAGTTTACAGTTACACAACTCACATATTATTCAGAAGTGTTTAACAGCTACGTTTCCTTCCAATAAATGACATTTATCAATTTCATGGTCATTTTCTTTAATCAATTCAATCCACAATTCGTTTGAACAGTGCATTTACTACAGAAGGCAAACATGTCCAAAACACAAAACAGTGCCCCCCGCTATCCCCTTACGTGATACACAAATTTTGCCATGTGTATTTTAATCACGTGTACTTCTATTATCAAACGAAAAATACATAATATGTTGGAAATATCATAAAGATAGTTTTATTCAGTTTTTTGCCTCTCGTGTAAAATTACGAAATATGGACATGTTTGCTTTCTGCAGTACGTGATTCAAATATTAATCAAATAAATACATACCTTCAAACACTACCTTTAAATATTTAATAAATAAACTACCATATTCATTTTTAAACGCAGCCCATAAAAATATTCACACTAAATGAATGTCATCTGAAATATTAGCTTCAAATATAAATTCTATATATTGTAATTTTGATAAGCTGTCTTTAATTATCTACTAAACAAATTATCATCTTTGCAGCATTAATTTTAAATATCCAGTAAATAAATTAGGATCTTCTTACATCAATTTTAAGTATTCACTAAATAAATTATCATTTTACAATAACTAAATATTTCTTTAAAATACATCTGGTGAGATGGGAAAATGTAAATTGGCGGTTTTTTTATTATTGAATTCTTCATATTTCTGTAGGCATTATACTCAAAAAGCTAATACCTAGGTAGTTTGGGGTTCTATTCTCAACGAATTTATTTTAATAAATCACTTTCTTATGAATAGCCCGATAATCATCGAAATGAAAGTTAGACTTATGATGCTGCCTGATAATCATCGAAATGGAAGTCAGTCTTACGATATTGCCTGATAATCATCGAAATGAAATTCATTCTTATGATGTTACCTGATAATCATCGAAATGAAAGTCATTCTTATGATGTTACCTGATAATCATCGAAATGAAAGTCATTCTTATGATGTTACCTGATAATCATCGAAATGAAAGTCATTCTTATGATGTTACCTGATAATCATCGAAATGAAAGTCAGTCTTATGATGTTGCCTGAGAATCATCGAAATGAAAATCAGCCTTTACGATGTTGCCTGACAAGCATTGAAATGAAAGTCAGTCTTATGATGTTACCTGATAATCATCGAAATGAAAATTTTAGTAAACATTAAAAAACTATAAATTCAAAACTCTCGTCTGCCCTTCTGTACATATTCTCAGTAGATAAGTTAGTTTAGATTCAAAATGACAAAAGACGAGTAACATCGAAATTGGCAAATGAGTAAAGAAACACTAAAGACATATACACAAACTTCATTGTAAACTATATATATTGTAAATATTATGCTTTTATTGCATTCTAAATAGCGTTAAATAACAAGACTTTGTGGCCACTTTGTATATCACTAATAATTGATTCTTTATAGTTATATTGTATAAGTAAAATTCATTATCTTATCCCTATTATTATAACTGTCATATCTTTAAATTATGAAATAATGAATTTTTTGCACTAAATTAAATATGTTTCTTCACATAACTTGTTAAAGAGACCTAGGTAAGTTATTTAAGGTTAATATATTATAATAATCATTGAAGTTTCACATTATTAGTATGTAAGAAATATGAAATTTCTTAATGTTCTAAATAAAGATGTATTGTTCATCTAGAATGTTCCACTATGTCACTTGTTGTGTATGTTATTGTTTATAATTAACTGCATTTGCAATTGTGTTATTAATCGTATCGATACTATTAATAGTATAGTAATAGTAATTATTTATAAACTGTATAATTAATTGTATTGTATTTAAATTTGTTAATAAATGTATTTGTAAAATAGTTTTGTACGTAGTTAAACATTATAAAAATAAACGTTAATAAAATCAAAACTTGTTAGAAAAAAAAAACAATAAAAAATATCAATCTAGTAATTAACATCATCTTGACGAACTGCTCAACTATATCCTTACTTGAGAGGGTCGGTGATCTACTGGCAGAGTGCAACCTCTAGTATAAGGGTTCCTGGTTCGATTTTAGGCGAGTTTGTGTGTGACATTGTATCCATGGATTTTCTCGGGTTCCACCGTTTCCTCCCACATTCTCATTCCACTAAGTATTCAATAACCACATTCACTTTTCATGAAACAATCGTTTCCTTTAGCCTACTGGGCATAGCCGTACTACAAATTTTATATATATATATATATATATATATATATATATATATATATATATATATATATATATATATATATATATATATATATATAGGGTCTTACAAAAATTGTCACAATATTTGGGAATGGATTTTTCACATCGAAATAAGAAAAAAAAAAAGTTCATATGGACCTGTGGTCGGAAGTGCATATTTTCTTAGTTAGAGGGTACAGAAAACGTGAAAAAATGAGCTTTAAAGGTTCATAGTTTCCACTACTATAGGATAGATTGTAGTCGGGTCAAGACATCACTGAGGAAGTAGTATGTGAACTATCCAAATTTCCAGCTTTCAAAACCTCCGGTACTTCCACAATTATTTTTGGAGAAGCTGTTTGAGAATACTTCATGGCACTCAACCTCCCTCCAAAAATTGGTCACTACAATAGTGCCATAGTACTGGAGCTATGAACTTTTTCACTTCACTTGTTTCAAGTTTTCGGCCCTATAACTCCGAAACTATCCACTTTAGAGCACAGGTCTATATGAACCTTTTCCCTTATTTTGATGTAAGGATCTATTCCCATAAATTGTGACATACTTTTGTAACACCGTGTATTTTCTTCAAAATATCAATATCTAAACCTTCAGCAACATATTTGGTTAGCATAAAATTGTGTTTTCACTATCTTCTTCTTTTTCCTTAAATTCACACTTACATTTTCTTAAACTATTTTGACCTACATCTAAAAGTAACATAAACAATTCTTAATTTTTTCACACTTATTTTATATTTATCTTTCTCAAAATGGCTTCCATTTGACGTAAAATCTCGACTTTTCTTGCAAATTATTCTCATTATATAATTAGATGTATTAATTTGAAAAAAAAAAAAAAGAAGTAATTTAAGTTTGAAAGCGATCTACATAATTTTCTATTGTCATCACCACCAATAACGAACTTCTTAAAACTTACGTCTTTTATAGATCCAGGTGTTGTGAAAACATAATAGATGGCGTAACCAGGTATCCAAATCATAGAGGCAAAGCTCATTCCGAATCCCAATATTTCAGCCCATGTTGGATATTCGTAAGATTTGCCGTATGTTACTGGAGAATATTGTACGCAGTAGAAAATAAAGATGCCCTAAAAAAAAGAAAAAAAAGAAAGAAAAATTTATAAATAAATATGCACTTCTATTCTTTTAAAGTTTTCTTTTATATTCTGTACGTGCAGAAATCCTAAGGCAAGTTTTCCAAATACCTTTATTGAAAAGTACAAAATTAACTACAGTATTTGTTTCTCGCAGTATAGTTTACCAAAAAAAATGATGAGGGAAAAATTGTCAAGTTTTCTGTCATAATACAGCACAGAATGGTACAGAAAAAAAAATGTATTTTTAAAATACGAGCTTATTAGGAATATATGGTAGATAGAAGAAAAGTGAGTTTGCTTTGGTCTTATAACTTATTAAGTAAAGGAATCATCAGGAAATTTTTTGAAGTATTGTCATTCAAAAATACAAAATTAACTATTGTTTCTTCCAGTTTAGTTTACGAAAAATTCCAAGAGGAAAACTTTTTTTTTTTTAAATCGTACTACAATAAAGACTCAAAATGCTTCGTGTGGAATGTTGTGCCGCACGAGGCGGAAACATGGACATTACGTAAAAGTGTTGAGAAACGACTGGAAGCTTTTGAAATGTAAGTGTGGAGAAAAATGGAAAAAAAAATAATTAGTTGGGTCAAGCGCGGAAAACGAACGAGAGAGTGTTAGAAATGGTTGGGAGAGAAAAGAATACTTTTAAATATTATTGAGAAGAAGAAAAGAAACTGGTTGGGACATTACCTAAGAAGAAACTGTATCACGAAGGACGTGCTAGAGGGTATGGTGGAAGGAAAGAGAGGGAGAGGGCGAAGGAGGCTACAATTAATGGATGATATAAAAGCAGAAAGATCATACGTGAAGACGAAGAGATTAGCGGGGAACCGTGGAACATGGAATTTTCTCAGCTGCGGCAAATAACCTACCAATAAGGGCAGAGTGCCTATGATGATGATGATAATACAATATAGAATAGGACACAAAAATTATGTTAAAATACAAATTATTGTATGATAAATGGAAGGAAACAGTCGATTTTTTTTCTCACGGTGTATTCTCTTGAGTTCCCATCTGCACACAGGATGGCCCAAAAGTAAGTATACACCCCTGCATTGATCAAGTATAACATTCTATCTTTATGGGTTTGTTTGCTTCAGCTGTTCCGAGCTTCAAGTATAAGTAAAAATACATTAAGAACAAATAATAAAGAAACTAAATGTACCTGATGGATAACGATAAGAAATTACATAAAATGCAATGAGCTGATCAGTACGATACTGTATACCTACTTTTGGGCCACCCTGTATTACACAGTAGGGGAAAATATTGGTAGCGGTGGTTCATTTAACATATAATGAATACAAAAGAAGCTAAACTGACGCATGATTGTAACTATTAGCTTAAACTCGGGAGTGAATGTAAACAATGGGTTTCCATTGAAAAGTGCGACATTAATAACCATTTTTGAGTGTGATGGAACACCGCACATGCCTCTTAGGAGAGGATCCTGGATAATGTTGCTCTGGTCTGTAAAGCGGTCCTCATAGGAGAAGTCCGGTCTACAGGAAAAGTGTAAGTGTGCCTGAGCTAGCAATGACCAATGGCAAAAACCAGTAGAGTATCGTCAAAAAAGAGTTCACTCCTAACATGTGAAAGGTAACAGGAAACCGTATCTTTCCCAAAAACACGTAGCATGAGAATGGCGATTTTTAACACTGAATTGCCCCAAATGAGAAGATCAAAAAACTGAAACCCACACACTGAAAAGGAATCAGGTCTACAAATTTTGAAGAGTGCACAAAAATCGCTTAGTAATGGACAGGCATTAAACATTGGAACATCAAGAGTCTAAACGCAGTAGGTAGATTACAAAATTTACAGATATCGACCAGAAAAGTCTGGATCACGATAGGGAAGAATAAAAAGCTGTGTTAAACCAATAAAAGATTAATGTTCTGAGGAGAAGAAGAAATATTTAGGAACATTTCTGAGTTTAAGATAATACATATATAGTAACAATTCAACGATCATATGTTTTCATTACTATAGGCAACGGTTGTTCAGGCACAACAGAAGTTGTGATACAATACTTGTAGTCTGAATGGCTGAGTACTGACATCAAAAAAGAAAATGTGGAGGTGGTCTGGAAGCAGATTAGATAAAGGTGTGATTAAAGCCCTGACACGATAAATCGAAGACCCGAGTTCGATTCATGATCCAGTCGTACATTTTCTACTCTTGCAATTTATATTATCAAGCTTACCTTTCTCGTATGTATGTCCCACTGTATCGTTAAGAAAATACACAGTAACGTTATGGAAAATATTTTATGTTTGAATTTAATAAGGATAGAAGAATCAATATATATTTTTAATAAAACAGTATCTTTTTTTAAGGAAGCAATTTCTCGTTCAGCTAACTATGAGCTCACCTAGGAAACAGGGTGAGGCTCTAGACATCCGTAACTTCCTCTACTGCTCTATGTTCTGGCGGGCAATTACATATTACTCTAGTTTAGAATGTATTTCAAATTTATTAAGTTGATCGTAAAGCAAGTCTTGGTGCCTTCTCTGGATACTAGTTTCCTTATTTTGAATCTGTAGCAAGATATAATACAACGAGAAACCATTTTGTGCTCTGTTTATCCCCTTTAGTACCCATTTTTACATTACGCTCATTTGGTGGTATGTAGTCCAGTTTCCACACTGTTTTTATTCTTCTTTGTTTTTATTCTTCTTTGTTTTTATTCTTCTTTGTTTTTATTCTTCTTTGTTTTATTCTCTTCTTTGTTTTTATTCTTGTTATCTTACCACTAAAGACGGAACCAGCTTGTTGCTCAGATATGTATGGAGAATATTTAGTTTCCTCACGTAAGGATATATTGGTAAGTAAGCATTTTTTTTTTTTTTTTTTTTTAATTTTTATTTTGAATCATCCTCTCATGTGCCTACATAATTTTAAAGACTACTTAATATTTATGAAGTGCCATTGAAATGAATTAATTTTGCTTTCAAGACCTTTCATATTATATCAATATTTAAGTACTCCACGATAATTAGGATATCACAAGTTGTGCCCCTAGATTTCAAATATGCAATAAAAGACCGGGAAACAATAGCATTTGCTAAGTACTATATGCGTTACTTTTTAAATTTTCCATACTTTTATTGGCTATTACTAAAAACGATTAAACAAAAGGAACGAAAATTTAAGATGAGTAAATATACATAGTTTACTTACGACCATGACGGTGGGAGCAAGGAAGACCCAGCAAATATACCAGAAAATGTTAGGACGGACGCCCATCATTTGGTGGACGCAGTCACAGAATTTTTTAGCTCCAAATATCCAGGAAATGGCAATTGTCTGGAAGAAACACACCCACAGAAGAGACATTCCGCTCGCTGAGTAGAAGTCCATCAATTGGAATATATAAGCTCCGCCCTAGAATAAAGAAAAGAAAAGTAATATTAATAACGTCAAATAAACTTATATATGTTAAGAAGTTACTGTAAAGTTAGACCATGTTTGTATATTTTTTAATATATCAACGTTCTAATCCAATCCTGTTGTACAAATAATGTAATGGTCTTCAACATTGTATGTTTCCACTCTTTGGTGTTTCCAATTTAAGTTAAGACTCCTTGGACCTTTGACACGTACCAAAGTTTTCTTTCTTTCTTTTTTTCTTCCTCTTAAAGAATACAAGATAGCTTCCCCTAGATACAAACTCTTAAGTTCAAACCAAGTGCATGCAAAACTTTTAAATTTAAGGTGGATCACTAGGTGTTCTCGGTACTATGCTAAACGCTGCTTGAATAGTGCGGCGTTGCCAGATAGTGTCGAGTGTTTACTGATGCCAGATAATAAAGGAAGTAATAATGGAATTCTGCTTGGATACTTACTAGAGAAATTAGTTTTCGACCCTTACCGTAATTGTGCTTCTCGAACTGCAACGCTAGAATTCAGGAATTTTCTTATTGTGACTACCACAGTAAACGTACAAATTTGGCAACAACGCATTATGGCGTTTTGCGCAAGTTTCGTCTCAAAATCTATTTTTTTAAAATGTAAATTAATATTTAAATAAAATATGAAACATAACACGAAA
Source organism: Thermobia domestica (assembly GCF_964235325.1). NCBI lineage: Eukaryota > Metazoa > Arthropoda > Insecta > Zygentoma > Lepismatidae > Thermobia > Thermobia domestica. The sequence goes on along the minus strand of NC_137462.1, from coordinate 31,716,376 downwards.
AACAGTCAAACAATGTATTTCGTGATAAGATTGTTACTTTAAAATACTTTACACATGCAAATAAACATTTCATGAAATGGAGCACTTCTAGTAAGATCTAACAGCAAATGCCATCTTGTGTGCTCATTGCAAAACGAATCAAATATTTTCTTTTATTTGTCACATTTTTCGATATCAGGAGACACAACCAACTGAATCAGTGTCTTGTGCTGTAACTGAAACATTACTCTATCTTATAGTGCATTTTTTTTTTATAAAATGTAACATTTCATTGCGCAGTAGTTAAGGCAATGAGCTAAAATATGTACTGACTCCCGGGTGGTGATCCACCTTAAATAAACAAAAAAACAGTACTCCAATAAGTCAACGAAGAACAGTACTCCAATTATACAGACATGTCTATCTCTGAAATATTGTTGAACGCGACTCTAATTTTGGTAAGATTTAGAACATTCCAGAATAATTACGCGTAGTGTCTGTACAGAACGTTCGAAAATAGTTGACTATTATTGATAAGATATGTGAGAATCTCATTACACATGATTTCCTGAAGAAAAGATAAAAAAAAGAGTGCATACAGGGTGTTTCAAAAATTGGTTACATTATTTTGAGAATAAATTCCTCACATCAAAATAAGAAAAAAAAAGTTCGTATGAACCTGTGGTCGAAGTACATAGTTTCTTAGTTATAGGGTGCCGAAAACGTAAAAAAAAGAATTTTAAAAGGTCCATAGTTTGTAGTCGGATCAAAACATCACGAAGGAACTAGTATGTGAACTATCCACATATCCATCTTTCAGAACCTCCAGTACTTGCTTCATTTTTAGAGAGGCTGTTTGGAAGTACTTGATCACTCTACAACATAGGTGTCCAAACTCGCGAGCCCGACGCTCGTAAGCTCGGCACTCACGCTCAACCGGGCTCGGGCTCAATAATTGAGCGCGAGCCCGAGTGAGCGCGAGCCCACTTGAGATTAGTGAGCGCGAGCCCCAGTGAGCGCGAACCCCATCGAGAGAAGTAAGTGCGAGCCCGAGTGAGCGCGAGCCCAGTTGAGGGAAGTGATCGCGAGCGCGAGTGAGCGCGAGCCCAATTAAGAGAAATGAGCGCGAGTGCGAATGAGCGCGAGCCCAGTTAGGAGAAGTGAGCGCGAGCCCGAGTGAGTGCGAGCCCAGTCCAGAGAGATGAGCGCGAGCCCGAGTGAGTGCGAGCCCAGTCCAGAGAGATGAGCGCGAGCCCGAGTGAGTGCGAGCCCAGTTAGGAGAAGTGAGCGCGAGCGCGAGTGAGCGCGAGCCCAGTCCAGAGAGATGAGCGCGAGCCCGAGTGAGTGCGAGCTCAGTTGAGAGAAGTGAGCGCGAGCGCGAGCGAGCCCAATGGAAAATGGCCATCTATGCTCTACAACTACCTCTCTAAAAATTGGTGGGCAAGTACTGAAGCATTCTTAAACATGGATATTTGGATAGTTCACATACCAGTTCCTCAATGATGTCTTGACCCGACTACGATATATCCCATAGTAGTAGAGCTACGAACTTTTAAAGTTCACTTGTTTCACGTTTTCGGCACCCTATAACTCCGAAACTTATGAACTTTTTCCTCTTATCTTGATGTGAGAAACCTTTTTTCCAAAATATTAACACATTCTGTTTTAAATATTATTCTTGATAGTTTCCTTATTTTTTTTTTCTTTTCCAGACAATTCTCAGCGCTCTCCCAGGCAAAAACTAAAATGCTTCTAAGAAAATCACAGAAGGTCATTACACCTACTTCAAGAATTTCATTAAGCTCTTAATTTACATTAATTTTTATCTGAATACCATTTATTTTAGCTTTGGAACTTCTTGTATACAATAAAAGACAAATTCTGACCAAAGCATATATTAACTAATAAATAATAGCGTTACAGTTTCGGCAAATTATCTTTATCTTCATCAGACACATGAAATATGAAATTCATAATGATGAAATTCACAATTCATAGTTCATGATTTCATAACGTATCTGATGAAGGCAAAGATATTTTGCCGAAACTGTAACGCTATCATTTATTAGTTATTATATGCTTTGGTCAGAATTTGTCTTTTATTGTATGAATTTTTAAAACAGAGTTCGAGATCACAGATAACGTCGTACCCCCATTTGATTATTTTATTACTCACTGCAATAACTCGCTGCAAATGTTGTTACATATTACTTAAAATTAAACAGAGCTCCTTCGTGGCTAAGCGGTTACCGTATGCGCCTTTGGCGTGGGAGATCTGGGTTCGATTCCCGGTGGGAGCTCATCTGGTTCGAATTCCACGTTAATCAGTAGGTCCCGTCTTATATAGCTTCGCTGCTAAAAGGGACGTTAAAGTCAAAATCAACTCAACTCAACTTTAAATTAAACATATTCCACATTCAACTTGGACAGAAAAACACTCGAAAATGTAAGAACGACAGAAAACCAAAATGTGAATTGAATAACTTTGTTCAAACTTTAATTTGTCTAACTGGATAAATTGTAATCACATTCATAAACAGTAGACTTCTAAACTTGAAAATGAAGACTTTTTTTAAAATTTATTCCTTAAATACACAAGGATGTATTAAAAGTACTTACATGTGTAACCATAGGAATTCCAAGAAGAAACATAAACACACAGATACCAAAAGTAAACTTCCTTCTGTGTGGCTGCAATACTTGAGGCCAATTGTCAACCATACCAGTAACAAATGACTCAACAATGCAAAATTCGCTATCAATTCCAAGCACCTGTGAAATACGTGAAAAAAATAATAACATTACTAAAGACAATTCTTTTAAATAGTGTTCTTATTTTAAAATAACATAAAAATTTGAATGGTACTACTTTTAATTTTAGAAGAATATAATTACAAATTAAAATTTATGTGAATATTGTTGCGCGATTTTATTAAATTTTATTAAATTTTCCTAAAAAAAATTTTAAAAAAAATAATAAAAACAGCCAAAATAGGTTGAAGGTAGCTGTTTGGTTAGCTTCAGTTGCTATAGAAACCAGCCTTGACCTTGGTCTTCTGGCGGTCAGGTGGGTACGTAGAAGTAGGCTGACAGGTGCTGACATCTATAATGTATAATCAGAGAAAAAATATGCACCGGCTGGATCCAACTAAAAGTATTCTTCGATAGCGTCAAGTGTAAAATGTGGACTGTTTAATGGACATATGTGTTATTAATGTTTGGCGTTTATTATAGTCAAAAATTCTATAAGAATGGATCAACTAGTCGGTGTTAAATAAAGCGAAAATTTCTTCGGGAAGCAGTGTTATTATACTAAATTTGAACTGACTTTTCGGCAATGTAATTGGAAACAAACTGATAAGTGTTGTGGATTCGTGATTTATTTTTCATATAATAATGTACTCTGGAAGATTTCAGGTAAATTGTTTGATTTAAGTGGCACTGAAGAATTTAACGAGAAATATTTGTGTTGAATTAAAATTTGGCACACTTACGTTTGAATGCGGAATAATTTGTTTTGATTATACTCTCTTTTTTTATATATATGTTATTAAAAACTTATCATTTAATTGGCCATTTTCAATTGTCTATCTGAATACAGAACCCAATTGAGCAGTTGCAATCACGGTATAATGATATCATGCAACAACCTTGGAACAATATAATTTTACTTTACAGATAAACAGAAGTTGTACACATGTTCACAAAATATAGTTTGAAATAAAATGTCTTCTTACTACTTCTTAAGATCCGGCGAAACTTATTACGGCAACAAGCATACTTTTGACATCCCGTACCGAACACTTATCTTTGTAGGCCGTGAGGTTCCCAATCCATATATATAAAAATGAAAGTGACTATGTATGTGACTTAATAGCTCTTGAACGACCAGACCGATCTCGATCAAAGTTTCAACATAGATGAAGTTCGCGAATGAGATGTTTTTTATCATTTCACTTTGACGGTGCAACTTAGGGGAGGGGGAGATATTTAAAAATGATCGAAAATCACCGTTATTAGTGTTGAATCTTTAGTTTTCGGGCTAGTTGAGATGAACAGTGACACTTCCGATGCCGTTTAAATCCAAATTCAGCCTTATTAGTACTCCTAAGGAAGGATGTTGGCATGTAAAGATAATTGAAAATGACTGATATTACTGTCGAATTCAAAGGTTTTGGGGTTCCTAAGTTGATTAGTGGCAATTTTGGTGTCGTTTATGTCCAAAATGAAATTATCCACGTGCGAAGAACGGGAATTCTGCTAGTTTTGGTATAGAAGTGTAGTGGAGAAGTTACAAAAGTATAATAGAAAAGTTATATAAGGATACCTGCAGCACGTTGGAACCTTGAGCTGCTGTAGGAAATATAGACATCTAATAACCTAACATTGATTCCGATTTCGTATCTCTTACAACGAAGATATCGCTAACAATTTAACCGGAAAGGAATATAGACAGCAACGAGGCCAAGCAAAGCAATTACATTTCGAAAAGGCAATATCAACAACAAAGGGATAGTGAGAGAAACAGACAGTCAGCAGAGGAGAAAGAGAAACAGACAAGGAAAAGGATTCTTAATGGAAGTGATAAAATCCACTTGGCTCATGAGATCAGACAGACAGTAGAAAAGAAAGAGAAATAGACAAGGAAAAGGATTCTTAATAGAAGTGATAAAATTCACTTGGCCCATGAGATCAGACAGACAGTAGAAAAGAAAGAGAATTAGACAAGGAAAAGGATTCTTAATGGAAGTGATAAAATTCACTTGGTCCATGAGATCAGACAGCCAGTAGAAAAGAAAGAGAAATAGACAAGGAACAGGATTCTTAATGGAAGTGATAAAATTCACTTGGTTCGTGAGATCAGACAGCCAGTAGAAAAGAAAGAGAAATAGACAAGGAAAGAGATTCTTAATGGAAGTGATAAAATTCACTTGGTCCATGAGATCAGACAGACAGTAGAAAAGAAAGAGAAATAGACAAGGAAAAGGATTCTTAATGGAAGTGATAAAATTCACTTGGCCCATGAGATCAGACAGACAGTAGAAAAGAAAGAGAAATAAACAAGGAAAAAGATTCTTAATGGAAGTGATAAAATTCACTTGGTCCATGAGATCAGACAGACAGTAGTAAAGAAAGAGAAATAGACAAGGAAAAGGATTCTTAATGGAAGTGATAAAATTCACTTGGTCCATGAGATCAGACAGCCAGCAGAAAAGAAAGAGAAATAAACAAGGAAAAAGATTCTTAATGGAAGTGATAAAATTCACTTGGTCCATGAGATCAGACAGCCAGTAGAAAAGAAAGAGAAATAGACAAGGAAAAGGATTCTTAATGGAAGTCATAAAATTCACTTGGTCCATGAGATCAGACAGCCAGTAGAAAAGAAAGAGAAATAGACAAGGAAAAAGATTCTTAATGGAAGTGATAAATTTCACTTCATTCATGAGATCTATGGCCAGATAGTCCAGTGTGCACAATGTCCCATTACACTCCTGTACCTTCGGTCTTGACTAAACTAATATTTTTTTTTTTTTTTTCAAATTCATTAAGATTGTATTATTTCTGAAATATGATAAACCATTACAAACACCAACATATAATTTAAGAATTATTGTTTATTTTTTCCTATCTTTTCCAGTACCGCCGCTTTTCTTGATCGGCTTTTCCTTCTCCTTGTAACAATTCAACAACTGATCTTTCTACTTCGTTCGATCAATCCATTTCTTCATTTTGTAGTACTGAAAAGCATATTTCGGGTGTCGTATGTTTTCTTTCTTTCATTAAATTCTATACATTTTCGTATGTTCATACTACTTTCTAGAAAGTGCCTCTTCATAGTTATGTGCTTTCTGTGTGCGCGTTCTACGGCTCAATTCCTTGTGAGGATATTTGTCTCGGACAGGGGCGGACCAAGGGCCAGGCAACCCGGGCGACTGCCCAGGGCGCCACAGTTAAGTGGGCGCCAAAATGAGCCTCAAAATGCAAATCCTATAACGTGTTTTCAACTGACTTTTTGGTTTATATTCTTGTAAAGTATCGTTAATTACATCAACTTTTTCCATTCCACCATAGAAGAAGAGAGTTCCATAGTACTAGGGGAGCTGTATCGACAAATGGAGACATGACATGTAGAAGTAAGAGTGAAGAGGAAGTTGATGTTGTTTATAGCGGGCCATGTTCTTTGTGAACTTTTCCCAGGCAATGAATGTTATTGGATTTTATGTATGTTACTCTTTTAAAGTGATAGTGGAGGGGGAACAATGTTATTGATATAACAAAACAATTTGCAATATAGCAGTAATCATGTCACCATTAGTAGTATTCAATAAATGCTGTTTGATATTGTTTTTGTTTATATATATATATATATATATATATATATATATATATATATATATATATATATATATATATATATCGGTACATAAATAATAATAATAATAATAATAATAACAATAATAATAATAATAATAATAATAGTAATAATAAACACAACATAATTTATAACATGTGTATACTTTTAAGTATATGAGTATTAATTTTTCTTCTTGAAAAATAGGTTTAAAATATTAAAATCAGTGTTATAAAATGTAAAATATAGGTTAGGACTAGAGGGGTGCCAAAAAGTCACTTTACCCGGGTAAAAATTTTGCCTTGGTCAGCCCCTGGTCTCGGACACAAATCCGAATGTTAGTTTGACTCCTACTTTAAACGCTAGATCCTATTAAAAATAACGTCGTGACACTCAAGTTGGAAAGTTTCAATCTAAGGGAATAGAGAAAAGCAAACGGCAAAGCTCAGTTTAAAATGCGTGTTGGCTGAGCAACGCACGTTAGTGTTGGATATCCACACTTGCTCCTGCACACACTGTAACATCTTTTCAAACTTCGCAAGAATATCGATACTGCATAGAACGAGTATGCTCCGAGCATTACAACAAAATTTGTCAGTTTCGTTGTTAGAAGATACGTCCATATTGGATTGGCACTGTTCGATCTGTATGTGTACCATCTCTTATTCCCTGTTTCATATATAAAACTAAATCTATCAGAAGGCTACGTTCGTAATGAGTTAGTTTTAGTGTAAGTTCATGAGTTGAATGCTAGTTTTGTTAATAGACGCTACAGTTCTTTTTTTTTTCTCAGAACATACAAAAAGTAAAAAACAGTCCTCATGAATACATACAATACCGCAAGTAGTATGCAATTAAAACTCTCAATACAACATTTTGCTATAGTGCAAACATTTTATTGTTATATTACTTACTATATTAAGTCTATCCGTAAATACTGTATGTGAACCTCTATATAAAAGTACTGCAGAGAAATTGTTGGTGTAGTTCACACTCTACCGTTAAAAATGAGTAAAAACATGTAATATGCTTGATTCAGTAGCGTATTAACATTTATAATTTTCGGGCTTTAAACTACAGGAACAATCTTTTCCAAGAAAATCGCAAACCGAAAATTTAGCACAAAGTTAAAATAGATAAAAGAAAAACAATAGGAAAAATATTAGATAGTGCTATCAACTTCTAGAACAACATCTGAAAAGTCTCCCATGACGCTACAATTATAGCTGCTAAAAATTAAATTCCTTTTGGTGGTAATACTGTATTTGAATGCTGGAAAATTATAAATATCTACAGGAATTTCTAAAGCAACCAAGCATTAAATAATAGTAGCCAGTCTTGTGCGAGTGTAATCATAATTTTCGCAGTTCGACAGATTTCAAAGAATAATCGTGTAAAACTGTGTGTTCATATTGTTTTATCTCAATTTTAACCGTATAAATTTGTAAACTGTTTCAGTTTATAAATAGTATATTTCAAATTTTGCTGATTACTGTAATTTCTAGATCTAACCGTTGCTAAATGATTATTTTCAAATTTCAGATTTATTTGTCTCTTTTTTTAACATCTGACAAGTGAAATGAGAACGTTAATCATAAGCTTATAATCTTCATCTGCTTTCATTATATACCAAATTTTTCTAAAATGTGATGTAAGAAATATATACGATAGATGTGTATTAATAATTTACAATCTCAAGTAAGTTTTAGAAAAATAAGCTTTTAGAATCATCGGTAAAAAAATTAAAAAATAAAAAATAAAAATAAAAATGTTTAAGCTCTTTTTTATATGGTTTCCAAGCCGAAAATATAATTTGAGTTTTTCCAGGTTCCTCATATTGGTTTTAATGTATATCCTGTTTGTACAATGAATCTCCACCACTTTACCAATCATTTCACGATCTAACGCAAAGATTGAAAAAGTGACTGGAGCGAGACTCGAACCCAGGACCCCTTTCATATTGTGCCAATGCGTTGATCTCTATGCCACCCAGTCCGCTTCCCAGAACAGCCACTCACTCACTCACTCTCGAGGTCGGTGCTCTCCGGGTTCGAGTCCTGGTCCAGTCAGTCACTTTTTCACTCTTTGGTTAGAATTTCTCCACACCTATAGAGGATTTGGTGTGTGAAATAAATTTAAGAAAAAACAGGTTGCTTCGTTCTTTCATTGGTACACATTTCACGATCATTTATTTATGTTTGATGTCATCTTGATGACTCTTGGGCATGCAATTCAGAAGCGTCATTTCAGACTTCGTTTGAGAGGGGCAAGAGCACCACCGACATAAGGCTTTCACGTTTTGTACTAGTATATTAGCCCTACAGTGCATGATTTTTTTTTGTATTTAAGTGAAATAATATACAGGCATATGGTAAGACACTTCTAATTAATATCCGAATAGAAAAATGTCCTAAAGTAATTTTTCGTGCTAAAATATAAAAGTACTTTGTATCACTTATGATACATTATGCATCAACAGTTCATGTTCCTCTCTCGTACAAAATCAAATTATAGCATACGTAAAAACAATAAGGAAACTTACTTCATAAACTTGGAATTTTTGCAACTTCGAAACTATTCTTTGTCCTTCAGAGTAGACGACCCATAAACTCTTCTATTTTCACGTTCGCTAAGCACGCGCACCACTTCTTTCTCTCTGTACTGAAGCAACATTTTCCTGACATCTACCGGATATATGGTGAACTATATGCTCAGGAGAAATATCAGATATGATACAATATGTATTTGTGATACAGCTCAGACCTGAACACTAATACTAGTCATAATTTATTTTGTATCAAATATGTTATAATATGCATTGTAGGGTTAATAGACAATCGATTAAAGTATATGTATTTCTCAAACTCTTGGAGGGGGGCAATTGCCCCCTCCTGCCCCCTAAATGACGCTCCTGATGCGATTTGATCTTATATTGCTTATATTAGGCACAAAATTAAAGGAATTTAATTTTGTTTAAAAATTTGATGGTGTTGTGGTTATGCATCTTTAATTTATCAGCGTTCTTCATAATCACCAGAAAATCATAATCATATCCATTGCCTTACTTACCACTAACATGACGAAAAATATAGCTGCCCAAGCTGGTGCGCCTGGTAGTTTTAGTACAACTTCTGGATAGGTAAGGAAGACCAAACCAGGTCCGCTCTTCACTACTTCCGACACTTCTGTGCCTTGGTTCACTGAGATATGACCGAGGATAGAGAATGTCACGCATCCAGCCAACAGACAGGTCAGAGTGTTTACAATGCAAGTGATCAAAGCATCTCTGAGGAAACAAAAGCAAATTACTTAACATTAATTGTCTCATTAACACGAACATGCTCTTAACTAATTATGTATATTACAATAGAGTGCTATTAGAGCATTTGAACAATAATCAGAACTCAAACAATGTTATTAATTATTCGAACAATTGTTTCATAACAAGAATTGTTTCAATTATAAAAAAAGAAAATCTTTATTTGAAAAATTATTTTGATGATCGATTCATGGCCAACCCTAGGCAATTTGCCGCCCAGTGCAATGGCATCATTTACTGCTTTCTTCTTCTTCAAAAGGAACAAATCTTAAAAGTCACGATTTGAAGTATGCTACCTCGTCATGAAGAACAAAGGGATGGAAAACAGCACTCGCACTCAGAAAAGCCTAAATACTACAAATACAATCTCGTTGTGTCTGTTTTTTTCTTTCTTTAAATAATAATCCATTAAGTTAGTGAATGATAAAAGCAAACACACCTGCAGGGGGAAGATGGTAACCCTTTTCATAGAATTCAATAAGAGGAAAAATGGTCATCCTTTCTATAGAATTCTTTATCAAGCTTCAATCTCAATATATCACTTTGAAATTCCAGTACAACTAGCTCTTTTATCTTATTTCTTGATTTTACTTCTACATCTGTTAATTTTTTTTTTTTAAAGTTGTTTCCACCTTCAATGATAAGGAACTTGTTTGTGACAAAGACAAATTTAGTTTTCATATCAAAACTGTGATAACTAACTAAATGGAACAGGTGTTTGGTACTGTTCGAGAATTGAATTCTTGTATTTGGCAACAATCAAACAATTTATGCTCTGATTTGTTTGACTATCTGCTTTAGCACTGTCCATGTGACAAACTAATGCGACCTAAACATGATTAATGAATGTAGTGTTCAAATAGAAGGCCAGCTTCGTAAATTTATCTACCATCATCACGAAGTCTCAACAAGAAATATTTAGCAAGAAATATTTATTTTAAATAATATAGTTATGACAGATTTTGAAGCCCATGCAAATTCACGTGTTGCACCTATGGTAGAGCCGGCCCTGGTTTGGATACTAGGAATGGCCACAAAGTTCCGGTTCCGGCGGAACCGGTTCCGCAATTCTCGGAGATCCGGTTTTCAGAACCGGTTCCGGACCTGGATCCGAAAACCCGGTTCCAGAACCGGATCTTAAGAACCGGTTCCAGATCTGGATCTGAAAACCCGGTTCCAGAACCGGATCTTAGGAACCGGTTCCAGATCTGGATCTGAAAACCCGGTTCCAGAACCGGATCTTAGGAACCGGTTCCAGACCTGAATCCGAAAGCCTCCAAAGACCCGTAAAGGAGGCACAAAGTTCACCTTAAAAAATAATGCAAAGAAGACCATGCGCTTGTGCCTTCCCCGCCCAGACCTGCTTGTGCCCCCGAAAAAAATTTTGGTCCACCAGTGGGTGTTTAGCCAAATGAGTTGGCCAGTTTGCCTGTTTAGCCAATGAGTTTGCCAGTTACCCAGTTTATTTAGCCAAATGAGAGAAGCTGCCGCCGCCTGGGAGCCTGCCTGTCGCTTCCACCATTTCATCTAGCATACTGTTTACAGCTTGCCAGCAGCTCGGGTTTAGTGTAGGGATGGTCACAAAGTTTCGGTTCCAGCGAAACCGGTTCCAGACCTGGATCCGAAGAACCGGTTCTAGATCTGGATCCGAAGAACCGGTTCCGGAACCGGATCTTCTAGAACCGAATCCGTTCAGACCCGAAAACCGGTTCCACCAGGAACCGGTTCTGGCCATCCCTATTGGATACTTGAATAAGAAATTAGTGGATTTTAACAGCGCTAGGGGACAGTTATGCATGAAACCTTCTACATTTGTGACAATTACCTCCCAGTATAATCCAAGATCATGACACGTGATACAATATTTGTTAGTAAGAAAGAAAGAAAAAAAAGTAGAAAATCATTAACATATCGCATATGTCACTATTCATGTACAATTAGTTAAAAATCACAAAATCTAAGTACATTTCGTTTACAAATTGGCTTATTGCATTCTTTGGATTAAATATTTTCCTGAATTCATTATTAGACATCTTCTCAACTTCTCAAATTTTACTAAAAAATCTAATCTTGAAGGTAGTGTACTATAGAATGTCTGTTGTAGTTATGTGTTATAGTTTTGTGGAAGATGTCTGTTGTGTAATAGTTTTTTTTTTTTTCAATTGTATTAGTGAACTTCTTTATTTCTAGTGAAGTTTTAAGAATTCCTTTTTGTAGAAGTTTATATTAGAAATAATCTTTCCAATTTCAAACACTCACAATTCACGTTTGTAATATTCAGGTACATAAAAGCGGTATTAATGGAAAGAGAAACCCAAAACATTCATAATGGTTAATGAAACTGCCACATAATTGCATAGTTCACCCGCTAGAAGAGATATAAAAGATAATGGCTTCCAACGAAGATAGGAGAACGTTTTTGCATACACGACTTTCACATCAAGCAGTCTGTTATTGGTGTGCAACTTAATTTTTAAACAAAGTTTGGCGAAAATTCAGCCAACGTGCATAAAATTTGTAAGTGGTACTATGATTTTAAGGAAAGAGGTCCATCTTTCCTGCTGTCCAACAGTAAGTGTTGAAAAAGTGGAGCATGTCCAGTGCAATTTTTACACGAAGTCTACATAAATCCACCGTCAGACTCAGCAAAGATTTGGACATTTAGCAGCTTATTAGTGCGGGAAAATTTCACACATGTTTGCGATTTTATCCCAACCGACTGCAATTGTTGCAGGCTATGAAACGGTGGACAAAAGTTAAATGGCTTTCTTTCTGCTAGAAAGTAAGCAAGCTCTATTGGAAACCTTTGGATTCATGTAATCATTAGTTTTTAATGATAAAACCACCTGCCACCTTTCTGACAGAGATGACAAATCTATTCTTAGAATCTGTGAGACGAAAAGACCACATGCTTACAAGAAGCATATACGAAATTCTGCAAAGATCAATGTGTTTTCGGCTATAATAACTTAAAGAGAAACTGTACACGGTCTCTTCTTTCTCAATAAGGAAACAATCACGGGGATTTTGCACATGAACATGTAAGACATGGCTTCTGTCACTGCTAGAACAGTATATTTCACGTCTTATCTTCCAACAGGACAAAAGACCGTCTATTTTCACAAAGATATCAGAAATGAGTTCAGCAGACGACTACTACACAGATAGATTGAACGTACTGATCGCGCCGATAGTGAATTTCTTGGCATCTACGTTCTCCAGATATTTCATCTTTTCGATTCTTTTCTCTGGGTGTGTGTTAAAGATAGTCTCTCAACGCCACGTCATCTTTACTACTCGCCACGCAAATTGGCCTCGCTTGAATTTTGTTAAATAAATAAATATACTCAGCAAACGAAGCTCTTAGTGCAGTGACGGCTCTTGAAAGAAAACCACATTGGTGAAAATTGGAATTTTATCACTGCAGAGTCGGGGAGAACTCATCTTGTATGCTATTCTTGTAAATAAGGATTGAGATTTGGGTACGGTTTCTCACTTAGTTTCTGATAATAGCATTTTGTTCTTTGCTGATCTTACTTTCTTCAAGCGCCGCCATTGCTTATATGTTCATTTTACGTTTCATTATCCTTTGAGAAGGAAAATACTATGTCCAAATTTTGCACGGAAGTGGGCATTCATGACACGATTTGTGAATACAAACACTTGAAGAATAGTGACAAACTTTTCCATTTGCATAACTTTGAAATTCGACTTAAAATCCGTGATCATTCACCAGTAAGCAATTAATCATTAAATTCTAAGCAATTACACTAGATGGCTCTTTCGTACGTTTTATGCTCTCCATTTAGTGGCATAAATAGAAAATGCGTAAAGGTTCGCCAGTGATCTATTAGCTGTGAAGTTGTAAATAAAGTCGCTAACGTAGCAAAAGTGTATCAGATCCAGGTGAAAATGCCCTCACCTACCATTTTCATGGTTTAAGAGCCTGACATACTGAAAATAATAGAAAATTTAGCATTTTTCTTTTGCTTGTTGTTCAAAAGTGAAAGGAGATAATGAAATGCAACTTATCACAATTATAAATAATGTTATTCTACAACAGACCTGAAGAATTTTTAGTGTTGCCATCCATAGAAACTACAGTGTTGCCAGAGTATTTCCCCCAAAGTCTAAGTTAAGGTAGCGACTAGAGGAACGAACTCAACTGCATTTGATTACGTATCATGTTCCCTTGGAATCCAGTGAAGTGCTTTTTTAAATACTAGTTGTGTTTAACTTGTAATAAACAAAATAGTTTTAACATAAAATTATTAAAATTAGATAATAATGTTATTTCAAAAGTAGTTTACAGGATCCCAAGAAACATGATGCGTAATCAAATGCATTTGAGTTCGTTCCTTTAGTCACTGCCTTAACTTAGATTTCAAGGGGGGGGGGGGGGCTCAGTGGTAGAGCGCTCACCTCTGGTGCCTGGGGTCCCGGGTTCGATCCCAGCCCCCGCCAAGTGAACTTTGTGGTGGACAAACACCGTGCTCGTGGGTTTTCTCGGGGTTCTCCCGTTTCCTCCCACTTTCTTCATTCCACCATTTCACTCATTTCTCATCATCACCGTCTCCTTTAGCCTAACCGGCATAACCCTGGGACGTAAAACTCAAAGATTTCATTTCATTTCATTTTAGATTTCAAGGGAAATGTTATTCTGGCAACACTGTAATTTCTATGGATGATGGCAACACTGAAAATTCTTCAGGTTCATATTTTCTGTTGCAGAATAACATCATCAGTGATTGTGGTAAGTTGCATTTCATTATCTCCTTTCACTTATGAATAAACAAGCAAAAGAAAAATGGTAAATTTTGTATTTTTTTAGTATGTCAGGCTCTTAACCGTCCACTTTCCCTTACAATCTCTTCCAGGAATTTCGCTAAATTAACTCGTTTTTCTTTCGTAATACATTTACGTACGGAAAATTAAATACTATTATTAATATATTACATTAATAGTAATACTATATTGATGTATATTGCTCGAAGAGGCTTCAAACTCGTCTAGATTTAAATTCAAATCTAATTTCTAGTAGTATCTATTTAGAACTTACTTGTAACAGTTGTGGTAAAATTTATTATAGGATCCAAGAGCTGGTAAAGCCCCAGTGCCGATACTGTAGGCGAAAAATATCTGAGTAGCTCCATCTATCCATGGTCCAGATCCTAAGAGTTCCTCCCATCTTGGTGTTATGTAGTAAAGTAATCCTTTATCTGCACCTTCCAGAGTTACTGCACGCACCAAAAGAACAAACAACACCACGTAGGGAAAGAGGGCTGTGAACCAAATTATCTATTAAAAAAAAAAGACTAATATTAATAATTACTTTCCATGATTTAACTTTAAAATAAAAGTATGCAATGAAAATGAGTTTTACTTCACATGTATTAGTGTCTTTATATTTTAAGTTAAGAGGTCCCATCACGGCGAAATTAAAATACCACTGATTTTACAGTAATTATGGGATAGCTTCAAAATAGATAAAAAAATAATCGAAAAGTGGAACAAGAGCTCGCTAGATAATATTATTTTACATGAGATACCGCTATCACCATTTACTTATCTGCTTTCGATTTCCAGCCATTTATAAAATCGGCATTTATTTTCGCGTTTATACGGCTTTAAACGGAAAGTTACTAGCTGACTCGTGATAACGACACCTCATCCAAAATAATATTGTCTAGCGCGCTTTTGTTACACATTTCGATTATCTTTTATCTATTTGAATGTATCACACAATTACTATAAAATTAGTGATATTTTATACGGTTTGCCCAACATTGTTAGGGTCGTCAAGTCTAGACCACATACAGGTTAGGTGGGCAGGTCATGTAGCTAGAATGGAAGAAAGTAGAAACGCTTTCAAAGTCTTGACTGGTAGACCCATAGGAAAACGACCATTAGGAAGACCTAGGCGCAGATGGGAGGACAATATTAAGATGGATCTCGCAGAGATAGGAATACAAAGTAGAAATTGGATGAAATTAGCTAAGGATAGAAGTCAGTGGAGAGCTTTTGTGAACGCGGCACTGAACCTCCGGGTTCCATAGGCCATAGAGTTAGTTAGTTAGTTTTAGTATTTTAATTTCGCAGTGATTAAGCCTCTTAAGCAAAATAGTTTTTGTTCTATTTAATTACTATTTAAGTTTCATTGTGCACAGGTATTTGAAAAAGTAACTTGGAAACATACGTATTATTAATATAGCGTATTCTAGTGTATGAAATGAAAAAGAGTTCAGGTCATCAACAAATAGTATGTTTTCGAACACCTTCAAATTCTGGAAATAAACAAACTTTTTCCTTGTGCCAACTATCCAATTTGGAATCCTATTTTCTACATAAACGCAAAACAATATCAGTGCGGTAAATATATACGAATATGTCGTATTATCACGTATATAAGCCGCACATTAAGTTTTGCATACAATTTCACAGTGTACATAAAAATAAGATACTGCAGCTTTGCAACAGCTTTCTTCAGCATATGGTATAACTCGCAGTTTAAAACAAGTATTATAGCTAATTATTTTACTTGACATTCTTCCTTAACAGGATCAACTGAATCCCGCTTAAGGGTCTTCACTACAGCGAAATTAAATTACCGCTAATTTCAAAGTTTTTCTGCAATATCTTCAAAACAAATACAAATATTCGAAAAACAGAAACGTAGTGAACTAGACAATACGATTTTGCATGTGGTACCTTTAGCACAATTCACCTATCTGCTTTTGGTATGCCGCTATTTACAGAACCCCCCAAAAATGCTAAATCTATCTACAGTTGCAAATCGAAAGCAGACGGATGACTTGTGATAACGGTATCACGTGCAAAATCGTATTGTCTAGTTTACTACGTTTCTGTTTTCCGAATATTTTTTATTTCTTTTGAAGATATTACAGAAAAGCTTTAAAATTAGCGGTAGTTTAATTTCGCTGTAGTGAACACCCTTAACGGTAGGTAATGCTAATACAACAATGATGACTCTGCTTCAAATACATATGTACCAAGGAAATGCTTCTATGTTACCGCATATCATTTGTGTATATAAGTTGCACCCTTAATTGTTGACATTTTTGGCTTATACACATTAGAATACGGTATAATTTGTAATATTTCCTAACGCAAAGAACAAGTATTATACAAAACATAACTCTACAAACTTAGCTTACTATGAAAGATTGCAGTGCCAGTAGCCGAAATTATTAATTAGAATTTTAACAGTGAACATAATTAGGTCTGTAGGGATTCATTATATACGAATCTCTACATTATATGCAAAGACTAGAGCAGAGTACAAACCCATGAGGTAGGAAGAAACTGTACTATGTATATACGAAATAATAATTAAAGTGTAGAAGAAGTTACTTTCGATAAACTCAGTGGCGTTCACAACAATGATGCATGCAGCTACTTAAGAAACCACTTATACAGATCGGGATCATGATTGTAGTGGGACCGACTTAGCAATGACTGAAACATAAAATAGAAAAGCGAATAAAAACAAATGCCTTTTGTGTTATGTGGAATAAAGTTTCTTCTAGCCAGTAAGGAAGAATAGAATCTGGTGCATTCATTGAATACCTGAAAAAAATCGTTTATCAAAATAGAAGGAAACCAGAGCCTCGATCATTCTAAACTATTTTACTGGAACATATACTGGTTCGTTTAGCCAGAATTTCGTAGCGGGGGAAGGGGGTTGGCGTGACATTAAAATCTGAATGCTCAGGAGCTCGATCAATGTAAACTACTTTACTATTATCATATGTGGGTTTGTTAGTATTTATAGAAAAATGTTGTACGTATGGTTTACTCATGGTTAGTATTAAGAGGTTATAAATAATACGTAATGTTTATGCAAGTATATGATTAACACTGAATCTTTCTGCGTAAAACAGGCGCCACATCCTCACGTAAGTTTAAAAGAATGCTATAATTATGACGTCTTTCCATTTTTCATTTTTTAGATTATCAATAAAATGATCAAATTGACAAAGTTAGATTCCAACATACTCTACTTTACACTCGAAAGATGAGTTACCAGTAGTTTTTGCGTTTTTTCTTATTAAGGTCCTTGGTTAAACCCGTAGTCTATATGAAAAATCATCGCTCGTTTACATAAAATATCTTCCAGTAAATTTTTAAACAATATATACATATTTAAAAAAATATCTACAGTATCTGAAAAAATCTCTTAGAATAAGAATAATTATGATATTTATTTATTTATTTATTTACTTGAGAAGAACACAACAGGCAATTCTACCCAATCACAGTGTTCATATCAAAATTACATAGAATAGCTATAATATATTTGCGAAATCTATCCTGACTCACACAGTGTATATCCAGAACATTTTTTACATTTACTCAGTTTGTTGTACACTGCACCCATCCTCCATGTTGGTGACTATTTTATTGCATTTTTGTTCGAGATTTCTTACAATAAAAGAAATTTCTATTGTCCACACGTATGTTTCCATTGGATACCCTCAGATGAGAGACAGAGACCAAATCCTTACTATTTAATTTGTTATTTAATATTTTGTACAAGAAAATCATGTCAGTTAACACTCTTCTGTGATTGAGGGACATTGTGCTAAAATTTTCATTAAGCGAAGTACTACTATCTTATCTGGGGAAGATGCCTGTTCTGTTGTATACCAGAAATCACAGAGATTTATTTTGAACTCTTTCTATTCTAATAGAGTTTTTCTTCGTGTGGGGGTTCCATATAATAGACACATATTCTAATTTTGATCTAAGAGATGAAAAATATAATTTCAGTAAAGCATTCGACTTATTAAATTCGCTTCCCATTCTCAAAATAAATCCAAGATAACTGTTTGCGTCATTTACAATTTTATTATTTAGTTTAATTTAGTTTAACGTCCCACAGTTATGCCTGCTAGGCTAAAGGAGGCGTAGACCTGCTGATTATAGTGGAATCCGAACCACTTTGGTTGTTCAACTGTACCCCCACCGGAAATCGAACCTGGGACAACGCGAACCGAAGTCAAATGTGCTAGGCACTACACTACAATTTATATATATATATATATATATATATATATATATATATATATATATGATGCTCAAACGATAGTTTACTATCATATATTACGCCCAGATCTTTGACAGAGGGATACGTACCTTCCCACTTTGATGCAGTCCTCTCCATATGATGACATACACAAGAATCCATCCAAGCAAAAGACAACCCAGCAGCTCCCACTGAATACCGCCCAAATCATCAATTCCTGATGTTATACTCAATACACGTTTACTATAATGAGAAAAAATAAAAATATATATTAAACAAGAGCATTATATAGAATTAAACTTTATAACACATTGTACTCTTCAGAATTTCTTATAAACATTTGATATTCATAAAACAAGGATGTCCAAAAATAGCCTGTCAAATTTATTCACAATAGCTTTATTTCTTTTTTATTGGTTAAACTTCACAAAGTTATCAAATAAAATGAGTTTTTACTTTGATATAAAAATATCTTCGCCTAAATGAGGACAAAAGTTTATATTCTGAATAAGCAAATGCCTGTTTGAAATATTTATATTAAATTTTACAAACTGGAATTTCGAATTTAGTATTATTATTTGCCTAAATTGTAACAAGAATTTAAGAAAAAGTTTTATTTGTACACAATAAATTAGTGTGCACAATTTAGAGTTAATTTTACCATTTGAAAATCCCGGGTAATATTCTTAACATACATATATATATTTGTATCAAAGAACTGCCTTGTATCGACATGGTGAGATTGTTGGACACCCTTCACACTAAGGAAAAAGAGTATATTGCTGCAGCTGCTAACAAAATAGGGGAAATTATAGTGTTAAACATTCATAATGAAAATTATCATTTTTGGTATACAAATTTCTCTTTCTTAGTTCAACAGTGCACATAATCATTGTTGCCATTTTTCTATTATTTATTTATTTATTGTTCGAGATCCAGATTTTCTTAAGTATAATTTATTGTTCTCGTGATTGAATAAAGCAACATTGGTCATGTACAAAATTGAACTTGCATTGAACACATCATCAAAAACGTTCATTTATATCTCACAAATACAACATTTTTTAAATTATCACAAAACAAAATATATATAATTCACAAAGAATTACCCACAGTAATAATTAAAATTTATCCAACACCTGAATAGCATCCTCTCGATTTTAATTACTCCTTAAATCAATAATATTTGGACTACACAATATAATAACAAAACATTTACTATATTGCAAATTTATATATACAATTTTAGTCTTAATATATATACAAAATGTATACCCCAAATGCTTATTAAGTTTGAACAGTATTTTGTATATTCACAAATATTTGTAAAAGTTTTAATTCATACCCTATTTTGTTTACTCTAATTTTAAAGCTATAATGACAAAATTAAAAATAACCAAGCACCTTTTATATGAAGTACACAATGAAGTACATTACCTACAAAATATACAATTAATTGCAATAAAAATAAGTATAATTAAAATTGACATATGAAATACCTTATAATTTAACTTATTTCTCTAATTTATATCTAAGTAAGTCTTAGCCCATAAAATAATGTAATTTGTATCTTTAATATAATAATGCTTTGTACTTATTTTCTATTTTAACCTAAAAAGTTAAAAATAAGAAATCTTGGATTACAGTAACAATTTTTTAATTATTTCTAACACAATTGATAACAAAAAAATAATTGTAATGAAACATTTTCACCTAAAAAATGGTAGTATTCAGAAGTGAATACTGATAGCTATTATGTACTAGAATTGTATAATATAATAGTATTTTATGTACATCACATTTTGGAAATAAAGAAGTAGTGGTATATTTATGAAGAATATACCTAGTAAACAAAGTAAACCAACTCTATGTGTGTGCATATACATTAAAATATTTTGAAAAACACATTTATACATATTTGTTCTCAAATGAGTATATAAATTGTTTTGAATTTATTAAAAAGTTGTCTTCATAAATCATGGCGAGTGAACTTCTCGTTGAAGGAAGTTGGAAGTTTCATGAAACTTTGTGTGTAACATGTTGAACAGAACACAAGAATCACAATTCAGTTAAGCCAAGAAGTAATTTTTTAAGCTTGAGATATGAACTATTTAAGAATTACCGCTAAGTTTTTCTATGTTTGTAGTTAGAAAATAGGATTTTTTTTTACAGGTAGTGAAAAAATAGAAGAAACAGTAAAAGACAAATTATAGTTTATAATGATTTACAGAACAATATAGCATAAGGGTTGAATATATTTTTTTTTAATGCAGCATGCAACAATATATTATTTCACGTTATGTAAAAGAGCCTAGAAAAGAATGTGAATAAAATTTAGAATTTATTATTAACAAATCTGTATGTTAATTATATAGATATATTGTATTTTAAAGAATCTCACATACTTTTCTAGAGTTACGAAGCAAAGAAAATTCTTAACATAAAGCATAGAATAGACATTCTTTTCTAATTCAAGATCTAGTTAAATGAAATGACTGTTAGAGTTGGTAAGTTACGAAGGTCAAATGACTCTTCATCAACTTATGTCAAGGATTTTCTTAGCTTATCAGGCTAAATTATAGGGATGTCCAAATTTTTTTTTTTTTTTCCATGTCAACTTTATCTGAAATGAATAAATTAAGAGCTGTTGACTTTCCAAAGACTTGGTATTACTTAAGAAAAAATAGTTATAACTATTTCTAGAACAAAAAACGATAAGAAAAAAAAACAAACTTTTACGTCATGTTAAAATGTAAAAGCTTTTCTTCAGAAGTAATTTTGTTTACACAAAAAATAAATAAATAAATAACTAAAACCGGGAAAAAATCAATAAATAATAACCGGGAAAAATCAATAAATATCGTTAAATAAAACAAAAGTACTTGGACATCCTTATTCATATGAGGAATTTAAAACACAGAAGAGTGATAATCAGGGTTTATATGTACCACCTTTTTTTTATATATATATCATCATCATCTTCTTGGGTCCGTCCTGCGTTTCAAAAGAAACAATTCATTTATAAAAAATCATTACAGATACTCTATATATAAGTTATATATAGATTATATCTATGAGAATTGTTATTAAATCTGTACCTGTAATTGATTCTATGTTCTTAA
Source organism: Thermobia domestica (assembly GCF_964235325.1). NCBI lineage: Eukaryota > Metazoa > Arthropoda > Insecta > Zygentoma > Lepismatidae > Thermobia > Thermobia domestica. The sequence goes on along the minus strand of NC_137462.1, from coordinate 31,694,558 downwards.
ATTGTGTGTCGCACGGGATTAAACTGTTGAATAATCCCAGCGACTGTGATTGTACACAGTTTTTTTTTTGAGCAAAAATGGCAAAAAATTATTAGGGTCTTACTCCCAGTACTCTTCAACAGGTGTCGTAGTGTGATTCGTGCGGTTGTGGACAAGAGTTGCGTTCATTCCCGGAGCAAAGCAGGTGTCCGTATTCCACCAGTTGTCTGAAATAGTTAAGAAAGAAGGTATAATATATTTATGTACTTGCAATATTTCGAAATTCTGTAATACATACGAAAATGGCTCAAAATGACAGAATATAATGTAATATAAAAATAATACAAGAGAATAGTGTCAATGTACCTTGCACGTATTCTTGGTGTTTATATTTATAAGGTTTTTTTATTTCGACGCGTTAAAAACTTTTGGTGTCTTTTTTTTTCAAACCATACATCACCTAGAAGCCGTAGATCAAGTTGCCCAGCTACATTTCAGAACTTGAAATCTTCATCCACATATTAAACTCAAACGATTTGATTTGATTTGATTTGATTTATCGACATATAACACAACAGGCACAGGCCTAATTACAGTGTTACATAGTATATACGTTATACAGATTATATATGTTAATAAAGCTATACATTTGTCTTACAGAATTAATAGACTTCTTAAAACTACTTACATCCATTGCCAGTACATCCAGGTTGAAATTTTCTTTAACTAACCTGTTGTAGGTTGCACTAGAAACACTGCAAAATATCACTATCACTGAAATAAACATGCTGATCCCTAAACAAAACAATAAGTAGTTGCTTTTAGATATTTTTCTAGTTTTAGGAATTCGTTTGGATGTAGATTTAATATGTGGAAGAAGATCTGGAATGTAGGTGGGAAACCTCATCTATGGCTTCTAAGTGACATATGCAGGTTTTTAAGGTGTCGAAATAATAAGCCTTATAAATACCAAGAATATGTACAAGGTACGTGGACTATACTATATTAACTAACTAACCACTGGCGTAACAGCCGTTTCTGAGTCTGAGCCGCTTCAACGCCATCTGTTAGCGACCAGCTGAAGTACATCCAGCCTAATGGCGAACATGTGGTTAGGAGATTTCTGGACCTAGTGGTCTTCACGTCTTTTATTCATGTGATTCCCGAGTTTACTTCACGACACTAAGTGGACGTCGAAAATTGGGAAGCACCGGCTGGGAATTGAACCCAGGACCACGTGGACGCGAGTCCAACCTCTCTAACCACCAGACTAAGGGTACGTTGACTATACTCTCTTTTATTATACGTAAGAACAAGTTTTAAAAAAATGTACCTTGCACATATTCTTATACTGTATTAGGAAATGTTGAATATACATACTAATATTTCATCGTGAATTCTCTAAGAACCAGAGAACATTAATGGATTTTTTTAATGTCTTCAATAATTAATTCAGAACGTTTTCTCCTATCCTGTAAAATTTTGTTTAGTACTTCCAACGTTTTTCAACTATTCATGATCAACACTACAGTTTACTATTTATTGTTTATTTAAAAGATCTTCTCATATCTCGAATTGTTTCATATGTTTCTATCATCCGAAAAAAGAAATACTTTGCTTTGCTGAAGAAATAAACCAAAAGTCTTTAAAGCTGTTGAGTTTCTGTGCCATTTCGTTTTCTCAGCCATATATTTATATAGGGAAATAAATACAAAAGAGATTCATCGAAATGATAATAAGTCATCCGCCATTATAGATAGATAGATAGATAGATAGATAGATAGATAGATAGATAGATAGATAGATTTAGATATGGATATACATATATAGATATATATGTAAGTTGTCTTGAGTTACAGAGATCAAATGCGGTTTCAGTGAATACTATCACCTTCCTCAACTGGTTACTGTACGAACAAGTTATTCTCTATTTACATATTCATCAGGTTAGAGTCCTTAATCTCTAAGTGAAATGGATATACTGATATACGAATTTAGAATGTAAGCAGCATTTATCACTAAGTTTCGGCAACTGATAAAGGTAGTTGTGTTCACTGAAATCATCTTGGATCTCAATAAATTAAAACGCTCTTTTCGCAAGTATCCATTTGTTTATTTAAATATTACTTATTTGTATTTGATTAGAAGAAACTATAAAAGTCATATTTCATAGTTGACAGGCAAAATATGAAAATATATATCTGTATTAGTTGTATGTCCAATTGTTAATAATAGAATAATTCCAAAATTGTAAATAATTTCGCAAAAGAGATTACTGTACCAAAAATATACATACCACAGTCTTGCCAAGGTAATCCAGGTAGATCCACAAACGTATTTATTAAATAGAATAATGTCCATGCTATAATAATGCAATAGTATATGTCTAGAAAGAATACTATCGTCATTGTGGCATATCCAACTCCTGAAACAAAATAATATATTATTACAACCTTTAAACAATTTATTATTTCATAATTATAGAAGATCCTGTAATGTATGAAAACAAAATTATATTTGTTGAACATAATGAAACATTGTGACATAGTACTATTGAATTTTTAATTTCGATACCTTGACAACTTGAAAACAAATAAATAAGCATTTAATTTGCATATTTAGAATAGAAGAAATAATAAAATTCCGTTACGTGACAAGTTGGTAGAATGGTTGTACAATTACTGAGATTATCTTACTATAATTTTGTTTTCTCTCAAAAGTTATAAACGTGAAATTAAAATTGGTAGTCTTAAACTAGGTTGACGTGCTACAAAAATTTTGTAACTGTCATTTAAACAATCTTGCAATATTACCGAGCTAATTTTCCTAAGAAAATTCAACAAACTTACCTTGTAATATTGGGCATAACTGTCCCACTAACGTCATTCCACCGGCGCCCAGATATTGTCCGATAGCGACCTCCTGGAAGAAGATGGGAATTCCACAGAAGATCATGGCGATGCCATAAGTGACCAAGAAGGCTCCTGAAAAACATAAAACAAAACAAAATGGAAACATTAATATTTGCAATCTTTTTAACTTTACAATCAGCTAATATCAGTGCCCGCCATTTAGAAAGTAAAAGTGATTTTAAGTATGTTAACTAATGTATCTTTAAGCTTGTACGTATAATGTAATTCAAACACTAATCACCTTATAAAAGTCAATAATAGTCAGCAACAATTAAACATGTAAACAAACGAATTACCGGATAAAGTTCTCATCTGTTGTATAAACTGTAACAATATTTCAAGTACCCAGCTGAGTTCCTCAAAGACTAAGAAAGGAGTGTAGTGTCTTGTAATTACTTCAATCCATCTTCTTCTCAGGCTATTGCTTAAATTTATAGTGTTGTGTCTATCTTTTCTAACTATTTCATGTTTTTATTTCAGTGTGAACGTGAACATAAATACTTCTAGCGTAATCCTTTAAGAGGCCTAATCACTGCGAAATTAAAATACCACTATTTTTACAGTAATTATGTGATATCTTCAAATAGATAAAAGATAATCGAAATGTGGAACAAGAGCGCACTAGACAGTATTATTTTGCATGCGGCACCATTATCACGAGTCACTTAGTAGCTTTCAGTTAGAAGCCATTTAGAAACGCGAAAGTAAATGTCGATTTTCTAAATTGCTGGAAATCGAAAGCAGATAAGTGATAACGGTATGTCATGTAAAATAATATTGTCTAGCGAACTCTTGTTCCCCTTTTCGATTATATTTTTTCTATTTGAAGATATTACATAATTACTGTAAAATTTGCGGTATTCTAATTTCGCTGTGATGGAGCCTCTTAAAGCCTAAATATTATTGGATTTCTAACATATAAATATAAGCACATTGAACAGCCTTAGTGTGACGTACTACTTACATACTTAAGTACATTTCGTCTTAAACTGTGAAGTAGTGTTTAGGAGAACTCGGAAAGTTGTTAATTCTCGTATTCGTACTCCTCTGAAGATGCTTAGAATTTGCTTCGAAAAGCATCTTGTTCCGAAAGTTAATTAAAAGTTTACGTTGATATATGTCATTGTATTTCAAATCATTTCCCTTTTTCATCTCAGATATTTGAATTCGATGTTTTCCAGAAAATCCTGTCTATAAATAAAGTCTGTCTTCTAATACTGGCGCCATTTTTAACTTTCACAAATAATTTATACGCAAAACTTGAATGGAAACTTTATAATGTTTAAATTTCTCTTATTTGTTCTACATGGTTTCTATATGTTGCTTGCTTTACAAAAGTAAACTTAGCTTATATATAAACTTAGTATAACGTATATTACCATTTATGAATAGTTGCATGGAGACGGTGAAATCACAACATTAAACTCAATATATTTAGGTAAATGCTTTATCATATAAATCAAAGAAAGCACTTGCACACCTTTATCTATCTATTTATTTATTTATTTATTTATTTATTTTGCCTGTTTTAACTTACAATATGGAGAGTATCTCCTATAAGTTCTACAGTTGTCAAGTATATAAATGCAAATTGTAATTACAGCTTATTACACCATTTGAAGTATAAATTATAACAAACATCACATGTTAAATTTGTTACATCACTACATCATATTCATACATCGTTATCATTTGCAAATTTCTGAACTGAATAATATGCTTTAGAAAGTAACAGAGTACGAATTTTGTTTTGAGCATTAAAATTTACCTCTTTATAATGTGATGGTAACATATTATAAAGTCTCGTACAATTTAAATAAACATTTTTTTGGTATTTGGAGTAATTTTGTTGTACTACGTAAATGTCGTTTGATTGCCGCGTGTTGTATGCATGAATATCTCTTGTTTGTATATACAAACATCTGTTTGTTTTGTTTCACGAAGTTTATAGATTTATATATGTATAGGCTTGGAAGAGTTAAAATTTTCTTGTGATCTAAATATTTGTTTACATGATGTTCTTTTATTTAGTCTGAATATTATTCGTAGTATTTTCTTTTGTATCCGAAATGTTTCTTGACTGCATGCGGCTGACTCCCAAAAAATAATTCCAAAATCTGAGGAGTGATTGAACTTTTGTATAGTTTATCGATAATAAGCTATTTCGTGAAACTGTATCACGTAACCTAAAGAACGCAAATCAATAATGTTATTAAGAGGCCTCATCCCGGCGAAATTAAAATACTACTAATTTTACAGTAATTATGTAATATCTTCAAATAGATAAAAGATAATTGAAATATGGAACAAGAGCGCCCTACACAATATTATTTTGCGTGAGGTACCGTTATCACAAGTCACCTAGTGACTTTCCGTTTTCAGCCGTTTAGAAACGTGAAAATAAATGTCGATTTTCGAAGTGGCTCGAAATCGAATGCAGATAAGTGAGTCGTGATAACGATATCTCATGTAAAATAATATTGTCTAGGGCGCTCTTGTTACACATTTCGATTACCTTTTATCTATTTGAAGATATCACATAATTACTGTAAAATTAGCGGTATTTTAATTTCGCCGGGATGAGGCCTCTTAATGCTCTGAGTCAAGTTATAATAATCAGTTTACATCAACTAGACCTTAAAAATGGCATAACACTGTGCCACAGGGGTCGGGATTATTCGGAACGGTTACTTTATCTGGGTTAAAACTTTACATAAAGTCTTACGAGCTAGTGTATCAGTTCGTATATACACGGAATAAAATACACCCGCCTGTCATATATGATACACAAAGCCCATACAAGGTACACAAAAACAACTTTTTACTGGATGCCACAAGTGATAAGTAGAGACCTATACAGCACCCTAATACAAGGTGGTGTGATGAAATTAGGTAACACTGCGAATACCTTGGAAACGAATTATCCGAGATAGATGGTTGTCAAAAAATGTTGGAAAGATCTTAATCCAGTAATGGATCGTATGGGATCATTGTAGCTGTAAGAATTTCTAAAAACAAATATAGTTAAAGTAAAATTTACTGGCTATAACTGGGTAAAATTTACTATTTTGTCTGGGTATAACAAACGATTTTGCGAACTCAAAATATTTTAACAACTGGTTCTAGCGAACCGGTGCGAACCGACTGAATAGCACCACTGTATATATACCAACTTTCCTACAAAGTCTATTGCCATCAGAACAATGTCTATCTTGTCAGCATTAGTTATTGCAAGTAAAATCAGTTTATAGATGTTCTTCAGTTTTCAACGCACTTGAAAACTTCGTTATTGAATTCCAAATGTGTGTATGTGTGTGTCTGTTATTTGCGATTTTTTTTAAAATTTTGAGCCCTCCATTCGATAGAGCACCAAAAACTATCTAAAGAAATCATGAAATTTTTCACGTCACTCTTACCGTTCCCGAGATATTGGCCAAAAAAAAAGTTCCAATTTAGGTAGATTTAAGGAGCCATATCTCGGGAACCGTAAGTCATGGAGAAATGATATTTTGCAAATTTTTCAATTTTGACCCTTCCATTTTGAGCATGTGTCTTCGTAAAATAACATACCATAGAACGTTTTAACAAAACTCTTAAACAAAACATGTGAAAACAATTTAGTTCTCAAGGAAATTATAAATGGATAGATATATTACAAGAATTGTTTAATGAGTATAATAATAATAAAGTACATAGAACAATTGGTATAAACCATGTAGAAGTTAATAAGAAAAATTAATTCTTTTTAAGTTTATTTTGGCAATGCTCTTGGAGCATTCTCAACTGGTTAATTTTTCTTTTTGCTTGAGGGAAAGTAAAATTGTGATTATTTTACTTAGAACAATTCTTAACGTACTGACAATATTGCATTGCCTAATGACTGCAGACTTTATAAGTTCAAGGTTATTAGAAAGGAACAAATGACGAAAGATCAAACGTTAACACTGATTTCTAATATTTTGCCTCTAAATCATTAACCTTGTCCGTGAGTAACCGTCGTAGATGGAGTTATTCCAGAAGCTTCTGATCAGGTTACAGGTTACAAAAACGAATGCACGTGTCTACGCTACTTATAACATAGGAAAATATATAAGAATGAATAAATTATATAATTAAAGTGGGTCAGATTTGAATGTCAAGTAGGGGCGAAAGTCAAATGAAGGTCGATCTTCCTAGTTCCTGATTCCTACCTACCTCAAAACCAACATTTGAGGAAGGAAATTATAAGCGTTACCAGAGGTTAAAAAAAAAAAAAAAAAAAAAAAAGTATTGGAATTAGTCGTGTTGTCATCATATCAGCATGTTAGAAATACAGCATATAATTTATGTTAAAATACAATGAAAAATAATAGTGCATACATTTCAATTGTTCGTTTTTTTATATATATAAAATAAAACCAACATTTCATAGAAATCTTCCTATAGAAACTAGAATTCCATGTATATCTTCCTATCAACTAAAAAATGTCTTTTAGTAAGAAAATATTAACGTTTTATATTCCCAAGATTTATTATCACAAATATCGTTTTTCCTCATATTATAATCATCTTTATTTTTACAAACAGTAAAATTTGATTCCATAAAAAGAAAAAAAAAAACGTGATGTGATGTACTATTTCTAAGTTGCACCTTGTCGTTGTAAGTACATTACACATCGTGTTATTCAGGTTTTCCGACTATTTAAAATTATCTAATATTAGAGAATACGAACTGGTAATATCGATGTAAAGATATCAATATTATCAATATACACGGTGTTTCAAAACAACACCGACAACGTTTGGAAAGTGATTCCTGATACCAAAGTAAGATAAAAAGTATAGACCAATCTGGGTGCACAAATGCTTCCTTTCGGAGTTATAGGCTGCCGAAAACATGAAAAAAAAAAAAAAAAAAAAACTTTAAAGGTCCATAGCTCTGATACTATGGGATCTACCGTAGTCGGGTCAAGACTTCACTTAGGAACTGGCATGTGCGCTATCCAAAAATTCATGTTTCACAGTCCTGCGGTACGATCTTTATAAAGGGAGTTAGGCTACAGGCCAATTTGAAGTACTCACCAACCACCTTTATAGAAATTGTTGCGGAAGTACCGCAGGATTCTGAAACATGGATATTTGGATAGGGCACGTATTAGTTCCTAAGTGAAGTTCGAATCAATCTTTTTTACGAGGAGGGAAACTTTTCCAAATATACAATTCAAGCATTTCATTTCACAGCGATGCAATATATATACCATGGTATGAATCATGTATTTTTTCTGAAAGGAGGAAAAAGTATTCCATTAAATAGGTATAGGATTAAGATGTATATAATGTATATACATGAAATTGAGAAGGGATAATATTTTCCTGTCAAAGAGGAAATTCTTCTTTGATTACTCCCCCTCCCCCTCCCTCTGCCCCGTTGATTGGAACCCTGAAAGCTAGTATAAGACATCTAAAGGAATTAAAAACAACTTCCCAGTTTAGTTTTGTCATGTTTAGTTTTACAGTGATTATGTTTAGTTTTAAAAGTTTACTTCTCCATAAATCATCTGCTAAAATAAATAATGGGTTCTGTGAAAATTAACACAGAGACAGTTCTTAGAAATATTTGGTGTGGAATTTTCATGCTGAAGAAAAAGGACCATTATTATTTATTAGTTATTGTGTTGATATTACTGAATTTGGTTGTAATTGCAACAAATCGTCAAAAATAAATATCTACCATAACTTTTCGGTATCTGTGGTCAGTACCGCACAATCTGACAAGAAAGGGGTGTATACTACATTATTTTATTATTATTATTATTATTTATTGATAAAATGCACTGATTATATATGAATATATGTGCATATACCATACAGGTATGTAAGTGTGTGTGACACAACCCAGTCGACCTTCAAAAACTTCATTCGGCCTTTCCCCACTCCCTGAAGCATCCACCAAGGTCAGTCCGTCCGTCCGTAAGACCGGTTCCTTTTTTTTTTTTTTTTTTCCTTTAGTAACTTTTGCTTGAAGTCCCCGCCCAAGTCAGGGAGGGAAACGACCGGCCAGCTATGAGGATTCTTCTTTCTCTCATTCTGGAACCAGAAAAGGCGCGCGTTTGGGAAAGAGAGAGAGAGAAAAGGAACTTTCATACCATTGGAATTACATTCACAGTGATGCTAACTGTTACTTATTTATATGCATACTAGTTAAGAAGCTGTATTGAAAAACGGAAATGGATATATAAAAGTATCGTTACTAGGGTTACCAGACGTCCGTCTTTTTAGCCGGACCGTCCGGTTTTTGGACATAATAATTAATGTCCGGCTTTGTACCCAAGCCGGACGCAATTTTGTCCTCTTTTTCGAGTTTGGGGACTAATTAATAAGACAAGTCAACAAAGTTTCATGATTGTCAGAATGGAGATATAATAAATAAGTTATTAGTACCATGATTTAATGAACCAAATTCCTTCATTTGACTCCTTGCTGTCTGCTGTTAGAAAGCTAAAAATGGATGATCTTAACATGGATGAATTCTATGATGAATATTGTTTACTGAAGGAAATAATTTCGTCTAGAAATGTTCAGGAACTTGTATCTGGTGAAGAAAAGTATGCACAAATTTCTCAGGATTGTTCGTCTCCTACAAATTTGAGGAATTTCAAATTCGTACCATCTTACATTTTTTTTTCATATCGAATTGTAATGCAGAATGTAAAAGAATATTGTCAACAATGCAATTACTTTGGACAGATGTTAGAAATAGAGTTAGTGTTGATAGTGTGAAGGCTGAACTTCAAATCTGTATGAAGGTGGTGGTGATTTTGAAGTATGTTTGTGCTTTGTGTGCCATAATGTATAATAGGTTCCTAAGTGACAAATCATTGATAGAAGCAGCTCAAACAGACAGACAAAAAAAAAAAAAAAAAAAAAAAAAAAAATAACTATCATTAGTATTGCTGCCTGCTAGTGAGTCATCATTTTGTAGTTGTACTTTTTGTATTAGTTTACTTTAATCATGTATTAATTTCTATATTTTTTTAAATATGCTGTTTCATATAACCTGGAAGCAAACTTAATTTTCGGTAAAAGCAATTTTTTAGTGATTTTTTTTTAAAAAAAATTCAAAGTGCCCTCCTTTCTGATTTTACAAATCTAGCAACACTAATCGTTACAAGTCAAAAATTTATGATTAATCAATTTAATAGTTCGGCAAAAACACAGGAATAAGCGATTCGTATAGAGATTTTAGATAAATAATAAAGAAAAAATTATATTTAAAGGAACAATGGTCCATTACAAAGCTGAAACCTCTAAATTACAAGAACGGTATTTTTTTTTTTTTTTTTTTTTTTTTTTTTAACTGAGTGAGCAAGCCTTTTCTGGGCTACTTTCCTTTTTTACATGGTTATCGAGAGAAAATTCTCAAACCGAAATTTTGGGAATACAAAAATTGTCGTTCCATTTACTTGGCATCGTCGTGGCTTCCAGTTAGTTTCACGTTTTCCCAAACGAGGTCACTGCTTATACCAATGAGTTTGCACCGCCTTGCAACTGAGTTATGAATTTTGTGCAAAAGACATTTCTCAACGTCGTTCTATCGCGGATAAAATCCAAAATTAATTCTGGAGCATTAGACATTTATAAAGTTGATAATATTTACATAAATAATCAGTGTTTAATGCAGAATTCGAAAATATTAAAAAGAAAGCACATTTAACAAAGCGATTGTCCAAATCCGTTATTACGTCGAAAGTAACATCAACAGTTCAGCAAACGTATATTAGTGCACCAACAGTAGATCGGAGATACAGGAGCGTATATTAATCATTTTATTAACAAATGAATAATACCGCGAAAAAAAAAAGAAGGCATGTGTAACTAATTTTAACACAATTTTGTACTCTCTGAAATGACTTATAAACCAACTTTTCGTTTTACTATCTGCTTTTGAGAAAGTAAATATACAAATTTGAAGAACTGAACACTCTTCAAATATTCAGGGGGGGGGGGGTAACTACTACCCTTACCCTCTGCTGTGCTGTACGTAGAATACATTTATTTGTTTTATTGTTGTTGTCTTTATTTTTCTGTTATCAATAGCTGAATATCATTAATAAAAATTATCGTAGTTTTTATTATAATTTCCTCCAAAATGTAGACAGAGCTTGAGTTTTAAATGGGATCACAAACGGACAGCAAATGGACAACGTTGCAATTACGTTTTGCTTTTGTCTTCTTACATAAAAAGAGCACTGCTCCAGATTCTTGAACGGTGTCAGTGCTAGTATAACGTGGGAGAAACGACTTATTAGAGATGATGAAGCAAAAAATATGATATGAATGAAAATACGAAACTTCAAATCCTTGCAACCATTGTGATGATACTATTGAGATCAGCAAAAAATGTATGATTCGTAACAATAGTACTACGTGGTTGGCTACTTACGCAAATTCTTTCTTGTGTTGCAAGGATTAAAAAAAAAAAAAAAAAAAAAAAATAGGTATAGTGTAGCTTGCACAGCAGGTTGTTTATTGTCTACTCTTTGTACTTAGCTAGTAGAGTTTTAAAATAAAAGCAATGCTATTGTACAGTTAGTGACAAAAGTTCTTTACGTTTGGTAAAATTTATTTTGGCAACCTATTCTCTATTAAGTAGGTTAAATTTACTTTGAGGAAAGTCTTTTAACATTGGTTGTACGGTATGTCTAGAACGGGAAATTTTTCAATCACAAAAAATTTATTATTTTTATGATTGTAGAATTTTGATTGGTTTGTTGGATTGGACTTATTGCGTCGTCCCTTTAAGCAACAAGGGCTATATGAGACTTGGACCAATGTGGATTCGAATAATTTGAGCCAGTGTTCGTACTTTGAGGGAATTTTGTTTTCTAATCTGGGGAAATTTCGTAGGTAAAATTAGCAAAAAAGGGATTTATTGATAAAACCTGAAAATCCAGGGAAATTCTCGCGCTGACTGATTGACTAACATAAATCCCTTTATTCTTCAGATAAACAAATGTAATAGGAATAGTTTGCGGTTTTTTTTTTTTTTTGTAAAAATACTAGAAGCAAAAAGCAAATGATTAATGTGGTTGGAACTTCCTTTAACATCGCTTAATTAATCTTATCATACAATTCTGTCATAGGAATTGCATATTCAACAACCTGGAGAAAATTTTATTTTTTAAAAAAAGGGGAAATTTTGTGTCAGTCGAGGGAAATTTTCTTAAGGAAACTTGCGAACACCGATATAAGCTTCCACCGGACTTTTCAGCGCCGAAGGCACGTACACGAGCCGTATAGCCATTGAGGGAACGCTAACAAACGTATTTTGAGATACGATTTATAGTGACCCTAGTAGATATTGTGAAATGTATGTTATCGAAAGTAAGAAAAAAAAATCACTGATACCAGACACTTCATAGAAAAATTGTGTATTTTATCTTACAAAATGAATGAAGAAAATGGCGCAATCCTCGGTCATACAAATATACCCAGTATGATACGCGGAATTTCTTTATCTTCAAAAAAACATGACGCTGAGTTATGTCACAATGTAGACGCTATTGGATATTTAAAAAAATAAAAAAAAATAATAAAAAAAAAGATTTCCTGTTTGAATACTGGGCGTGATACTAAAGTGAAATTTTTGTGAAGCTTTAGTAGTGATAAGAGAAATTAATTTTGTAACGTCCAGCAGTACAAAAGACGGAAATTGAACCAAGTACAGTGTACGAGCACATACTTTATGATTTATGATTTAAACGATCTTGAGGAAATACAATTATGTAAGTTGGTAACATTGATCTGATTTCGAGGTCATTGATGGTCGACCTTCAACTGAATGAACATCCTTGTACTATTTCATAGGGTTTTGTTTTATTTATCTCTCATCCCCTTTTTATTTCTCAACCCTCGTGGTCGTACCTCAACTTTCACGACGTTTTCAGACATAATAATTAAAGCGTTTAAGCTACTATCTACTATATACTTGTACATATATATAGTATCAGCTTCAAAAATAATATCCTGAAACATTTAAAAAAATCTTCTTCTGGAATAAGAATCCCTATAATTATGTGATACTAAATTACTGACTTTTCTTCCTCTTTAAAACATGCTTGAGGAAGACTTACTTAGTAATTAAACCATACAAATAGTTTAAGACTCAAAATCTTATGATCTGGCAATTGTGATCTACATTGAAAGCATGTAATTTCTTGTCACAGATCTTTTTTTTTTTTTTTTTTAAATATAAAATTTTATTTTAAAATAGGTTGTAGTGTTAAGACGCAGTTTGCATTTTGAAAGTGTAGCAAAGATATTTTCAAATATTTATTTGGCATTAATCGAGCAGACGGCTCTAGCAAATTTGGACATACAGTATTTCTTACATTTTCAGGTTAGGTTAAAGCAGAGCATACACTAAATGAAGAGCTCCATTATTACTTGCAGACTGACTTAGGTGGACTCAATATAAATATTATGTGGACGTATGGCATAAAAACTACAGTGCATAAACAGGAACCAACTTGTGCTATGTGGCCCAAGGTGACCAGAACTTTTACTTTCAAAAACGGGACGCATACGAATCGGCGACGGGGGGCGGAGGAGGGGGAATTCCACATTGCATTTTAGGACTCAGCAGTGTTTTCAGTTTACAAAATACTTAAGTAAGAATGATAGCACAGCGCTTCCAACTTAAGTACAACCCAACAATACTTTTAACTACTTGAACACTCAGAATTCCCACTCAATTTCCACTTGAACCACAGAATACTCAATTCTCATTTGAACATTCAAAAGTTCTAGGCACGGCTGAACTTTCCCAATGAGTGTTGGTACGGAAAAGCGTAGAATTTGTCTTGAACATTTACATTTTGAATAATAATTACAGGACACCTCGGTCATGTTTGCTTAAAAACGGGACATTTAGACGTCCCGTTTGAGAATCAGAAAAAAACGGGACTGTCCCGTTTGAAAATAAGGGACTGTCCCGGCTAAAACGGGACGTCTGGTCACCTTGATGTGGCCACTAAAAACACGAATTGTATCTGAGTCGGAGCAGGAGCGCAGCAAGAGGACCAAGTGGAAGTGAGGTGGTGCGTCCGTAGGGAACAGGCGCGTCAGCGACGGGAGGTTTACGCATAAACAAGGATAGTGGAAGAGCACACTTAAATACACAATACTTTCACTATCACTCAAAATTCATTTCAATGTACTGTGCACTCACAGTAATTACCTATATTCACACTCTCATTCCTTCACGAAAATGTTTCACATCGTATTTTACGTATAAATTTTCTATTTGGTAAAACCCTCTGTTCGAGTGAACCCATTTATTTGTTTAATTATTTTTACTTTCAATTTTGAATTGGGAATATGTAGGCAAAAAATAACAATACATTGCAATTTGACTGGGCAATCTGATGCCGACCAAAATTGTTCCCAATTTGAGCCCCACACATTCTAAAACCGGCCCTGCAAACAAAAATTTTACAGATAGTGTTTCACAAATTCTACGGAATGCACATAAGATTACAAATTAACCAAGTTAACTAATTGTTATTATTTATATGAAATAGCAGTGGTTACGTAAGCGAAGTATTATTTTGTAAGGCTTAAAGAATTTGTCTATGTATCTCTTGTTAGAGTGTCAATTCCATAACATAAGAATACTAGAAATAGTGAACGCATTCTCTAAATAATATTGATAAACGGAAATGTGTCATTCTATTGTTACTTGGACATAATTAATTGCATACGACGTAGAATCTCTTTATCGTAAATGAATTAGCCCAGTAATGAAGTCATTAGATATTCAAATCAGGGGCGTCATTTAGGGGGAAAGGGATGGGCATTTACCCCCCCCCCCCGAGTTTGAGGTGTGTATATAGATTTTATCAATAGAATAGTAGTAAGTCAGTGAAAAACGCGAAATTTTACTTATATCAAGGGGTCTTGCCCCCCAAGCAAAATCTGAAATGACGCTCCTGATTCAAATAATAATAATGAGTTCTTGTTTTCTTAGAAAAAGAAGTGAAGTAGGTAATGTCAGGAGTCGCTAGCAATGTCAAGGTGACTGTAAACTATAATGGAGCGTCCTTCAGCCATTTTTTATTTTTATTTATTTATTTATTTATTTATTTACCTATTTATTGACACTGGGGGCACGGTGGCTCATTAGTAAAGCGTTCACTTCTCGTGCGTGGAGTCCTTGGTTCGATTCCAGCTCGCGCCAAGTGAACTTTGTGGTGGATAAACACCGTGTGCGTGGGTTTCCTCGGGGTTCTGCCGTTTCCTCCCACTTTCTTCATTCCAACATTTTACACATTTCTCATCATCACCGTCTCCTTTAGTCTAACCGGCATAATCGTGGGACGTAAAACTCAAAAATTTCATTTCATTTCATTACTGCTCACTTACCGACCATTTCTCTTGATGCAGTAATATGCTATTTTTAACACTTTCCCTTCCACCCAGTGTTTGTATTTGAGGGAAATTTCCCTAATACAGGAAAATTTCGTAGGTTAAATTTAGCAAAAGGGGAAAAATGGGAAATTCTACCGCAAACTTGTTGACCAATATAAATCCTTATTTTTTTCTTTGTTCTTCAGAAATGAACTGATACAATAGCAATAGTGTGTGTATGTGTCTGTTCAAATCAAAGTAACAAAATTTGTACCCATTGTTCGCTGGGTGTATTTATGTGTATTTAAAAAAAAACGAAGGAAAAGTAAAAAATAGAAGCAAAAAACAAATGAACAAAACACATATTTTTGGCATTTCCTATAATATAGCTAAATTAATCTTATTATATAGCTTCTGTCATAGGAATTGGAAACTCAACAAAATGAAAACGAAAAGGGAAATTTTTGTGTCAGTCGAGGGAAATTTTCTTAAGGAAACCTCCGAAAACTGCTTCCACCTTGTCCATCTTTTTCATTCTACCGTATATTCAACGACGTCCCTCAAACTTCTTAGAAGCACACGATTTCAAAGAAATAGTAAGGAAAATGTACAAGAATCATAGAAATTATTATGTTTTCCGTCTAAAGTACAAATACGTCTGTATCACCTGCTAAACTGTCTCCGTTTACGGTTAAGAATGTAAATTATTATCTATATTATGTATTCAGATGCAGCTCACGATCTTGGCAACAAGAGTTAGAACAGGACATACGACGAATTCTGTTTCGTCAGAAGTATGATTAGAAAACCCGCTTCCCGTAAAGGATGGTCAAGTGTACATACAGTTTTTCTTGTAGCCTGATTGGACTGGAACGTATTTTCACTGCGGTAGCAACGACATGTTAGCCTTGAATTTGACTATTATGTACTAGCTGTACGTGTTAAGTACATAAGCAGCTGTATAACACCAACCAGCGGTTATGATACTTTACGTCAATGCACTGACCTTCAATATAAGCCTTTTTTTGTTTTATTTTAGTATTATATTTTTCATTTAAAAAAAGAAAAAAGAAAGAAAATATAATAAACATTTCTAACGGATTTGCATTTCCTTTCTTAAGAGTTTGACTCCATTTCAATCAATATCATCAAAAAAAAAAAAAAATGTATTAAAGCTTCAATCCTAGAAGAAATAAAGAAGTTTACAGTTAATTAGCGTGTCTTTATGTCAATGTTTATTTTATTTTAAAAAAAATGTTGGCAGCCCATTAAGTATAACGAAGTGCAATTAAATACGGTGTCATTTTCATAAGAACAAAGATGGCTAGTGTTAAAAAGAAAAATGAATGGATTACGAGTCTACGTAACGAACAAATATTTTATGCAGAATCTTTGAACGTTTCGTAGAAATATTTTGTTCCGCACAATATTAACTATAGTTCATTTCTTCAACTGAAGTGCAGTTTCTATACAAAGAATGATTTCTATGAAGCCATCTATGCGTGCCTGCTCGTGCTCTAAATAAGTCATCTTGCGGAAAACAGCCCCAATAACTAAATGTACAACCAGAACCCTAATTTCAAACAATTGACAGTCGGTTGTCAATTCTATGTGGAGTCTTCGTTGTCACAGTTCAAAATGTTGTCCTTTAATAAGAGTCTTCATCCCGGCGAAATTAAAATACCGCTAATTTTACAGTAATTATGTGATATCTTCAAATAGATAAAAGATAATCGAAATGTGGAACAAGAGCGCCCTAGACAATATTATTTTACATGAGAAACCGTTATCACGACTCACTCATCTGCTTTCGATTTCGAGCCATTTTGAGAATCGGCATTTATTTTCGCGTTTCTAAACAGCTGAAAACGGAAAGTCACTAGGTGACTTGTGATAACGGTACCTCGCGCAAAATAATATTGTCTAGGGTGCTCTTGTTCCATATTTCAATTATCTTTCATCTACTTAAAGTTATCACATAATTAATGTAAAATTAGCGGTATTTTAATTTCGCCGGGATGAAGACTCTTTAAGTTAGTGCTCGATTTCCTGTTCCCAAGACTAGCTTCCTTGTTCTTACATTACCTGATATTTGTTTCATATTAGTCATAGTATTGGGAAGAAAGAGCAGACAGAGTGGGTGTTAAGTCGTTGCAACCCTGCAAATGCGGTCAAGGGAAAAAGGGTTGTTGTTGTAAAAATCAGCATGGGACCTTAAAAGAAATTTGCCTATCCGCACTTCTATTGAGTGAACGCACTATACGTCTAATAGCCATCCAATACACATTTAATAAGGGTTCAATATATGATCTAGGTTTCTCATTGGAGTTTAGCTACGCCTAAGAATCCAATACACAAAATGTTGTACAAAAAATGCAGTACTGAAAGCATGTTTAAGAGTGTCAAGTATCTGCTCACTAGGGAATTTATCAGTGACAACACTGAATTATTAGGGCACTTATCAGTGAAAGCAATGAATTATCAGGGGAATTATGAGTGAAAAAGTGGATTATCAGGGCATTTATCAATGAAAACAGTAAATTATCAGGGCATCTTGAAAACAGTAAATTATCAGTGAAACAGTGAATTATCAGAGCAATTATCAGTGAAAACAGTAAATTATCAGGGCACTTATAGGTGAAAAGAGCATTTATCAGTGAAAACGCACTTTCGACGTTAGTATTAGGACCTGGAAGGGGAAAATGAAACTTCTTTATCTTCCAAAGCTTCCGAAACAAAATTTGCTTAAAAGAATAGCTACACATTTTCATGTGCCAACAATATTGAAGTTAAACTGTTCGCTTGGTTCATTAACAAAGTCTTGAGTTTAACAAACTGATTTTTATTAATATCTCAATTTCATAATTATTGCGTAAGATTGAACATTGAAAAGAAAAAAGGAGTTGCTACCGAACATGCCATGATATAAACAATTTCCTCCCATATGAACCCCGGTTTCACAGCCTGATACAATCAGACTGCATAGCTATATTTGTGTATAAAAGGATATTTGGTACAGTATCTGAAGGAAGATTGTTACTTCTTTTTAGTTGGTTCCTTGATTGGACTTTAGATAACACCGAGGCTATATCAGACGTGCATCTATAATTGAATCTGAGATCCAAACCACATGAGCTCCTACCAGGAGTCGAACCCAGGTCTCATGATCGAAGTCGCGCACGCTAACCATATAGTCAAGAAGGAGCTCAGTCACCTTTTGGAAATAAGATTTTTTTTTAATCATCCAACGTGAATAGAATATTTCGACGGACATAAGTTTGTATAGATAGAATTTTCATAAAGAGTTCATTAAAAAGGGTATTTCAGCTGTTCATAATGAAATATTGTTTATTTAGTTAAATAATAAGACACTAAGTTTTCAGAATCTCACAGAAGAAAGAGAAGTTGATTGACTTAGATTAACGAAATATCTTAGTTAATATTTGTTATCCGGTTCCTGTCCAATATTCCGGTGACCTTGGGAGATATGTCAAACAGGAAATCAATCAGTTGCTCTAACTCAGGATATTTTCATATCGCTAAACAGCTTGTGGTTTAGGAAATCTTTTAATTAAGGTCACACACATTAGTGGAATTCCGCCATTACCGTTTTACAAGGCAACTACAAAATGCCATCTTTCTGAGTTTTCTTTGGAATCAATATAATATTATACAATAAATTTTCAAGTTAATTTCTTTCTTGTTAAAAAAAAAAAAACAATCTTTGGGATAATTAATTTTATTTGTCAGTAAATTTCCTTTATTTAAGGAGTGAGATGGAAATAACCAAATTATAAACCCTTAAAAAATCTAAAATTTGAGAAAAGATCTGTTGAAGGGCGTGGCCGCCAAACCTGTACAATATATCACGGGTGTCAACCCCACTGGGAACGGTTCCCCAACATTTGTAAAACGGTTTTCGTCCCCTCCCCCCCCCCAATATTTCAAGATCTTAGGTCAAATATGACTCAAAAGAGGCTGAACCATGCAACAGTTTGCTACGTTCACAGAACAATGATAGTGGGTATGAAAAAAGTAGCACAAAACTTTGTTTTCAATTGTGAAAAAATAATTAGTTTTCGGGCCTACGAAGGTGTGACGGTAGAGTGGACTTGTAAAGTAATAAACTCTTTTCGTTTAGATAGTGAGCAGCAAAGACAATTTAGTGTAGCTTAAAAAATAATTTTCAACTATTTTTTTTAAACTAGTTTACATTGTTGAGCCTAATTTACATTAGCTGCAGGCTTGTAGGCCTAAAACCTGTTTTTAAAACTTTAAGTATTCACTTGACACTATCTTTTATTATTATTATTATTATTATTATTATTATTATTATTATTATTATTATTATTATTATTTTGTTCTTAAGAGTCTTCATCCCGGCGAAATTAAAATACCGCTAATTTTACAGTAATTATGTGATATCTTCAAATAGATAAAAGATAATCGAAATGTGGAACAAGAGCGCCCTAGACAATATCATTTTACATAAGAAACCGTTATCACGACTCACTTATCTGCTTTTGATTTCGAGCCATTTCGAAAATCGACATTTATTTTCGCGTTTCTAAACAGCTGAAAACGGAAAGCCACTAGGTGACTTATGATAACGGTACCTCACGCAAAATAATATTGTCTAGGGCGCTCTTGTTCCATATTTCAATTATCTTTTATCTATTTGAAGATATCACATAATTACTGTAAAATTAGCGGTATTTTAATTTCGCCGGGATGAAGACTCTTAACATACACTTGGTATCATTTAACTAAAATTGTAAATCAAGATTGAATTCTGCTGTTTAAATAAACAAAAACTGTAAGCTGTGTATGCATGTGTTTTTAGTACCACATTTTCTCTCACACACACACAAAAAAAAAGTAAAAATAAAATAAAAATTTTTAAGTTTTTGTTTGCTTTGTAAGTCAAAAATGTTTTAAAATGCAATGTACGAAGACTTTTTTTTTTAATTTAATGGGCGAGTACCGGTACCCCTGCTTTCTTGGAGGATTCCATACCCTCCAATTTCCCCATAGTCTACCCTCCCAAAGTTTATGTACTGCTGACGCCAATGCAATATATTGATACAAAATTTTGACTTACAACAAAATAAAAAGTAAATTAACAGAAGATGTACATAATGCTACTTTGGGATGCAGTACCTCTTATCACTATAAATATCGATTAAACTGGCAGTAGGTAAGTACTTCTAAGTGAAAAGCCCAGCCAAACAAGCCGAAAACTTCGGTTTTTATTGCTTGTGTGTTCTATTCATGTTTCCCTTAAATATAAGGGAACTCTTGAAATTCAGAGACCAATAAATGATACAATAGAACAACCTATTTCTCTTCTCAGTTATAAGAAGAAGTGGAATATTAGCGCCGACAGGGGAACAACCTAATAGGCGGAATCGATATGTTCTAGCGAAAAATTGGCAAAACAGCGATTATCAGATTGTTCTCTGAACTATTGCTGTTAAAATTCATTCATCAGGCATTTGACAAGATGTTAGGCAGCCAAAACGACATTTTGGATATGGTGGTTGCATAACTTACACTTGCTGGGAACAACTGCAATGCTCGTTTGAAAATCAATTAAGGCAACCAGCCCCAGACTGAACATAGCATCTAAAAGTATTATTGTTTTTTTTTTTTTTTTTAAAAACGAAAATCTCTGTTTCTTTCCTAAAACAGCAATCCCCCCCCCAAAAGAAAGCTGGTTTTACGTCTCTAATGGTTAAATTAACATGAACTGGATGCCCCCGTACATACTTCTTCACATGTGACAAGAATGTTATTTCCGTACGTACAGTATGTGTCTCATATACAACACTTGCACATATTGAACTATATATTAAAGTTTCTCTAAGTTGGATAGCATGATACAAGTGATATCTACTCTATGTTTATATAAGATACGTATGACAGTTATTCATTCACTTTCTATGTCGCATCATTTTCATTAGTAAATACACAATTCTTCTTTATCACCACGCGGCTCATGCGTTATCTACCCACCAGGTTTAGAAATAACCAATAGCACCTTTATTTATTATATTTATCTAATCTATGTATATGCTTTTTGATAACAATTATTGATTTCTCAGTATAGAGAAACTGCCACCAGTTACTATACGTGTTTCTATTGGAGCTTTCAATATATATAGTGTATAATTTGTGGGTAAGTTGCCTTTTTTGTTGTTCAATATCCCATGTAATAATAGGTTCATATAGTCGTGTGTTAACGAAATATCAGATAAGTGCTGTTATCGCTGTGATTTAAGGGATATAGGGAGAAGAGAGGATTTTATCTTAAGCGTTATGTGTACGACCTCTTCCATGATTGATTGAGTTCTCTTTGACTGAATGGGACAGTTCACTCATGTTTGGAAATTATACGAGTCCATTTTTCGGGCTTAATAAATGAACGCGATTCTGTGTATAGTAGAATTATAAACTAAATCAACTTTTCTTATCACCAGTAAAACTGACAAAATTCCATTAGGGCCACGTGCAGACTACAGTGAGTAAAATTTGTCCACTATTACAAAGGTTTAGCCATATGGCATAGTCATCAGGAGGCACAGAGAAAATTGACTTGCTTTCTCCTTTAATACTGTCACCAGGAGATTGTGATGTTCAAGGGGGGGAAAAGTTGGTTTTGTTTTGGTGTGAACTATAAGTATGGGTTTTGTATAAGTAAATAGCATGTTAGAGTTCGAATCCGGGCGAATGTTAGCCCCTGGTGAGACTAATGAATGCGAGTGTGAGTCTAACTGAGAATAGAGAGCCAGAGTTTGAGTCTAAGCGTTGAGAATAGCTAGCCAGAGCTTAAGCGAGTTTGAGTTTTTGAGCTATTATGAATCTGTATGAGTCCTGTATAAGTAAAGAGCATGTCAGAGAGACCGAACCTTTGCGAGTGTGAGCCCCCGATCAGATTAAAAAAAGAAAGAAAAAAGAAAACAAAGAAATTGAAATAGAAGCAGTTCTCTGTAAATCAAAGGAATTTGATTTTGAGTTTAGCGTCCCGTTCAGCAGCGAGGCTATTTGAGACGGGATCCCAACCGGCTGGAATTGAACCCGGGTCTCCCACGCCCAAGCCGCGTTCGCTATCCACATAGCCACATCGGTGCTCTACACCTCCAAGGAAAGGAAATATTTCTCTCCTTTTTTTTTTTTTTTTTCCTAAACTCCCGCCTGGACCACTTTTAGGGCTCCAAAAAGAGGGTGTGTTCAGGTAAATAAAAGACGCTTGGTAACTCTAATGTCAAATGTAAACTCAGGGTACCGGTAGCCGAACAAAGCAGTGTCAGGCAGTTTGTAAGATGAACACAGATCTAGCAAAATGAGGGTTCCAGGTTTTAGCCCCATTCTCTTGAATGATATGTTATGCAGAATTAAGATATGTATACAAAAATTATGCATGTCCTGAATCGATATGGTATTGGGTGCTTCAACCTCCTCCCTCGCCCGCTTTATGTGTACGCCAATACACGCATAATTTGTGGAACTGAATAGAGAATCAGAATTTCATCATTTCTTTTACAATTAACTTAGAATTGGCTGCATATTTACAGCACGGGTTCCATTTGTCGGATTCTTTAGAGTAGTAGTTGCTACGAATTCTTAAGGAGTTATAAGGAGTCAGAGGCTTGCCACTGGTTTATAAATAATTGTGAATTCCACCAATGCTGTCCAGGCCCTATCCAGGGGGGGTCTAGGGAGCCTACCCCCTAAATTTTTACTGCCCTCCCTAAAATTTTCACGGTAGGCTTGCAAATGAACTATAATATGGTGATGAACTATTATATGGTTGGATGCCACCCCCCGTATATTTTTGGGCTGGCTGCGGGCCTGATGCTGTCTACATTATGATACACGTTAGCAATGTACTGTATAGGGTTTCTAATATAAAATTTGATTTCAGCATGCCAGGGTTTAGGTATTTTACGTCCTTGGGACCAATAAAATTTTGTCTGTATTTCAGTAGAACTACGTATAGGCCTAAACAATACTGTCGCGTCTATTTGCGCTTGCACTGAACAACCAACAGCGGGGTGGGGCGTATATAATGAAGTGCGCGAATTAACGCTGTCAGCCAATAAGCTAGCACCAGTAGCGTCATAACAAGAAAAGTTAAGGGTCTTCATTACAGCGAAATTAAACTACCGCTAAGTTTAGAGTTTTTCTGTAATATCTTCAAAACAAATAAAAATATTCGAAAAACAGAAACGTAGTGAACTAAACAATACGATTTTGCATGTGATATCTTTACCGCAATTCACCTATCTGATTTTGGTATGCCGCTATTTACAGAACCCGCAAAAAATGTTAAATTTATCTACAATTCCAAATCGAAAGCAGATAGATGAGTTGTGATAACGGTATCACATGTAAAATCCTATTGTCTAGTTCACTACGTTTCCGCTTTTCGAATGTTTTTATTTGTTTTGAAGATATTACAGAAAAACTCTAAAATTAATGGTAGTTTAATTTCGCTTTAGCGAAGACCCTTAAGTCACCCTGTAATAACAACATTGTTTTCAGCGCAGATCTTCCTTAAATTTCTCTGTAGTGGACAGCTTCTCACTTCCACGAATACCATAATTCAAATTAGACTTTTTAATATACCGCCTTGATCCCAGGTCTCTGTGGACCATATATAAATAAGGCCCGTCAATAAGCACAAATAGGGCTAAACGTGTTACATTATGTACTCACTAGCTTATAAATGAAAACTTATTGTTAGTCACATCATTAAAACATGTGCATGGATAATAAATACAAACTTGAAACATAAATAAAAGCAATCACATTCACGTCATGTTTGTAATACAGAAACATGAAAAAAAAAAGTTTTATATATTTATATATTGTGACCTACTTTTGGGATATATTTTGGTGTTGACCAACATCTTTCATGGCGGTATAATCAAAGTGAATGGCTACGTACCGCCGCACCGAAACCGAACAGGGCAGCGCTCTCAGAACTATAACCAATAATAAAAACACCGCGGAATTCAAGGTCCAAAACGAAAAAACGAAAAGGAAAGAGAGAGAGAGAAATTAAAAAAAAAAATAGAATGAAAGAAGAAATGGTCTGCAAAGAAAAAATAAAAATGACCTTGAAGTTTCAGTTTACACCGGAAGTTTAGTTTTCTCTACCTTTTCTTCCCCTCCTCTTTCTTTGCTCCAGTATCAACCATTTTCCCAGACTTATCCCCATTTTTCCTACCTCCTTCTCAGACAAGGCAATTCATTCTTCAGTTGTTACACGTACAGGATTGGAAATATTTTAATTTCAAAAGATTATTTGAGAAATAACGAAAATTATCATTACGCTTGTTGAGCCATTCTGAATATGTTTGTTGGTACAGCATAACAAACGCCATAGATATAAAGCAAACAAGTTGATTTATTTAAGGACTTATATTTGGTTTATTAGGGTGACCAGATAAGAGATATACTCTCCTGGAGGTTCCTACAAATCAGGCCCCCTTAACTTCAGCCTCCCCCCCCCCCACACACATTTTGGGGCTGGCTACAGGCCTGCTACAAATACTCTATACTATTTTTTCCTGGCCAAAATCATTGCTTTATACTCTTTTTTTGGATCAAAAGATCCAATATATTTCAGGCAAAAATTTTCTAGTGGACCTTATACAAGGTATCTCATATAATGTAGACAAACCCAAACTATCACTTAACTCACTATGATGTGCTTATTACTTAAAAAAGTACGAAAAGTCGATTTAGGGGCCGTTCAAAAATTTTGTGGCTCCTGATCCAAAAATGCATCAAAAGATGCAATATAGATTTCAATGAAAAATTTTCGTGTACGCCTTTTATCTGGAGAACTTCATACAGTGTAGCCAAACCTAAGCTATACCTTAACTCAGTATGATGTACTTATTTGGTAAAGAATACGAAAACTTGATTTAGGGGCCGTTCAAAAATATTGGAGCCCCTGATGCAAAAAATAATTATTAGCCTAGATCGCAATCTTTTGATCCATTATTATTATTATTATTATTATTATTATTATTATTATTATTATTATTATTATTATTATTATTATTATTTTGGATCATTACTAAAATTCTTGTTCTGTGTTTCATTAAACTGATTTGACATAAAAGCATTCAAAACTTAGAAGTTCTTATTAATCACTTTTAGTAATCTCAAGAAATGAAGAAACGGTGGCTTAATATTTCATTCTTGGAACCAGTGGCGTAGGGAAGGGGGCACAGAGCCCCCCCCCCAAAGAGGTCCGACAATGTACTTTGGTACTTTGATGTTTGTAATTTTTTAAATATATTTTTGTTTATAATTTTTCTATATGTACCTATAACAGCACTTGCCCCCCCCCCCCAAAACACATCCTGGCTACGCTACTGCTTGGAACCGAACTCAGGTCAAGAAGTAATAAATTCTGAACGTGTCAAAACTAAAAGAAAATAGGACCTCCTCTGCAAAGGGTCAGTCAGTTTATCATTTATTCATTTCATTTACAGTTGAGCATTCCTTTCATCATTGAGGATCCTACGGGATTTGGACCTACAGCTTTGAAGTGGAATTCAAAACACCGAAATGCGTTCAATTTTTTTCAAGGATCTCCGACCGGGAATCGAATCCAGGCGACCGTGCACCAAAGTCACGCACGCTACCCACCAATATGAGGAAATCGCCACCCCATACCAACTTTTTTTCATAACATATTTAAAACATCTTAACATATTTCTTAAGTTAAAAAGGAAAAAAAAAATCTGAAATAAGGCACTGATAAACACCATATAAGATAATTTCAGTCGTACCAATACGGATGATTTACCGTAATTTTCCAACCTTGTATCGGAAGCCCTTGTACTTTTTCTTCGTTGGCATTCCACTCTCACCATGATGGCCCTTCCTGTTTGCCGCCCGCGATGTGATGTTTTTGTTAAAGAATTAGACCACCTTTCACGTCGTCGGAAGGGTGCGTTCAAGAAAGAAAAGAAAAGGAGAGTAATTCACTCCATTCCCTCTTCACGAGACAACAGTGGTGCCAGCTCAAAAAGTGAATAAATATGAAGTTTTTACGGAGAAATATCACATTTACATTTCTTGGAGAAAACCCTATAAAAAGCAGCGTACGCTTAAAAGTTTTTCAAAACAAACATGAATTAGCTTTGTAAACACTTTACCTGGAGTTCTATATTATCAAATTTGAGTTTATTCATTCTTTCACATTTTACTCTAAGTAGAAGTTATTTCCAATCTGAAGAACGGTGTTACATGTAAAAGATAAGTATATAATAATAATAATAATAATAATAATAATAATAATAATAATAATAATAATAATAATAATAATAATAATAATAATAATAATAATAATAATAATAATAATAAATAAATAAATAAATAAATAAATAAATAAATAATCGTTGACCTGTACAGTATTTGAAGGATTGAACAATTCTCTTGTCGCCTACACTTTTGTTATTATTATTCAATGCTCTTCAACAGCTGAAATGAAATGAAATGTAATCTTTCACTTTTACGTCCCGCGTTTATGCCGGTTAAGCTAAAGGAGACAGTGATGATGAGAAATAAATGAAATGGTGGAATGAAGAAAATGGGACGAAACGGGAAAACTCCGAGAAAACCCCAACACACGGTGTTTGTCCATCACAAAGTTCACTTGGCTTGAGCGGAGATCGAACCAAGGAACCCGCACGCACCAGAGGTGAACATCCAAACAGCTGTAAAGTTAGTGTTTGTGCTTTATGTTCACATATTCCCAGGTACGATTCCTGATTTTGACAGATTTACTGTACTTACTGAATACCGAGAAAGCAATCGAAATCTTTACTCGAATTAAGATTTTCTTATGAAGTGCCGGCCGGCCTAGGCAGACAGAAATAACGAAGATAGCAGATAACGTTCTGACCGACGATTACTCCCCCGTCCCCCTCCCAAAAGAAATAAAAAAAAATAGCTGGCAGGCCATTGCCCTTACCCGTAAGAATCTAATGAATTGACTTTGATCTTTCAGGTTTCAGCTCAGCTACAAAAATAGTTTATTTTCTTGATAGTTTTTTTTTTTTTTTTAGAGGAAATATTTTGCCACAAAATAGCAATAGCTAGCAACTCTGTACCCTCCCGTACGCGGGAAAGAGCATATGCTCGCATTGCGCTTGCGTGAATGGAAACTTCCACTGCAAATATTTCTATACAAGGAACAGCGTACGCTATCCGATTCCCGCCCTGAATTTCATTCTCGTAATACTATAGGAGGGAACGCAGCAGGCGTACCATCTTTTCCAACAGGAAAAAAAAAATAGCTCGGCTGCCAGGGGTGAGGTAAAGGGCGACCATCTCTCTTCTTTACAAGTGAAGAACAACCAGGAAGAATAGTTTCCTCTCTTAATCGCAGTAGCTTGCGAAATTGCAAGAAGCAAGATAAAACTGCAGTAGAATTCAGAAATCACAAGTATTAGTGCACTTATTTTTAGAATTGTACTGGCATTAACGATGTCGTTAAGATATACTGTAAAAGTATAACAGGTATGTTCTTATTAGACTTAATGGTGTAAGCAAGCTTCTATCGTCCAACACATCTTACGTTTACTTCCGTTTGTATGCTGGCTTGTAAAAGTTATCGATTTTGATGAAGCTTCGGATGCTTTTTTTTTTTCTTTCTTTTAAGGCCTTCCAACAGCCTGGTTGTTTGGTATTGAAATTGGTCTAGGATAGGGCCTTAAAATCAACTCAAAGTTCGGAAGTTTGCGCATATAGGCCTACGTATACAATATGAAACTAAAATCATAGTTGGCATTTTTAAAAATTCAATTTTGAAGAAATACGACATATATCTTCTTTCAGTCTTTAACTCCTCTATCGCATGGTGTTGATACCGATCAATGATACAGGCATCCCACAATGAATCATACTTTAAAAAAAACACACTCTATATGACGTGTGCTTTGTTTTAGGTTTAACGATTATCTCTTGTTTGTTGACGATAAGGGAAGAAGTTCTAAAAAAAATCATTATCACTTTTGTTCATTAATTCATTAATTGTAAGATTCCTTTACACTAGCAGGGAGTATAGCTGTTATACCTGACGGTACACGCACATACCAGCCTTAACGAGACACACTTCTCACTCCTGTTAAGAACTCACAGAACTCATTAGGGATGGCCAATTCCGGAATTTTTACTTTTCGGGATCCGGAAGTAAAATCAGAAAAATTCCGATTTCGGAAAAATTCCGGAATTTTTCTAAATTTCGAAATTGACTAAATTCCGGATTTTTCCGAAATCTAGAAGGTGAAATTTCCGATTCCGGAAAATGAATTATCCGGATTTCGGAAAATATTGGCCATCCCTAATACACATAGATACCTCCTAGCATACACTCAATTTATATCCGAATCCCAGATATCCGTATAAGGATCATACTGAATAGGATTTGTTAATACCGGTTTTGAGAAAGTGTTTGGGAACAAATACTACGCCTATATAAACATTCAACAAAGATCTTTTGCGAACCTGATTCTCTATATCTTTGCATTTTTGGTACTAGTGCTATTAAAATCCAAATAATTCATTATTCAAATGAAATATTTTATTCGAATAATTTTAACAGCATTATTCGATATTATAGAAACATTGGTTAAAAAAAATAATAATAATAATACAATGTTAACACGTGCATTATAAATCGTTTCACATAAAAATTGAAAGACGCAAGCGAAAGGACCTGCTTAGTCATATATTTTGAAAGCTCAAAGAATAACAACGGAAGTGTACGGGTAAAAATACTCGATTAACATCCCTATATATTAATAATAGTATTGGGTACAAGGAAGGTTTTTTAGTTTTTTTAGAAAAATCGAAACCGGTTTTTGGAAACTTTCAAAAGAACGGTTTAGTTTTCTATCAAAAACGTGTTTCAGTTTTAAAACAGGTTCGGTGAATCGATCCAATGAAGTCGGTTCTTAACTCTACGCTCTATATTTTCTGGCCAAAATTAATGGCGATTCATCAAGTAGTTGTTAAGATATTTCATTATATATTTCGGTGTAGTGCGTTTCTTGAACCGAGTAGTGCAGTTCGTATATAAAGAATTCCGCCTTCTGCATGTGGTGGCTCGTACCATAAATAAGTCATCGTCAGAGGGATTTTTGCGGAAGACGCCCGTGACAACTAAATGGCCAACCAAAACCCTCATTTCAAGCAATTGACAGTAGCTTGTCAATTCCACATGTAGTCTTGGTTGCCACAGTTCAAAATGCTCGATTGATTCCCTGTTCCCAAGCTTAGTTTCCTTTGTTCAAGTCCTAACATCTGTTTCATATTGCGTTAGCCATAAGCCACATTGTCACGTTAGAAGAACTTGTAGCTGTCATAAAATAAATAAATAAATAAATAAAAATCTTGAAACCCTACCATATTTCACCATGTACACATAGTCTTGAAAGGGTCATAAAACATTTTTTCCGTCTTGCAAGGAGTTGAACGATTCGCAACTTTCTGGGACGTCTTGCTTGCTACCTAATATCGCCCTCCCGCTGATATAAAAGAAAAACCAGTTTCGCCGCTTCCGAAACAACGGATTCTATTGGACAGGGAGGGGAAGTGCACGAAAATACACGTTTTTAATGAGGAGGTTCACTGTTTGTCCACTAGAGTGCAGTGTTGCATGTGTGAAGAAACCTTTCTTGCTTTCAAGAAGTTGTAACATGTAAAAAGTAAATAGAAAGATCGGATTGCAAGTTTTTTTTTTTTTTTTTAAATGACAGCTACAAGATTCATTTAACGTGGCAATGTGGCTATAGATACAGTGGGTGTTAAAGACGTTGCAACCCCGCAAATGCGGTCAAAAGAGGGAAGGAAGGGAAAGAGAATAAGCATGCGAACTTGAAAGAGTTGAGTTGATTTTGAGTTTAACGTCCCGTTCAGCAGCGAGGCTATATGAGACGTGGACGTACTGATTAACGTGGAATCCGAACCACATGAGCTCCCGCCGGGAATCGAACCCGGGTCTCCCACGCCAAAGGCGCGTACGCTAACCGCTTAGCCACGGAGGAGCTCGAACTTGAAAGAAATTTGCCGAAGTGCACTCCTATTGAGTAAACACACTATAAACCAAACCTTTTTACCTAAAAAAAAAAAGAAAGAAAAAAAAGGAAAAGAGCTTGAGAATATGGAGGTCCTCCGTATTTTCCGAAGATTACAATTTTCTAAAATGGAAAACATGTCTGATTTTCAATTTGATTCTTGTTTACGTGAAACATTGAATTGCGCAATTGCTATTATTATTATTATTTTCTTTCTTTCTGAATTGGTAAGTTAAATTCCATGTGCATGTAAGGCACGTTATAAAACTTACGATTCGACCTCCAAATCAGCGAGTTCGCTGACCCCATTGCAAGTTTCTGACCATATATATATGTATATATATATTGCTAGTTTTACAACTCCATAAATTTCAGATGCGACGACGGCCCGACGAGCAGCTACTGATTAGTTATCCTTGTATAGAGTCTGTCTGTGGTTGAGAGGAAACATTTTTCTTTATTCTGTGGTTTTAAAAAGAAGAAGAAAAGAGTTTTAAGTTTTACGTCCTATGGTTATGCCGACTAGGCTAAAGGGGAAGAAGAAAAGAAATGTGCAGAAAAACAGAAGCTATAATTTTTACACGTGTTATTATTTTTGTGTGTGTTATTTACTTTATGTCAACAAATCTTTGCTTTGTCCGAATATGAAATAGGTCATACTCTTTACGAGTTTACTATGCCACAGCTCAGTAGCATGTAATATATATAATAAACCACTCTAAACTATTTCCCAGTATACATTCCTGTGTTTTAAAAAGAACATGGCCGCCAGGCCTGAAAGTTCACTTTCAAGTTAAAGATTGTCCATTGCTTAACCTTGACTTCACTGTCTGTCGTTCGTTCGTTCCACCAAAGTCCAACCTTACAATATAAACAAAACAGACACAAAAAGGGTTTTTAGTCACTTAGTTTTAAACAAAGAGCGATCAGTAGCAAGTTAAACAATATACGTACATACAAACTTGCAATGAAAGGTTGGCATTATAACAGACTAGCTGCATAGACATGTGTGTGAGTGTGAGTGATAACAGCATTTTATGGTCGACCAAAACAATAACGTTATGTACTCCGCCTTCATTGTGTTTCAAAGCATAGCATAAATCTTTTCTCTTTTAAGTTAAAAAAATGGAGAAAAAAGTAACTAAGAATACATCAACATGTATGAAGAAATAAAGAACGAAAGAGGCTAAAACTAAAGACTTAAAATTCGTACAAATCTCTTCATATCTTTTGTTTTTATGGTCTCCATCTTGTACTCTCCTAATCTGAGGCTAACCACAGGGTGGTGTTAAGACTACAACACAACAGAGCAGAATTCGCTTTCGAAATTAAATCTCTTTCAAAACCATCAATTTGGTTGATTGTAGTCAAATGATCTCATCATATCCATAAAATGGTGCATGTTGGGTAAAGAAGTACCATAACCTACAATAAATGTAGTTGTAAGTAATTCACTATATAATAAATCTGATCTTATAATGATTGTATTGACTCAAAATGTAGCTGTATGTTATTATTATTATTATTATTATTATTATTATTATTATGACATAAAGGGGTGAATTTGGATTTAAACGGTATCGGAAGTGTCACTGTTCGTCTCAGTGACCCCGAAAAATATGGATTCGACGCTAATATCGGTCATTTTCGATTATTTTTAAATATCTTCCCATCACTCCCCCCCCCCCCAAAGTTGCACCGTGAAAGTGAAATGATAGAAAAACAACCTAGGCCCGAACCTCATCTATGTTGAAAATTTGATCGAGATCGGTAGGGTGATTCAAGAGGTATAAAATCACATAGTGCCTTTCATTTGTATTTATTTATTTATTTATTTATTGAACAAATTCCCAGATACAGCATAACTTTGCCATTTTACACAGGGACATGCTAACAAAAGGAAAAAAAAAACAAGATAACAATAACAACAACATAGAAAAAAAAGAGTGTAAGAGTAAAACTATTCCGTCAAAGCTCGTTTAATTGCTCTTTCAAACACTGGGTAGCTCGAAAAAATGTCCACATCAGTTGTTACTTGATTATAACAGTTTGGTATTCTATAAAAAAGAGACCTCTGTATAACAGCCAACCTAGGACGGGCAAGATGGAATAGGTGGGTATTCCGGGTGATGCGGGAAGGGACACGTAAGGATAGTTCCTGAAGTAATATTTCCGATCTTAAGTCTCCATTAACTATTTTATGTAGATATTTCAGGTCAGAGATAGTTCTGCGTACTTCAGGAGTCTGAATATTAAGATGTCGCAAGAGTTCCTTCTTAGATAATATTCGAAGTGCAGGAACACGAAAACGGACTATAGCGATGAAGAAATTGAGAACAGAATCAAGTCTGGAGAGATGTGTAGGTGCTGCCATGGCCCATATGGGAGAGCAGTATTCGATCTTGGGCGCTATTAATGTCTTATAAAAAGTTGCTAATGAAGAAACAGTGCGTAGTTCGGTGAATCGATAAAGAAGTCCCAACATGCGCATTGAATTCTTTAGTATTGAGGAGATGTGGTCAGAGAATGTGAGTTTTGAATCAAAGATGACACCAAGATCATTATGACTAGCAGAATGTGTGATAGGGGAATCGTTGATATGGTATGTGGAGGGAACAGGAGACTTTTTCAAAGTAATAGTAATACTGTCACATTTCTTACTGTTGAGTTTCAAGTGCCACATTTCACACCAGCCTGTAAGGTATATAGGCTAATAGATAGATTTATATGTTAGAATATATAGAAGATTATAATACACAATTCAGTGTTGCCTTAAAGTCCAAACTGTGCATAGCGTTTACCAAAAGAAACCGTATCATACGATTTGCAAATTGTACATGGTAACAGAGATTATCTCACAAGTCAGTGCGTGCTTCATGTATTATCTGTTTATGTAGCTATGCATTTTACAATTTTCGTGTATATTATCCAAGCAGAAGGTATTTATTCCAATGACAATTACTTTTTACTTGTATCTTTATTCAGGGTGGCGCAAAGCCAACTGACACACTTCAAAGTTGAATATTAAGCAGGCGCGATAGCTTGGAGTGGGTTGTGGATGGGAAATTGAAACAGGATACGATGCTATTTCATAAGAAAACATTCAGTTACCACGGACGTCGTTGCATCGTTGAACAACGTGTTTCGTGATCGTATTTATTGCGAGATGAAGTCAGTTATTATAAGAGCATCGATTCTTCAGACAAATTTTCGTGGTTAACTGACGACATGGCTCCAAAGGTCCATTATAACTCTTACAGCATTCTTATTAAATGGCGTCCTATCCTCTTCCAATTCCCCATCCACAACCCACTCCACGCTATCGCGCCTTAGCAATATTCCACTTTGAAACGTATCTGCGCCACCCTGCACAATATACAGTGCTAGAGGAAAGTCTGAATAAAATTTCACGGACATTATCCTCATGCCCAAATTCTCGTTCAAAATTGAATGGGGACCAATCCGATTGAATGGTTTACGCTTGGATATCGCCAAGATTTTGGCAAAATTTGATCCAAAATCGCTGCTCAAGTTTTTTCTGTCATTTTACGGGAAAAAAAAAAAAAACTGAAATCTAACGACCGCTCATTACACGTCTTCACTCGTTGGCCGTCTGCAAGCGACTGACCCACGCTTTCAGCGATCGGGAAAAGATCACGACTGCGCATGCGTGTCCCCCTCTACATCTACACTGAAGAACGTCTTCTGCGATTTCATTTGTTTATGCGGGGAAAAAAAATAAGGTTCGATACTTTTTGAATACACCTCGTATGACAATAGAGAAATATTTTCCGTTGTACAAGTTTTGCTTTCAGTAGGCTTAACTCTTGATTTATTGCTTTCAGTAGACTTAACTCTGATTTATTTCTTTCAGTAGATTTAACTCTGATTTATTGCTTTCAGTAGACTTAACTCTGATTTATTGCTTTCAGTAGACTTAACTCTGATTTATTGCTTTCAGTAGACTTAACTCTGATTTATTGCTTTCAGTAGATTTAACTCTGATTTATTGCTTTCAGTAGACTTAACTCTGATTTATTGCTTTCAGTAGACTTAACTCTGATTTATTGCTTTCAGTAGACTTAACTCTGATTTATCGCTTTCAGTAGATTTAACTCTGATTTATTGCTTTCAGTAGACTTAACTCTGATTTATTGCTTTCAGTAGACTTAACTCTGATTTATTGCTTTCAGTAGACTTAACTCTGATTTAACTCCTCGCTGAGCAAAACAATACACTTATTATAAAACTTACTAACGGGTAACAGTTTCGCCAATTATCTACTTGGCTTTATCAGCGAAAACGAGACGAGAAATACATCGTAAAACTCAAATCGAGACGAGACTAAAATACTAATTACAATTAAAAGTGATCTCATATTTGAAGCAGTAAATATGTTGAAAATGCAAATATCTTAGAGTAGTGTAATATTTAACCTTTTTTTTATTTTATTTGGCTACACATGCTTTAATATTAATACACACAATTATAACAACAATGTCTTGATGTGATTCAGAAGCAAAAGTAAACACATTTGAACAGTTCTCTTAAGCAATTTGCTGAAAAATTCATTAGTAGCGATAAATGATCAGCTTGACAATTGAAATCATTCCAAATGTATATATGAAGACCAATCTTATTCATATTTAACAATGGTATTGCGATTTAGAGAAACAATTTTTGGCAGTTCCGAAAAGTGTATACGAATGACGGACATAGCAGACGGACTCATCTTGACTGGCTAGTACAGACTCGACCCTGCTTGCGTCTTTTTTCTTCGGATGGTGACCGTAAGACGTAGAGTAGTATCATTATTTCCACCAGGCTGGTAAAATGTGACAAAGGACTTCAGTTCAGGTACAGGTACGAAGAAATTTTCCACATTTCCAGTATCACATAAAGTCTTATATTGGGCAATCGGATATGATACCTCGTACTGGAAATGGTCTGCCTTTTCAGCTTGTCCGAGATACTGGACATAAAGTCTTGACGAAAGTCTTGACGATATTATATTCTCATTCCCATCTGTGACTGCACGTATGAAAAACAGGCCCCATCGTGGTACCCGGCACAGAGAGAAATAAGTAGAATCTTTTCTGGGTTTAAATTGCGTTTGCCAGGTTATTGCGTTTGTGGTCGTGTCTCTCACGCACTCAGCGGCGCCATGAGATTTCACAAGATGTTCTTGGACGTTATCTTTGTCGAGTCGATATTTGCAAGTGTCCACTGGGCATCTGAAGCGCGGTATTCTTTCCACGCGCTGCTTCTTGGCGGAATTCCCATGTCTACTGTGATCACCTTGCATCTGATTCATTTGCCCTGCTATAATCTAACAGATATCCGAAAAACTGATTAATTTCTTCTACTTTGGTTTGAAGTTACGATGTTTTATGACAAAACCTGACTTAATTAATAAGCTTGCGGCCACCAACACAACGCTTCAGCAATAATTCATAACATTGTTACTGTCAACAATGTAAGATAATTAAATAAATAGGTAATTATATACTTTTTTTTTAAAAAAATCTTAATTGTAACATTTTCGAACAGATAAAACTCATACCAAGGAGAACAAGTAATATGAACCCAAAGTCAACTGACTTCCAAAAACCAGTGATAAGAAAGCAGGGGCGGATCCAGGGGAAGCGATCGCCCCCCCCCCAGAAGAGGAAACTTTCTTATTTTATATATATAAATAAAACCCATCCCAATGTTTGGAGCCATTAAGAGTAGCAGTATGACAACCCACCGCCCCCTCCCTAGAAGTCGGTCCTGGATCCGCCCCTGTAAGAAAGAGTTCCGGAAGCAATCAGATTCGGATTCCTACAATACAGTACAATCAGACATAATAGGACGTATACGAAACTATATGGTATATATCCATCTATAGTTTAGCGTATATGTATGGTGTATATCCATCTATAGTCTAGCGTATATATATGGTGTATATCTATCTATAGTCTAGCGTATATGTGTCTTACCAGGAATGCTTCCAAAGTTGATCCTTGAATCTGGGGACAACCTATATATTTCCTGAAAGGGTTTGTCGAACGAGTTCCAAACAGGTTTCAATTCCTTGCCCGGAACTGACCCCACCCATTCAGGAGTGGAAATATATATATAGAACAGCCATAGATCAAAGTGTTCTGCATGATTAGTAGGAGGCTCCGTTGAAGTACAGGAATGGGAATCTTGAGCCACTCGCCCTGGCAGACTTTCCAGAGGCCACAGATAGTAGTGACATAACGAGATGCAAATATCCTCTTTACAATAGGCCAATCCCACAAAAATCCATGGAACTGGTATCAGATGGCTTGACTAACCCTGGATGACGGTTTTACCGCCATCTGTTGGAGAAATCTGTGTGTAGTACGGGATATATGTGATGGGATCCATATGCACGCAAACTTGATTTATTGCATTTCCATACAAATGGAGCAGATTTTGTATATAAATTGGTGTAAGGATGCGTTGTGGTAAAGGTGATTTTTTTTTTTTTTTCAGTTTTTAGGCATCTGCCGAATCGTTAACTTGCCTTCATACCAGTATCCCGTGACAACCAGAAATCCCTTCGAGAAACTTGGTTTGCATGCATTGACGGATGAAGTGAAAACAGGTTTTTGCGTCTCGTAAGGTGTACGCTACGGCTCGAATTTTGCCACAATCTGATACGTAAATCCATGCTTCCTCGTGTGTGGCAACGAACTCCCACTTTTCCCCTGATGGATTTTGTACGTAGAAGCGCCTACCTACAGTGGATCTTTCTATCCTTCCGGTGAGCTGCAGTAAAGACATGTCCAAGACTTTTTAAACACCATCCGAAGCTTTAATTTGCCACGTATAATACAGTTCACAGTTAACTGTGTTAACGTGCAATCGTCCTGCCATCACATATTGTTTAGGAGAGTTTTTCTGCAGGATTATTCGGCGAACTTCCGAACTATGGGTGGAGAAGAGCTGGAACGTCATGGTGTATATGTCCTTCATTACACTTGAGTTATTTACTATTTTTTTAAACGGGTTAACTTTAGAATTATATAGATTTTTATGTACTGTATATATATACGGTATATGAATGAAAGTGTCTACGTTTGTGACTTGATAACTCTTGAACCACTGGTCCGATCTCAATCAAATTTTCAACATAGATTAGGTTCGGGTCTGGGATAATTTTTACCATATCACTTTGACTATGCAACTTAGGGGAGGGGTGAAGATATTTAAAAATGATCACAAATAACCGACATTAGTGTCGAATCTATAGTTTTCGGGGCCGTTGAGATGAACAGTGACACTTCCGATACCATTTAAATCCAAATTCTGCCCTGCAACTTGAGGGAGGGAGAGATACGTAAAAAAATAATCGAAAATGACCAATATTAGTGTCGAATCCATAATTTTCGGGGTCGCTGAGATGAACAGTGACACTTCCGATGCTGTTTAAATCCAAATTCAGGCCACAACAGTAATATTTAATGTTTATTTATATAGATTACTTATTATTTTCTGATTTTTCATTACATTTTCTTTGTTTCTATCGATTTGAGAGCGTTTCAGTAGTAGTAAAAAATGGCTGACTAACCCAGCAAAGCGAATAATTGACGCTAGTGATCGCATAAATTTTCATATTACCAATAATTAGTTACTGCACTTATTTTACAAAGATATACTTTTTTAAATTTATGATCTTGGCTAAATTATTCTATTAACCTTTAAATATTTAACGCCAGCGTGAGCATAAAATATGGTCGGTCACATGCTTATTATCATACACTTTCATTAGCAGCGTGCGGTCAAGATAGAAGCATTGGTGATATTTCATCCCCTCGCACGAGACAAAACCACAACGTTCGTAGTAATATATGTAAAAAGCGTAAAGGTTGGCAGCCGTGCTTGGTGTTGATATACGCAAAGACATTCCAGTCGTGGCGGGAAATGTGTATACAGTGAATGTGCTCTTTCACACTGTTTCCAACTGACGACTTTAACCACCAAAAATTTATTGATCTTTCTCTGTACTCTTCAGACGAAATCGATACGAACGCGTGGTGTCAGAAGGATGGTGGGGCGGGAGAAGGTCAGGTCTTTTCTTCAGGGTGTGTGTGTGTAAGGTTTCGTGTTTATGTGTGTGAAAAGGATAAGGATGTAGAAAAAACAAGAACAATTAGAGATGAAAAAACTGTGCCATGTCACATTGTTTTTAGTAAATATTTCCGATTTATTTTACTGTTTATTAGATACTATTAAAGGACAAAACAATGTAGTAAAATTAAATAATAGCCAAACAAAAATTTACTACATAACAAAATAATAGCTGCCATTTTTATTTGCAGAGCGCTTTTAAAATATCTTATCAGTGTCGGATTTGGTAGTCCTGAGCATTTTATGGTCGGAGGCCCCTCACCCACCTTGTGGTAAGTTGTCTACTAATTCAATTGTCTTAAAAGATTTTGACAGTTTTACTTTAGCCAGAAGCTATTTTACTAGCCGAATACCCGTTCTTCGCACGGGGAGAATAGTTTCTTGTTGGACATAATAAGACGAATTTGGATTTAAACGGCGCGGAAGTATTATTGTTCGTCTCAGCGATCCCAAAAAGTACGGATTCAACGCCAATATCGGCCATTTTCCCGGGCACTGTGATCTCCGAGGGACGTCATCCCTGACATATGATGGGCTAACATGGCCATAGCTGCCGAAAGCCCAAACATCTGATTAGTAATCCTAATCCTATCAAATGCATTCAGATTAAATTAAATCGGTAGCAAACTTTAAGAAAATCCAAAGATGGAATCTACAACTTGCAACCTTCTCTCTCTCTCCCTCGATACCGGGAGCTCTTCCGTGGCTAAGCGGTAAGCATACGCGCCTTTGGCTTGGGAGACCCGGGTTCGATTCCCGGCGAGAGCTCATGTGGTTCGGATTCCACGTTAATCAGTAGATCCACGTCTCATATAGCCTCGCTGCTGAACGGGACGTTAAATTCAAAATCAACTCAACTCAACTCAACTTCCTCGATACCGGTGGAAATAGAAATCTGGTATATTTTTAGTTAGTTACGTTAACAAAATTGTGATACAATTATTTTTTAAACAGCCTTTAGTTAGCAATGGTTTATCCGTATCCAGTATTGATGAACAGGTGGGATACGAGAACGGTAAGCTATTTTTCTTGATCCAATTCATAACTTTGTTGTATGTGAGTGACTGCATTTAACAGGGCAAATGAAAAATAGACTGGATGGTGTTGGTAGACTTTTTTCTTTTCTTGTGGCCCCGCGTAGCATAACCGCCAATGCTCTCGTCTTTGATGTGAGCAGTCCCGGGTTCGATTCCCGGTGGGGGCACTCGGTCGAAAAAATGTAAAAAGCTATCTCAGGCCAGTCATCCTGAATGAGGTTTTCCTGGGTTTTCCTCATTAATACCTCGCAAATGCCGGGAAGTACCTAACATACAGGTCTCAGGGTGCTTCCTTCCTTCCCCAATCCTTTTTTCCTTCCCTTTCCTCGGATAGCGTGATCGCTCAGGGACATCCTACCTTAAAACGTGACAGGCTAACATAGACATTGATGCCGAAAGCCCATAAATCTAATTCCTAATCTTTTTTTCCGTTTTTTTTAAAAAAAAAAAACTCAATAGTATTAGCATACAACAATAAAAGTCGGAAGATAAGACATCGATACATCTAATTAAGTTGAATAAAATGCGTGAGGGTAAATCTTCATGCGTAATTTTCGAGAAAATAGACAAAATATTAATTTTTTAGGGCGCTAAAAATGTTACTTGTAGCCAACAATAACAGGCTTAAGGATTATTAAAGTACTCTGTTTAGTGAAAATGGTAGAACCCCAATAATAATAATAATAATAATAAACACGGACACAGTGTTGTTTACGACCACAAACTTACGTGTCCTGGGACAAATTTTCAGTCACTCGCCCAGGTAGTAACACATGCATCCGTAGCGGATCTTAAATAAATAGCAATTTATGAACTTAAATCACGCACTTAAAAGAGTACTTAAACTAGACAACCAACTCCTAAGATGAGTCGTGTTGGTTGCCTACATTACAGAGTTAGGTAGTGTTTCATACTTATGATGATGATGATGATGATTTATTTAAGGAAAAAGCAAGGAAAGAAGTGCAACGATCACAAGACCATTTAAGCCTTGTTTCCCACACTGAACAGGCGGCTGGAAAGTAATACAGAAGAGATGTTGGAGAAAAATCAATTTGGATTCTGAAAAGGAAAAGGCACCAGAGATGCTATTGGGTTGATGAGAATTATATCAGAACGAGTTTTTGACGTAAAGAAAGAATTGTGCTTGTGCTTCAAAGCGTCCACCCGGGCTAATTGCACCAAATTTCTGAAAATACTTAAAGAAATTGGGGTAAACTGGAGAGACCCCAACGACTCATTCGCAACTTGTACATAGGATCAGGGACGTACGCAAGGGGTGGGTCCTGGGGATTCGTACCCCCCCCCCGAAATTTCGATTTTTGTGTACATTTAGCCTAAATTTAGGGGCAATTTTACGAATTTTAATGTAAAATACCCTTATATTGAGTTTGGACCCCCTCCCGAAATAAATTCCTGCGTACGCTACTGCATAGGACATCGAGTGAAGTTGCGCTTAAATCAAGGAGAAGCTTATAGTGTGTAGATTGGAAAAGAAGTTAGACAAGGATGTAGTATGTCGCCCTAATTATTCATACTAATAATGAAGGACGCATTAATGGGAATGGGAGATTTCAAGATTGGAGGACAGATCATTAATAAGATAAGGTGGGCAGATGATATGCTTAATATAGCTAAAACCGAAGAAGGACTACAGGAGATGATTGACAAAATAGTTGACACTAAGGACTACAGGAGATGATTGACAAAATAGTTGACACTGCTAAACTGTATGGAATGGAAATCAACATCGAAAAATCGAAAGTCATAAGAATACCCCGTGGAAACACGTCCTTATGAGTCAGAGTAGAACAAAGAAAAATGAAATCTTTGAGTTTTACGTCCCACGTTATGCCGGTTAGGCTAAAGGAGACGGCGATGATGAGAGATGAGTGAAATGGTGGAATGAAGAAAGTGGGAGGAAACGGGAGTACCCCGAGAAAACCCACGAGCACGGTGTTTGTCCACCACAGAGTTCACTTGGACCCCGGTGACCCCAAGCATCAGAGGTGAACGCTCTACCACTGAGCCACCGCGCCCATAGAGTAGAACAAAGAGAACTTGAAGAAGTCGATAATTTCAATTATCTGAGAACTATTTTGACGAGAGACGCTTACTACACCAAAGATATGAGATCAAGAATTGCCATAGGCAAAGAAGCATTCAACAAGAAAAGATCACTCTTAACTAGCCTAGACCACTCTTAACTAGCAGGCTTAGTACTGGACGGAAGAAGTCGTTAAGTCCTATGTTTGGAGTATTGGATTATATTGTTCAGAAACTTGGACATTACGGAAGTCAGAGAGAAAATATTTAGAGAGCTTCTAAGTGTTGTGTTGGAGGAAAAGGGAGTAGATAAAATGGACAGAAAGAGCAACAAACGAAGATGTTTTAAAACAGATAGGAGA
The DNA here is from genome assembly GCF_964235325.1 of Thermobia domestica. Lineage (NCBI taxonomy): Eukaryota > Metazoa > Arthropoda > Insecta > Zygentoma > Lepismatidae > Thermobia > Thermobia domestica. Next base: position 31,652,589 of record NC_137462.1, on the reverse strand, counting down.
GAAGAGGATACTTCTAGCTAGCATCCTTCGTAGAAAGGCCAATTGGATTAGACACATCTTGTGAAGAAATTGTCTTCTTCATGTCACCATAGAAGGAAAGATGGAAGGAAAGCGAGGAGTTGGAAGAAGAAAAACACAACTGATTAAATGATTAGAAAAAATAGAAGAAAATATTGGAAGTCAAAAGAGGAAGCTGAAGTCCGAGAAACGTGGAAGAAACATTTCCAGGACCAAACCTAAGAGAAAAAAATAATTAGTCCTAGGACAAGCTAAAAGGCAGAATACTTAAATTAAATAATCGACTCGCATGCACGAAATTAAAACGCTACCTAACCCTGTAATGTAGACAACCAACATTACTTATCTTAGGAGTTGGTTGCCTAGTTTAAGTACTCTTACTAAGAACATAATTAAGTTCATAATTTGCTATTTATTTAAGATCTACTAGGAATGCGTGTGTTACTCTCTACGTAGGTGAGTGACCGAAAATGTGTTTAATCATGTGTAGTAAAGACGTCTTTATACACTCGGTACTTTTTATGAGTTGAGAGTTTGTGCTACCGGATTCTTTTTAAAGTCTGTGTTCATTTTTTTAAAAGTAAATTCTTTAAATGGCTGAAGACTAACGTAACGGTGTTATTTTGAGTGAGTAATCACTTTCCCCTTGCAGACAGCAATTTTTCTTTCGTTCTGCTTTGTGTTTTTTTCCTTTCTTGTTTGTTCATTTTTTTGTTTGTATGTCTGCAACAAAATAATAAAAAAAAGTATTGCGTTTTTTTCCTTTCAATGGTTAAAAATAGACATACAACCAAGAGCAGATAACTGGAGCATCACTGCAAGCTCTTTTTGGTTTGCAAACCGGAGGTCTTTGACTGGATTTTTCTTTTTTACATTGCCTTACGAGAAAGAAGTCTGAAGTCGATGATATTCGAAGGAGAAAGATCACGTTACAGTCTCAGGAACAATATTATTTGTTACTGTTATTTTAAAGAAGCGACCTTCTACCATTTGACTCATTTGGTATTTATATATATGTCCGTCCATCTGAACTGTTCAATGATGACCAGTGATGTTGTTCAAAAAATTTAAAACCCGGTTAGTTTTTTTTTCTTTTTGGTTTAACGTCCCACGTTATTCTCCGAGTGTAAGAGAGACAATGATGATGAGTGGTAATTGCAGAGTGACGAAAGTGGGAGGAAACGGGAGAACTCCGAGGAAAAACAGTTTCTTCACTACAAAGGTCACTTGGCAGTGGCTGAGATAGAACGAGGGTTCTAACCCACGCGTCAGAGGCACTACCTGAGCCATCGCAACCTCGATCCTGTCATGAACATAGTAAGCTGACTTATTATTATTGTAGAAATAAACTTCCCGAATTAATGTTTATTTATGTAATAATAATAATAATAATAATAATAATAATAATAATAATAATAATAATAATAATAATAATAATAATAATAATAATAATAATAATAATAATAATAATAATAATAATAATAACAATAACCTAGTATACTATAGGAGTTAAATTACTCCAAACTAATTTATTTCGGGCCACATATGGAAACCTAGAAACTAAAACAAGTATAAAGAGGCATTAACTCATCTGTGACCAATAGGAACCCTTGGTGGCCGAGTGACTACCATGCGTGCGCGTGAATGGTTCCGAGTTTGATTCCTGGTATAGGAACTTGTCCCGCTATAAATCTGAGAACTAGTGATTCCCAACCCGGATGGAAGTGAAAAGCGAGTAACAGAGGTAGCACAAGCTATTGGCAGTTACGAAATGAGTCATTCAGAAGAAGCAAGGTGGAGAAAGCTACAAAACTGAGTATCTTGTTACAAATATTATGAATGTTGTAAGGAGATGTAAAATCAAATATCGTACAAACACAATATAACTATTGATAAAAACTGTAGTTCCAATCACAACAAAGATGGTAAAATATAACACTATACTAAAATGGTATGTAGAAATCTTTTTTTCTGAAAATAAATACAAATTGGTGAGAATTATTATTATTATTATTATTATTATTATTATTATTATTATTATTATTATTATTATTATTATTATTATTATTATTATTATTATTATTATTATAGATTTGAAAAGTCAATGCTACATCTGAAATCGCAAAAGAGGTCAGACCAATAAGCTGCAAGGAACAAGAAGGGCGTGAAGTATGCAGGGTCCACGAAGCAGGACGTGAAATATGCAGGGTTCATGAAAGAGGGTATGAAGTATGTTCAGTTCACGAAGGAGGACGTGAACTATGCTGCGTTCATGAAGGAGGCCATGAAGTATGTGGGGCTCACGAAGGAGGGAGTGAAGTATATGGGGTTTACGAAGGAGGGTGTGAAGTATGCCGGGCTTACGGAAGAGGGCGTGAAGTATGTGGGGTTCACCAAGGAGGGCGTGAAGTACGTAGGATTCACGAAGGAGAAGTCAGCTCCCGTCTCATATATCTTCTGTAGTTGAAAAGGGACGTTCTAATCTATTCAATCAATTAATCTAATCAATTAATCAATAGTAATCCTACAAGATTTGTAACATGATAAGAAATCAGGGCTCTGGCGTGCATATTGGAATCAGAAAACTGTTGGCGATTTTCTTCATTCATTTGTAAACACGGGAAGTGATGAAATAACTTTATTTCGTATTCGACTGAGAACTTGCAGAAACGCATTATCCCACCACGTATACTCGAGTACCTGAAGAACGTAGAATACTACCTTTTATGCTATACGAAGCGCATCGCAAGCATTTTTATGCCATTCATAGAGGAAATGAAAGAAAGAAAGAAAAAAGTCTTCACGACTTCGAAGCATTTTGCTGACACTAGCAAATTTTTAGTACACTGCTTTCACGCAAGAGTGAATATATATATATATATATATACAAGTAGAGTTATACCAGTCACGTGCTAACTATATAGAAGTGCACCCGAGTGCCTTTTGTTTTCACAACAATGTATGCAACACGTGCATTCAAGAAACAATAACATCCATAGAAACGCTCAACGTAGCAAATTACGGAACTTCCGCCCCCTTCACCCCAACACATTCTTCATACTTTTCAAAATGAAACTACATTCTCAACACTTTTTTATATATCTAAACTGCAGAAAAGGTCAAAGGGTCTATTATTTCCTATTGTCTTTTGTTCAAGATTAACTTTGATCTATAAAATTAAATGTAATCTTATTCAAGGTCATTTCTGTCAAGTTGTGAGAAAATAAAATGTTAGCATAAATGAGTAATTTCTCCATAATACCCCATGGGAAACCCTACATAACCTAAATTTTGAGTATAAATACACTTATAGGTTTCCATTGTGTAAAATGTATGCTAAATGTTATTACTGCCACTTTTTCTACTAAACGCTTACCGTTAAAAAAAAAAAAAAAAGTTTGGCGCTGATATGCTATATATTTTCTACTTTATTAACTCGGTAACTGGAAGCTGGATGGAGCAGATAAAAATTCAAGTTATCGAGTTTTTCGAGTAATCAATGTTCGAGTTATCGAGGTGACCACCACAAAAATTCGAGATACCGAAGTTCCACGTTCCTCATGAAGTGACTATATAACTCGAAGTTTTATTCATTTAAGCTCTATTAACTCCGGTAAGTTTTATTCATTTAAGTTGTGAAAGGTCCTTAAATTAAATAAGATGACGAGTTAAAATAAAATGCTAGACTAACTGGTTCGTCCCCAGGCTGCTGATCCAGGAGCAGAAGGAACACCGAGTTGAAATCTACCAAGGACTTCATCAGCATGCTGTCCTTCATGCCGAAGATCACTGTCTGTGACAAACCTTGGGTGTACGGGCACAACCCTCAAGCAAAGCAAGTCTTCACAGTGGAAAGTCCCATTATCTCCACGACCGAAAAAAAATAAAGGAGGCAAGCCCGCGGCTCGACCACGTGCATACTTATCGTCTTTTTCGATATTTACGGCATTGTGCATCACAAATTCGCCCCCAGAGATCAGATCGTCAATAACGAGTTCTACTGCCACGTTTTAGGGCATCTAAGGGAGGACATTCGGCGAAAGCAACCGGATCTGTGATGCGCGAAAAACTGGCTGCTCCACGATGACAATGCACCCTGTCACGTGAACTTCTCACCGAAAACAAGATGATCGTATTTCCTCACCGCATCCACCCTACTCGCCAGATTTGGCCCCTGCATATTTTCGGCGACATCTTCCCCGAAGCTGAAGTTCCAGCTCAAAGGTCGCCAGGGCGAATCGCAGAATGCACTTGACACGCTTCCAAAAAATAAATAAATAAATAAATAAAAATAAAAATAAATAAAAATAAAAAATAAAAAAGACCCATGAGACATCCCAGCAGTGGCAGAAACGCTGTGAGCAGTGTATTGCTGTACAAGATGACTATTTTGAAGGTTATAGAGTGTAAACGTAGATAAATAAAGTGCTTTATTTTCTCGAAACTTTTTGATACCACCTCGTAAGAGTTAATATAAGAAACAAGGCTATAAATTAAGCATTTCCTAATGTAAAGGATAAGAAGAAAAGAGGGAGTATCAGATAATATTTCATCTATTGTTCAACTTTATTATCACAGAAAATTAAAATGACATTAAAAGTTTCTGAATAACTTAAAATCACACGAACTTCATGCTCGTGTTTAGTTCCGTTTTTATTATTTAGGATGTCCTTAATAAAAAACAATAATTACTCTTCATGATTCAGCAAAGTATTTAAGAATTGTGGGATAATTATTTTTAAACATTTTTTTTTTTGTCGTTAAATCATTAAAGCGTAATACTTGAATAATTTTATGATCGTATAATCAAATCAGTCAACATCGAGTCATTTAAATTCAGTTACATACTATTTTTAATTTAAGGGACATACTTCGCATTTGTTTTTAGTAGTTAAACAAAAGCAAAAGGAAATGAGACCACATAACCTTGTACTCATTTCGGATATTTTCACAAATGATTTGCAATTAAGTGTATGCACACGGGAAGGAAGACTTAGCAATCACAACTTCTTGACGTTAGAAATTAAGGTGATTTGGTTAAAAAAAAAAAAAAAAAAAAAAAGTTTTGCTTCATTTTCTGAAGCTACGGTAGATTCTTCCAGATTATTCCAATTCAAAATTCAAACCAGAAATAGTACGTATAGTAGCCTCAGTCTAAAGACAGCCACTTGCTCACAAAGGGATGCCGCCCCCGTATGAGGTTTCTTTTCATACTGTCTTATTTGGTTTTCTCCCCCTTGAAAAGTGACTGACAGGCAATAAACTGAACCCAAACTGTCACCAAATCTTTGTCAATGTTCCTTTTTCTTTGAACCCCCCCCCCCTCTACACACACACACACACACACACTGTTAGACATATGTATGGAAGAGAAAGAGAGGGAGAGAGAAAAGGGGCCGAGGGAAAGGAAGGCATTACGTATTCATCAACTTTTATTATTATTATTATTATTATTATTATTATTATTATTATTATTATTATTATTATTATTATTATTATTATTATTATTATTATTAGTCCGATTCACTGCCTCACCCTGATGTCTGTATATCGGCAGATACAGATTCTTAAAGCCATAGAAGAGTATTTTTAATCACGGTTAGTACTGAGATCTATTTACAAAAGTTGATTCAGACTAAATCTGAGAAGAAAATCAATAGGATGTTAGAAAACTTGAGGAAAGGCTTTGAAAAATATGGGATGAAAATAAATGTTAGAAAGACAAAAGCCATTGTGATTGAAACGAAGAGGTTGGTGTTACAGAAGCAGGAGGGGAGAAAATAGAACAGGTGACTAGTTTTTGATACCTGGGTAGTGTTATTAATGATGATATGAAATGTGAACGTGAAATAAAAGCAAGGATAGGAATGGCAAAAAGGAGGAAAAAATGATACTATTATGTAGGACCTTGAATAAAGAGTTGAAAAAAAAAAGACCCATAAAGTACTACGTGTGAAGTATTGTACCATGTGCAGTCAGAAACATTATGCATGCAAAAACGACGAAAAAGATTGAAAGTTTTCGAAATGTGAGTGTGGAGAAGAATGGAAAGAATTAGCTGGGTCGAGCAGGAAATGAATGAGGAATGGTGGGGGAGAGAAGAACAATTTTAGATAATATTTAGAAGGGGAAGAGAAACTGGCTGGGAGTGGGTATGTTGGCAGGAAAGAGAGGGAGGGGCGAAGGAGACTATGGAAATTAATGGACGATATCAAAACAGAAATATTACGTGAAGATGAAGATGTTAGCGGAAGACCCTGGAGCATGAAAGCTTCTCAGTTGCGGCAAGTGACCTGCCATAATCGTAGAATACCTACGACTAGGCTTGCCATAATTTTTTGTTGATTAACCGGGACACTAAAAGGGGGAGAATTAAAATACACCACGATATTTATTACATTGCTACTTTTTTCTATTACAGTATTGGATACGTCTATACAATATGATCTCCAATTGAAGCTAATTCCAAAAAAGCTTGCCAGCCATTTGTTCAATTTCAAGCAAGCTTGCAGTAGACTATCCTGTCTGTCGGCTACAGGCATGTTTGACTGCACCTTTCTCAATATGTCCTTGTTTTTATTTTGTTATTACTTTACACAGCGTCAATGCACGTACGACTGTTGACTCATGCACGAAACCTTTGTCATCTGCCTAGGCGTTATTCATCAACGAGAAATCTCTCTCTACTGGAGCTGATGTTCCGGGAAGGCAAAAGATACTCAACTATAGGCTATATCAACTGGAGATTATACATTGGTATGTCACTTTGCTTAGCATGGCGGCTGAAGAGTTATATCCATCCTTCTTCACGCCGATAGCTTTTTGTTGTTTTCTTTCTTTTCTCTTTCCCAGGTTCCCACTTCAGAAGTCCAAAACTTCTTAGCAACGACAACTTCCTCAAAAAATTGATCTATATTTATCATAGCTTTACCAACATTTTCGTTTATCTTTTCTGCGCTTTCTTCTATATTATCCCGACAGATAATATTTTTATATATCCAGGCAAAGTCATTGGCATCACCAAAACTGTTCTCCCAAAATTCTATGTAAGATATACACCGATCATAGAATGCCTTGAAGTCATTTTGTATGGAAGACTTTTTTGCACTAACAGGAACAAAATTACGATTTCTTCTTTCTTCCAGATTTTATTTCAATTTTTGAAGTGCACCTGCAACATCAGAGGCACTTAATTTGTCCCTCTCCATGGGTAAAGATAGCTTTCCTGTACTGACCAGGACATTGCGGCAACCGGGCGGAACACCGGGATTACACTCTGAAATCGAGACTGTCCCGGCCAAACCGGGACTTATGGCAAGCCTACTTATGACGATTAGCTAGTACATTCTCCATTTCACTATAAAACAGTCAGGCGTTCACCCAGATTTTTTGGGGGGAGGGGTCCAAAGTTTGTGGGGGAGGTCCAATATTACAAGTAACTGTTAAGTACTTCTACCTATATTCTTAGAAAAAATGATAGAATTAGATTATTTTTTTTATAAGTAAAGAAAGAGTACAAATGAAGTGCTAGATCAAAATATTTAGGCTACATTAGATCCTAATCATTTCTGTGTTCAACAAGTATAGTTTTGTTAAGAAAATGTACAAATATATGTCGACTTACTAAGTTTGGGGGGGGGAGACGGACGCGGTGGTTCCTGATAACGCTCCCTAAGGTGGATGCACCACTGACAACGGCTTGTTATGGTATAAGTCAATACGGTTAAACTTTGCACTGCGTTTGGCATTGGGGGGGACTATGAACAATGTTAGATAAAATAGTGAAGATACGAATGTTAACCTTCAGTGAGTATAGTGAACCCACCATCGTAATTAATAACGACTACTTTTTCCTCCAATCAAATATAATATTTTCTTTCCCGCGTTGAATACGTAAATACTTTGTGTAAACAGATGAAAAACAGACGCATGTATAAATAACTTATCAATCAATTCGTAGCAATGAGCAAACCAAGACGATCATTGACACTCAGAAACTACACAAAAATCATTACAAGTCATCACTTGATTTCACAAGGTTTTCTAGAAACTCCTATAGAGTATTTACCGCATCGGAAAGTGTTACGAATTTTCTGGAAACTCACACTATACGGTCAGTGACGCGACTTCTATTCCCTAGGTGAAATGAGACAACTAAAGGTGCCCACTTTTTTAGACTAATCTCATGCTCACTCCTTTAATCCGACATCTCTCACACTCACAACTTGACCACTTGATCACATTTACACTATCATTGCAACATCATTCTTACTCAAATTCAGGGGAAACACTATGAATATTCCCATTTCAACTGAAGTGTCTACTATGACATGAGCATCCTATTGAAATTCAAAGGAAATTCTGTGAATATTTCCATTATCCTTAAAGTTTCTATTGTGACAGACACACATTATTGAAATTCAGAGGAACTCCTATGAATATTCCCATTTTAACTAAAGTGTCTACTATGACATGAGCATCCTATTGAAATTCAAAGGAAATTCTGTGAATATTTCCATTATCCTTGAAGTTTCTATTGAGACAGACATACTTTATTGAAATTCAGGGAACCCCATTGAATATTCCCATTTTAACTGAAGTGTCTACTATGACATGAGCATCCTATTGAAATTCAAAGGAAATTCTGTAAATATTTCCATTATCCTTGAAGTTTTTATTGTGACAGACATACTTTATTGAAATTCAGGGAAACCCTATGAATATTCCCATTATAACTGAAGTGTTTAATACGACATGAGCATCTTATTGAAATTCAAAGGAAATTCTCATTCTGTGAGTATTTCCATTATCCTTAAAGTTTCTATTGTGACAGACACATTCTATTGAAATTCAGGGAAAACCCTATGAATAATCCCATTATAACTGAAGTGTCTAATACGATATGAGCATCTTATTGAAATTCAAAGGAAATTCTGTGAATATTTCCATTATCCTTAAAGTTTCTATTATGACAGACACACTCTATTGAAATTCCGGGGAAACCCTATGAATATTCCCATTATAACTGAAGTGTCTAATACGACATGAGCATCTTATTGAAATTCAAAGGAAATTATGTGAATATTTCCATTACCCTTAAAGTTTCTATTGTGACAGACACATTCTATTGAAATTCAGGGAAAACCCTATGAATATTCCCATTATAACTGAAGTGTCTAATAAGATATGAGCATCTTATTGAAATTCAAAGGAAATTCTGTGAATATTTCCATTATCCTTGAAGTTTCTATTGTGACAGACATACTTTATTGAAATTCAGGGAAACCCTATGAATATTCCCATTATAACTGAAGTGTTTAATACGACATGAGCATCTTATTGAAATTCAAAGGAAATTCTCATTCTGTGAGTATTTCCATTATCCTTAAAGTTTCTATTGTGACAGACACACTTTATTGAGATTCAGGGAAACCCTATGAATATTCCCATTATAACTGAAGTGTTTAATACGATATGAGCATCTTATTGAAATTCAAAGGAAATTCTGTAAATATTTCAATTATCCTTAAAGTTTCTACTATGACAGACACACTCTATTGAAATTCCGGGGAAACCCTATGAATATTCCCATTATAACTGAAGTGTTTAATACGACATGAGCATCTTATTGAAATTCAAAGGAAATTATGTGAATATTTCCATTACCCTTAAAGTTTCTATTGTGACAGACACATTCTATTGAAATTCAGGGAAACCCTATGAATATTCCCATTATAACTGAAGTGTTTAATACGACATGAGCATCTTATTGAAATTCAAAGGAAATTCTCATTCTGTGAGTATTTCCATTATCCTTAAAGTTTCTATTGTGACAGACACACTCTATTGAAATTCAGGGAAAACCCTATGAATAATCCCATTATAACTGAAGTGTCTAATACGATATGAGCATCTTATTGAAATTCAAAGGAAATTCTGTGAATATTTCCATTATCCTTGAAGTTTCTATTGTGACAGACACACTTTATTGAAATTCAGGGAAAACCCTATGAATATTCCCATTATAACTGAAGTGTCTAATACGATATGAGCATCTTATTGAAATTCAAAGGAAATTCTGTGAATATTTCCATTATCCTTAAAGTTTCTATTGTGACAGACACACTTTATTGAAATTCAAGGGAAACACTATGAATATTCCCATTATAACTGAAGTGTTTAATACGACATAAGCATTTTATTGAAATTCAAAGGAAATTCTGTGAATATTTCCATTATCCTTGAAGTTTCTATTGAGACAGACATACTTTATTGAAATTCAGGGAACCCCATTGAATATTCCCATTTTAACTGAAGTGTCTACTATGACATGAGCATCCTATTGAAATTCAAAGGAAATTCTGTGAATATTTCCATTATCCTTGAAGTTTCTATTGTGACAGACATACTTTATTGAAATTCAGGGAAACCCTATGAATATTCCCATTATAACTGAAGTGTTTAATACGACATGAGCATCTTATTGAAATTCAAAGGAAATTCTCATTCTGTGAGTATTTCCATTATCCTTAAAGTTTCTATTGTGACAGACACATTTTATTGAAATTCAGGGAAAACCCTATGAATAATCCCATTATAACTGAAGTGTCTAATACGATATGAGCATCTTATTGATTTTCAAAGGAAATTCTGTGAATATTTCCATTATCCTTAAAGTTTCTATTATGACAGACACACTCTATTGAAATTCCGGGGAAACCCTATGAATAATCCCATTATAACTGAAGTGTTTAATACGACATGAGCATCTTATTGAAATTCAAAGGAAATTCTGTGAATATTTCCATTATCCTTAAAGTTTCTATTATGACAGACACACTCTATTGAAATTCCGGGGAAACCCTATGAATATTCCCATTATAACTGAAGTGTCTAATACGACATGAGCATCTTATTGAAATTCAAAGGAAATTATGTGAATATTTCCATTACCCTTAAAGTTTCTATTGTGACAGACACATTCTATTGAAATTCAGGGAAAACCCTATGAATATTCCCATTATAACTGAAGTGTCTAATAAGATATGAGCATCTTATTGAAATTCAAAGGAAATTCTGTAAATATTTCCATTATCCTTGAAGTTTCTATTGTGACAGACATACTTTATTGAAATTCAGGGAAACCCTATGAATATTCCCATTATAACTGAAGTGTTTAATACGACATGAGCATCTTATTGAAATTCAAAGGAAATTCTCATTCTGTGAGTATTTCCATTATCCTTAAAGTTTCTACTATGACAGACACACTCTATTGAAATTCCGGGGAAACCCTATGAATATTCCCATTATAACTGAAGTGTTTAATACGACATGAGCATCTTATTGAAATTCAAAGGAAATTATGTGAATATTTCCATTACCCTTAAAGTTTCTATTGTGACAGACACATTCTATTGAAATTCAGGGAAACCCTATGAATATTCCCATTATAACTGAAGTGTTTAATACGACATGAGCATCTTATTGAAATTCAAAGGAAATTCTCATTCTGTGAGTATTTCCATTATCCTTAAAGTTTCTATTGTGACAGACACATTCTATTGAAATTCAGGGAAAACCCTATGAATAATCCCATTATAACTGAAGTGTCTAATACGATATGAGCATCTTATTGAAATTCAAAGGAAATTCTGTGAATATTTCCATTATCCTTGAAGTTTCTATTGTGACAGACATACTTTATTGAAATTCAGGGAAACCCTATGAATATTCCCATTATAACTGAAGTGTTTAATACGACATGAGCATCTTATTGAAATTCAAAGGAAATTCTCATTCTGTGAGTATTTCCATTATCCTTAAAGTTTCTATTGTGACAGACACACTTTATTGAGATTCAGGGAAACCCTATGAATATTCCCATTATAACTGAAGTGTTTAATACGATATGAGCATCTTATTGAAATTCAAAGGAAATTCTGTAAATATTTCAATTATCCTTAAAGTTTCTACTATGACAGACACACTCTATTGAAATTCCGGGGAAACCCTATGAATATTCCCATTATAACTGAAGTGTTTAATACGACATGAGCATCTTATTGAAATTCAAAGGAAATTATGTGAATATTTCCATTACCCTTAAAGTTTCTATTGTGACAGACACATTCTATTGAAATTCAGGGAAACCCTATGAATATTCCCATTATAACTGAAGTGTTTAATACGACATGAGCATCTTATTGAAATTCAAAGGAAATTCTCATTCTGTGAGTATTTCCATTATCCTTAAAGTTTCTATTGTGACAGACACATTCTATTGAAATTCAGGGAAAACCCTATGAATAATCCCATTATAACTGAAGTGTCTAATACGATATGAGCATCTTATTGAAATTCAAAGGAAATTCTGTGAATATTTCCATTATCCTTGAAGTTTCTATTGTGACAGACACACTTTATTGAAATTCAGGGAAAACCCTATGAATATTCCCATTATAACTGAAGTGTCTAATACGATATGAGCATCTTATTGAAATTCAAAGGAAATTCTGTGAATATTTCCATTATCCTTAAAGTTTCTATTGTGACAGACACACTTTATTGAAATTCAAGGGAAACACTATGAATATTCCCATTATAACTGAAGTGTTTAATACGACATAAGCATTTTATTGAAATTCAAAGGAAATTCTGTGAGTATTTCCATTATCCTTGAAGTTTCTATTGAGACAGACATACTTTATTGAAATTCAGGGAACCCCATTGAATATTCCCATTTTAACTGAAGTGTCTACTATGACATGAGCATCCTATTGAAATTCAAAGGAAATTCTGTGAATATTTCCATTATCCTTGAAGTTTCTATTGTGACAGACATACTTTATTGAAATTCAGGGAAACCCTATGAATATTCCCATTATAACTGAAGTGTTTAATACGACATGAGCATCTTATTGAAATTCAAAGGAAATTCTCATTCTGTGAGTATTTCCATTATCCTTAAAGTTTCTATTGTGACAGACACATTCTATTGAAATTCAGGGAAAACCCTATGAATAATCCCATTATAACTGAAGTGTCTAATACGATATGAGCATCTTATTGAAATTCAAAGGAAATTCTGTGAATATTTCCATTATCCTTAAAGTTTCTATTATGACAGACACACTCTATTGAAATTCCGGGGAAACCCTATGAATATTCCCATTATAACTGAAGTGTCTAATACGACATGAGCATCTTATTGAAATTCAAAGAAAATTATGTGAATATTTCCATTACCCTTAAAGTTTCTATTGTGACAGACACATTCTATTGAAATTCAGGGAAAACCCTATGAATATTCCCATTATAACTGAAGTGTCTAATAAGATATGAGCATCTTATTGAAATTCAAAGGAAATTATGTGAATATTTCCATTATCCTTGAAGTTTCTATTGTGACAGACATACTTTATTGAAATTCAGGGAAACCCTATGAATATTCCCATTATAACTGAAGTGTTTAATACGACATGAGCATCTTATTGAAATTCAAAGGAAATTCTCATTCTGTGAGTATTTCCATTATCCTTAAAGTTTCTATTGTGACAGACACACTTTATTGAGATTCAGGGAAACCCTATGAATATTCCCATTATAACTGAAGTGTTTAATACGATATGAGCATCTTATTGAAATTCAAAGGAAATTCTGTAAATATTTCAATTATCCTTAAAGTTTCTACTATGACAGACACACTCTATTGAAATTCCGGGGAAACCCTATGAATATTCCCATTATAACTGAAGTGTTTAATACGACATGAGCATCTTATTGAAATTCAAAGGAAATTATGTGAATATTTCCATTACCCTTAAAGTTTCTATTGTGACAGACACATTCTATTGAAATTCAGGGAAAACCCTATGAATATTCCCATTATAACTGAAGTGTCTAATACGATATGAGCATCTTATTGAAATTCAAAGGAAATTCTGTGAATATTTCCATTATCCTTGAAGTTTCTATTGTGACAGACACACTTTATTGAAATTCAGGGAAAACCCTATGAATATTCCCATTATAACTGAAGTGTCTAATACGATATGAGCATCTTATTGAAATTCAAAGGAAATTCTCATTCTGTGAGTATTTCCATTATCCTTAAAGTTTCTATTGTGACAGACACATTCTATTGAAATTCAGGGAAAACCCTATGAATAATCCCATTATAACTGAAGTGTCTAATACGATATGAGCATCTTATTGAAATTCAAAGGAAATTCTGTGAATATTTCCATTATCCTTGAAGTTTCTATTGTGACAGACACACTTTATTGAAATTCAGGGAAAACCCTATGAATATTCCCATTATAACTGAAGTGTCTAATACGATATGAGCATCTTATTGAAATTCAAAGGAAATTCTGTGAATATTTCCATTATCCTTAAAGTTTCTATTGTGACAGACACACTTTATTGAAATTCAAGGGAAACACTATGAATATTCCCATTATAACTGAAGTGTTTAATACGACATAAGCATTTTATTGAAATTCAAAGGAAATTCTGTGAATATTTCCATTATCCTTAAAGTTTCTATTGTGACAGACACATTCTATTGAAATTCAGGGAAAACCCTATGAACCAAGAACGGCCCTAAATGGAATGCCCCGCAGATATGTTGTGGTATGTGGGACTTCATGGGCAAAATTCCAGAATATTGTATTACTTCACAACCAAAATATTGTAACATTGTCACAGCCCTGTGTAACAACAAATTTATGTTGCCAGTAGGTATTAATTCCTCGTCTGTGGTGTATGCAGTATATGTATATAGGCTTACACCCAATATATTACCTTTTGCTTAAAGCATAGCACTAATAGTGATGTGTTACATATAGAAATTTAAAACAAATGGCGTCCTGTAATTACAGACATAGCCGTTGGTGAAGAAAACTGCATCCTGTGTTGTAAATATTGCTGTCAATTAAAATCAATCAAAGAAAATAACATTTTTATAGAAAGGAACAAGATGTTATTTTATTGCTGATTGCATTTCAAGTTCTATTAGCAGCACAAACCGCTTTTATTTCCATTGAACTTTCCCAAGGACATTCAACTCCGTCAAAAATAAAAAAATAAATAAAAGAACCTTGCTCACACATAACAGGAATCTGTCGCTGCTTTTTGATCCGAGAGAAATGTCCTTAATTAACAAACAGATATTCCTTCTGTTGCTTAGTCATTCAGTCAAAACAGTGGCTGCCCTCAGGTACTAGAGGTCGCGGCCTCGATTCCTGACCTCATATTTGACTTCCGTACTTTGAACATTAGATAACGACGAATGCTCGATATATATAAGTATGTATCTTTTAGTCCTAACTATTTGGTAACAAGAAATCCTATTACTCAACTGTGATGATAGACGGGTCGGTGCATTTTGACACAATTAGAAATTACTCAAAAAAAAAAAAAAAAAAAAAAAATGTTCAGAGGATGACTTAATGCTAGAAGCATTTTATTCAGCTAGTTAATATTCTTTATCTTGTTCTGCATTCTCTGATATTACGTATTTCCTTTTTTTAAATGTAAGTGAAGTCAAAATTATTTCTAAATACGAATGTTGAAAGTATAATTCTTCATTAAGTAATCTTTATACACTGTAAATGTACCAATAAAATTACAGTGATCAACCGGAAATTTATACATGTAATTTTTTTTTTAAAAGCGAAATAATAGAAGGTTTCTCGTAATTTATTGAAAATTTGAGGGAGTATCAAAAACTAAGGTTACAAGTCCGATATTTCTGGAGTTTCATCTGTTGTAGAGGGATTAGGAGTGTGAGGTAATTTTTTTAATACATGGAGTTGGCAACTATGCAGAGTTTCAGTCACCCGCCACCTACGGCGCTAGTTGTAGGTAAACACCAAGGATCTTATAAAATAGAGGATATGCCTTTACCACAAAATCTTGAAGCCATACGTCAGTTTCGCCACCCCTCCGCCCAATAGGATCGCAATGTTTTGAGCCAACAATCATGTCGGAAACGAAAATAGCCAATCAGACGATGGTGGGAACGAGAGTAGCCAATCAGACGTTCCGATGCTCGATTGTTTTTTTGGCTTCATCAATTTAATAGGATGACGATACATATGGACAGATCCTCTATTTATAACATCCTTGGTAAACACAAATGGCGACTCGTTTGGAAAACTAGTCTCGCGAAGAAGTCCGCTCAGTTATTCGATTTCTGTGGGTGAAACATGTAACGGCGGCTGAAATTCACCAGCAGCTCGTAGAGTTTTACGGAGAGAATGTAATGTCTCGTTAGTATGTCACAGCAGCGCCCACATAAAGTTCAGAAGACTGCCATGTTGTTGAAGCAGTTGCGCTGGGGCTGCCCTGCTTACATCCCGAACCTCGCTCCAAGGTACTTTCATCTGTTCCCGCACTTGAAGGAGCACCTAGTAGGCCGTCGCTTTGTTTCAGACGAGAAGATGAAACAGTTCATAACAACGATGCGGGATGAATACACAAGAACAGGATTTTTCTCAGGAGGGAATCTTCAAACTCATCCGACGATGCGACAATGCCAAACCGATATGGAGACTATGTCGAAAAATAACCTAATGCATGTACTATCTGTTGGCTGTATTGGTTGTATGAAATAATATATACACGTTTCACAGCAGGCTCTGTAACCTTACTTTTCGATCACTCCTCGCAGTATAGCATCAATATTAAGGTTTACAAAAAATAAATGTTTTTCTCGATTTTGTCGAAAACTGTGCATGCGGATTTTACAATCACTCCTATTATTTTGTCAGATCGGTTTGCTATACGGCTAATAGTTTGACAATCTTTTTTTTTTTTCCTCTTTTCGTTAAACGTTTATAATTTTGAAGAATAATGTTTTCTCTCTTTATTAAAAAAAAAAAAGTTCACATAATAACATTTCTCTATTCTCTATAAGTACGATAATATTTATTGAATAATAAATGTCTTAATACACACTGATTAAATAATCGATTTCGTTTTGCAATAAATCCGTTTCTTTCCGTGTTAATTGACATTTTCTCTCACTGTAGTTATATGTATTGTACTGTATATATTCATTCCTAACTGAAGCCTTATTCTTCTCTATACGAACTAAATGTGGGTTAAAATAATTTATGTACAGTATTTTGTAATTAGTGAAAATCTCTTTTTTGTACTTTCATGTTTTCAAAAACAACAGAAGCTCGTGTGTGGATGTGGCCAAGTGCCGGGACAAGGATGTAGAGATTCTTTTCATGTAAAAAAAAAAAAAAGAAAAAGAAAAAGAAAGAAAAGAAAAGAAAGAAAGCAAAAGAAAAAAGAAAAAAGAAAAAGGTAATCAAAAAATTAATAATTTTATGAGATCGGTTTATTTTCAACACTCTCCCGATTGCTTAGACGTTTCTTATATAAACAGTAGAGTAAGTAATTGCATAATTTTTATTTCGTTACAGATATATTTTGGTTTTGTGTCTTACTTTAGGTATGCAATATATTTATTGTTGCGTAAATAAATGAGTATATGTGATGACGCTGTTTCTTTGTTTACTTCCGCTATTTGCAGAAGTGTGATGTAAACTTAATGGATGACATTGCTGTCTCTCTCTCTGTCAATTGTAGTAAGGTTTCGAATTCAAATCTATTTCTCTTCCTCAACTGCAATTAAGATTTCGAGTTCATATCTATTTCTCTTTCTGAACTGCAATTAAGATTTCAAATTCAAATCTATTTCTCTCTTTCTTAACTGCAATTAAGATTTCAAATTCAAATCTATTTCTCTCTTTCTTAACTGCAATTAAGATTTTAAGTTCAAATCTACTTCTCTCTTCCTCAACTGCAATTAAGATTTCAAATTCAAATCTATTTCTCTCTTTCTTAACTTCAATTAAGATTTCAAATTCAAATCTATTTCTCTCTTTCTCAACTGCAATTAAGATTTCGAATTCATATCTATTTCTGACTCTTAATTGCAATATAAAGTTTCGAATTCAAATCTATTTTTGCCTGGTTAGGACATTGGCTAAGAAGGATCTGTATCATGAAGGATACGCTAGAGGATATGGTGGCAGAAAAAAGAGGGAGGGGCGAAGAATACTGTATTAATGGATGATATCAAAACAGAAAAGTAGTACGTGAAGACGAAGAGGTCAGCGAAGCACCGTGGAGCATGGAAGCTTCTCAGATGCGGCCAGTGACCTGCCAATAATGGCAGAATACCTATAATGATGATGATGATTATGTATGTAATTATTTAATTTTGTATTATTAATATTTAATTATCCTATTAATGTTATTATTTCTTAAATACAAATGTAAACAATTGTATCTTCCTATCTATGTTTGTTAAGTACATTGTCCTTACCATGTTTATCTGTAAGCAAGATGTTGAAATTTTCCGTAAGATTAAGGA
Source organism: Thermobia domestica (assembly GCF_964235325.1). NCBI lineage: Eukaryota > Metazoa > Arthropoda > Insecta > Zygentoma > Lepismatidae > Thermobia > Thermobia domestica. Next base: position 31,634,174 of record NC_137462.1, on the reverse strand, counting down.
TGGTTCAGAACTTTATTTATTAAACAAATTACACTAAAACCTGTGACAAACATTTTGGCATTTCAGCTAAACGAATAAAACGCAAGCTCTGGCGTGACGTTGCCAAGTGGTAAAGGGGTGTGGCTATGGCTAAGCAGACAAACTACAGTGCGATCAGGTGACAGGGGATAGACATGGATGTGTGCAAAACAAACGTGGCAATATCGCTGGCCTCTCATTTGCTAGCAGCATTTAAAGGGACTTGGAGCGCCGCCTTCAAATGCCAAGATGTTTGACACGCTGTTTAGATAATCTTTATATCAATAGTTGATTGGAAGGTTGGAATACAGTTTAATATCTCAGGATTCGGGCTTTCGGCATCTATCAGCATGTTAGCCCGTCACGTATGAGTGATAACATCTCTCGTCTATTATACTATCCGAGGAAAGGGATGGGAAAAAAGCTGCCTGGACCTATAAGTTAGGTACCATCTCGGCATTTTCCTGGTGTGAATGAGGAAAACCCAGGAAAACCTCATTCAGGTTGGTTGGCCTGAAAAATCTTTTACACTTTTTTCAACTGAGTAAGTTTCATTTTCAGCTCCAAATCTATAACCAATATGAGCTCTCACTGGGAATCTAACCCCGTTCTTTGGGCTAACTATGTTTTAGGCATGTTTAGGCTCTCTCATTAACCACAACAACAGTTATACTTCTATTCTCATCACTCTTAAGGAATTATTTTCGTTCAAGGGCACCGATTTCACTGTAAATTTGGGGGAAGGGAAGCATTAATATGCAAAAGGTATATCTGAAGATTTTAAGAGAAACTGCATTCAAATTATGCCAAATATTGTATATTCGTAAATACAATGCGGAAGGTCCACATGAGCTTTGGGGGCCCTCAGCCCCCCTCCTCCAGGATTGGCGCCTCTGTTTCCATTACGTGCGTCTATTATACTGTGTAGTATAACAAAAAAATAAGTCGGGGTTTCTCAACCTTATTTGTACACGCTTCTGAAAATTTCTAGCAATGTTACTACTTATAGAAGACTTCAAAGGCGGGAAGCGAAGAGAGGGAAAAGATGGCGGGAAAGAAATGGTTTGAAGCCAATGCGGAAAACAATTCTGAATACTTTCCCAAAGCTTCTTCATTTTTTTTTTTTTTTAAAAAAAAGAAAAGAACACGTAAATGATTTTTTTTTCTAAAAGAACAAAATGGAAAGTTTACAAGCTCCACCTTCTTCACGACTTAGATTTATGGCTGTCTAAAACCGACAACATGGCGCAATCTTTTTTTCAACAGCGAAAAGTGTCCTATATTAGAAAATGATCCAATCCAAGAATCTTCAGGCCTACTACACGCCCTCTCGCATTTTTTTTAACGTGTTGAAGGTATAGATATAATAAACACAGGGTCGAGGGAATGAAAGTTATGCGGAGAAAGGTGTAAATATTCTTGACACTTGTACTAAACAGAAAAAAACTTCTATATGGCATGTATATGGATTTGATTTCGTAATATATATATAGCCTATATATCTTGTAAAGTACGTATATGTGTGTGTTCAATACATACATCATACATATTCACGTCAATGTAGTGATTATCGTAAATTGAAAACCAGAATTTATCAGCTTCAAATAAATTTACATTCTATTTTTAATATAAGACAAGTTTCCAACTACGTATTATCTTCAACTTGAAATTAAAAAGAAAAAAGAAGAAAAAATCTTAAAAGTATGATGTAATTACATACATGTTCCTGTTATTTATAACATTTCGTGTTCATTTTGTTGAAGATATCAAGATCAGATTTTTAATTTTATACATGTTGCTTTTTTTCTTTTTTTTTTAAATCTGTAACATGAACCATTTTACTTTATTCTATAGATGAGGAAATACTGGATATAAATATTTGATATTTTAGTAAGCATGTCTGATTACATAATTTACACGTGCTTCTAACTGGATATTATATATAAAAATAACATATATAGCCTTCTCCGTTGATTCAGTGGGTACACTGAGAAAAAAAGCGTATGTGATGTACGTATAAACGTAGGTTACATGCGTAAATTTTGTACTTTTTGGACTTAAGGTACAACCCTATGTAATATCCTGTAGCAAACATATAACTGAAAAAAACGTATATTTTATATGTATATTTTCCGTATGAGTGTTCTGAATAAACGTACTTTCCGTGCGAAAGAAAGAATTGTATATAGTCGGTCAATATCTCACATACAGATGGACGTATATAACATATAGCTGACGTATGTAATGTACGGGAAACTGTTAGATGTCAGACATCCTGCAGCGACATAATGTAACATCTAAGAAAGTAAAAATTAGTATGTTTGTAGCATATGCACAACGTATGCTCCGTACAGGTTTCCGTAGTAAGCATACGGATTCCGTATATTTGTACAATATAAAACTGTCTGAATAACGAATTTTTCTCAGTGTAGATGTGCGACCTTGGCACGGGTTCGTTTCCTGTACTTTATAGTTTTTTAAAAATATATGATAACAGTACTGCAGGACTCTTGTAAAGCATATTCAATGAAGCTATTGTTTTGATGAACTAGAGCAGTCTGTATAGTGTTGTTTCAAAAATCTTGGGTCACCCACGTGGCAAAAGCGTGGTACAGTCAGCGACAAAAGTTTTTTTCCATTTGATAAAATTAGTTTCGTATATAATTTGAAAATGGAAGGATAATTTGAGTACAGTTTTCAGTAAATTAAAAAATAATGTAATTTTATGTACGTTAACACCAGCGTTATTCACAAATTAAATTTTACCCGAAGGAAAGACCTTTTTGTCGCTGACTGTACAGAGAAAGCACTAATGTTTTGGGTCTAAAATAAATCTCAAAAAACCAAAGCATTGACATTTGTTTGATTTAATTGTGAGTGTATGTAAGACTGCAAGACTTTTAAAGCCTTTCTTTTTCAAGTGTGCCTTCGGAAAATATATGAAACATACGTCGGTTTCGCCCTTTTTGCTTTGAGGAAAGAAGTCAATGACTTCTGCTGTGTTGCCAATTTGTCATTCAGTCGTCTTGTCTTGACCAGTGAAGATTACAAGCTACTTCACTGGCTAGCAACACAATGCACAGCAAAGCCCATGAAATAATTCATTGTTGCGACGTTGTCTGCATCCAAATATTGAAAGATCTTGGCTACAAAAACTTGTCCCTCTTCTTTCAAGGGAGATACGGGAAAATACACATCGACAGCAGTGCCAGCAGGGACACACTTGAAATAGAAATACTCTAACAGAGATAAATAGAAAGTTTTTTTAAACGCAACTATAGTTAAGGAAGACTAATCTATTACACTGACAAAAGACGATCAAATGGAGACCATTATTTTTTTGTGGGCGAAGCGAATTGAATGCAGACGTAAGTGACATAGTGGCATAGTCAGTCGATGGTCGTCTACACAATGGTTGGTGCAAGATGCAGCACCACCTCATTTGTGCTTAAATACATGTTTAGGTTGATGCACTATCGGATCCAGAAGGTAGCTTGGGGTACGCTGAGGTCGGAAGCGGATCTCCTTCTAGACGTTAAATATAGGGTAGAGATTTGGAATATTTACAATTTTACGTCAAAACAGAATCAATTGATATAAAAAGAGTGTATAAATTTTCAACAAATAATATAATTCATTATATACGTAAATAATTTCTAGTACTTTGATGGTAACTTGTATATATTATATGCTGTAATACTTAATTAAAATTTGATGTTGAATAATAAAATGAAATCTTTCAATTTTACTTCATACAGGTATGCCATGAAGGAGAAAGAAAACGGTGGTTAGCAGAAAGAATGTAATGGTGGAATGAAGAAAGTGGCATGAAAATTGGGGAGCCTCAAGAAATCCAACGTACAAGGTGTTTGTCTACCACAAAGCTTAGTTGGCGCAACCTAGATCGAACCAGGGATTCAACAAACCAGAGCTGAACACTTTACCACTAAACAGTCACACCGAGACCCCAAAGTGATGTTGAATAGTATAACAGGCGGTACTTAAAGTAGGTCCAATACGACTGAAAAGAAAAGGATTCGGGGAGGGGAGGTTTCCCTGTACAGCCGCAACTAATGACATGTACTGGGAGAAGAAAACTTTGGATTGGCCTCCACAGTCTCCTGACTTAAATCTAATGAATTTTGACATGTACATTTAATATACAGTGTTGTCAGCAAGGACAATTTTAAAAAAATCTTGAATTTTAACGTCCATGTTATGCTCAGTAGGCTAAAGGAGACTGATGATTAATATGACAGCAAATGAATATGGGAAATTTGTTGGAATGAAAATGTGGGAGAAAATGCGAAAACTCACGAACACGATTTTGTCTACAACAAATCTGAGATTCAAACAGAAGGAGCGAAAAAGGTACGAAAGCAAGATGCGTTTTTGTTATATGGATTCAGTACTACAAGAATCTTAAACCGGAAGTGGTAGACGTACATCATTTCCGGTTTCAATATTGATCATCAAAGAACAAAAATGGTAATAGATAGCAGAAAGTGGTTCTCTGGTATGGATTTAGCGTTGCAATAAATTCTACCTCTGCTCTTCCTTATTTCTCTAATACACAAAACCGGAAGTGATACAAATCGACTATTACTTCCGGTTTCAATGTTAATTCATATAGAACAAAAACTTGAAAGACTTTGCCGTTGTTATTAATTCAGCGTTACAAGAATAGATTTCCATCTCCGCACTTCCTTTTTGTCTTTGTACTACATAAAACCGGAAGTGGTACAAATCTAATATTACTTAGGTTTCAATGTTGATTCCTGTAGAATAAAAACTCGAGAGGGAGATACCCAGATTTTGCCTTTGATATGAATTCAGTGTTTCAAGAATAGATTTCCATCTCCGCACTTCCTTTTCTTTGTACTACATAAAACCGGAAGTGGTACACATCTACTACTACTTCCGGTTCCAATATTGATCACTATAGAATAAGAACTTGTTGAGAGATACTGAGAAACTTGTTTTCAGTGTCTTAATAACAGTCTCCATCTCCATTCTTAGTTCCTGATCCCTCGATCGAAACCGGAAATAGGTAGACCCGCCCTAACATTTCCGGTTCGAATCCTCCATATTTTACAAGTTTTAAGGTAGTTTCACAACATTAAACAAAGGCAACTTGTTTCAAAGCAATTTTAGAAGTAATAATGGGGTTTAGGCTTGAAAACACGATTGACATGGGCAAACACACGATTCATGGAACCAGTGTTTTGTTGTAGTCGTGACATTTTTTTTACGAGCAAAAAAGAAATCGTATGTTTGCGTGTGCTAAGTATTCATAACTGTTTCACATATCTTTCCACATGCATTTACGTGAATGACGCAGTTTTCTTTGAAAAATATTACGCAAACATACTACTAACGCATGTTAAGTACATAATAGATTTCCTCGTGGTACCTGTTATAAATTAAATACGTCATGATATCAATGCAAACATAACATACAAAAAAAGATGGTAGAGTAAGAGAATTCAGAAGTATCTCCGTATGGTAGCGTGTGTTGACATTTGGTGCAACGCATGCGTGTTCTAGTTCAGACGTCATCAATTTTTGATGACGTTAGGTGTGTGTGTTGTGTGTGTGTGTGTGTGTGTAATGGTTATATGCTTTTTCTTAAACGAGAGGAGAAATCGGTTAATTCTGGGCTGGTGCCAGTAAGTTTATCCGACAACAAGCATTTTCGCCCTCGTGGTCAAATTAGGTGCATAGCGATGAGTCTACGGGATCTAATGTCTACCCACAAAAAATGATCCTTTTTTTTTTATTGCTCAAGCGATTCACAGGAAAGAAAACGAGGTTTTAGAATTTCTCCTATTTGCCTATTAACTAAGGAAAACGTTTATGATTTTTTTTTTTTTTTTTTTTACATATAAAGAACGAAGAGATGTTTAATATAAACATGAAAAATAATCTGGTGTTACAGATAGCATTACTCACGAGACGAGCCATTTCCTCTCGAAAATTTTATACAAGTCTCGTTTCGTCACGAATATCGAAAAAGGTTTTCCTAGTTTCATCCAGGGGCGGATCCTGGGGGAGGGGCGATGGCCCCCCCAGAACAGGAAACTTTCTTATTATATAAAAAATCCATCCCAAAGTTTGGAGCCCTTAAAAGTAGCAGTATAACAACCCACCGCCTCCCCCCCAGAAGTCGGTCCTGGATCCGCCCCTGGTCTCATCTCGTTTGTAAATTTATGTACAAAATTTATACATTGATTTTTCAAAATCTTAATTTCATCTAGTAGTTATTAAAATCCTTCCGCTTCACAAGAGTTTCACGAAGTGAATGATATAACAACATTTATACCTTATTTATTATTAAAGCATATCACTGAATGTTGATAAATGGTGTTCATTTTGTTCCTACAAATTAATTTATAGTTTCTGTACTATGAATCATATTAACACTAAAGCAGTGTTCGTGATCTGGTAAAACGTGGGTGAACTACTGTTGACCATGCGGGTAGAATTTATTTCCAAGAGAGATTAGATTTATATTATCAAAAATAACAAGAAAGACTAGATTTATATTATCAGAAGTAACGAGAAAGACTAGATTTATATTATCAGAAGTAACAAGAAAGACTAGATTTATATTATCAAAAATAACAAGAGAGATTAGATTTATATTATCAAAAATAACAAGAAAGACTAGATTTATATTATCAAAAGTAACAAGAAAGACTAGATTTATATTATCAAAAATAACAAGAGAGATTAGATTTATATTATCAAAAGTAACAAGAAAGACTAGATTTATATTATCAAAAATAACAAGAGAGATTAGATTTATATTATCAAAAGTAACAAGAAAGACTAGATTTATATTATCAAAAGTAACAAGAGAGATTAGATTTATATTATCAAAAGTAACAAGAAAGACTAGATTTATATTATCAAAAGTAACAAGAAAGACTATATATGTAATATCCAAAGTTGTAAGAAATACTGGATTAATATTGTTAAAAGTAACAAGGAACGGTAAATTCATATAAACAATATGAAAGATTTTGTATAGAAACATGAAAAGTAACAAAAGAAAACATAAATTAACAGAAAAGGAAGAACTCATAAAAAAGTACCAAGCAAAACTGCTAAAGTTATTTTATATCGTAAACATTGGATTGATAATAAATTATGCACAGGGATTAGGAAGGCGAAAGACTATGCGTAATCCAGATTCCAGAATGTGTTTAACGGTATCGTAGCATTGCAGGACACGCCTGGTTTCATTGAAAGAAATCCGTATAGAAACTATCTGTCCGTATATCTTTTCACTGGAGACCACAGTAGCTCAGTGATAGAGAGCACTTGCCTTTGGTGCATGGGGTCTCTGGTTCGATCCCCAGCAAGGTAAGTGTCCGTGGGTTTCCTCGGGTACTTACATTTTCTCATTCCACCAAATTTTCCATCATCATTCACTTGCTTTAATTATTGTCTCCCTTAGCCTAACAGGCATAAACGTGGGACGCTAAACTCAAAGATTTTTCATTTCATTTCATTTTATCTGGTCCCTGGCTTCGAATGTGGTATTTAGGAGCATTGTGGCTCAGTGACAGAACGCTTACCTTTGATATGAAGGGTGGCTGGTTGGATGGCAGACCATGTAAGCTTGTGCTGAACAACATCATGTCCGTGGGTTCTTCTTGACCCTCCCGCATTCTCATTCCACCAATTCTTTACAAATAATGAACCTTCATTGATCATACAAGGTGTAAACGTGGTACGTAAAACAGATTCCATTTCATTTCGAACGCACTAATTTCCGATTACAAAACAGAGAAATAATGACGGCCAAGGACATTCATTCATTGCTACTGCGAAACAGAAGAGGGGAGATAAAATCCTTTTTTTTTTTTTTAAACCATGATAACTAGAATAGAAACTTCTCAATTTCTTCCTATCTATACATGTAACAAACCGAAATGTATCGACCACATTTTACTCGGAAATACCGTGATGATTTTTTTTTTTTTTAAATCAATATGAAACAAACCTACACACAACATTCCTTAACTTTATATATAGCCTTGACATAATTTATTGACAGTATGACAGTACAAGGAAAATCGATATTGTCAATACAGAGCCTAATACACCGATTAAAAAAAAAATCACAAACACGCCTATTCTTGAATAAATTACATGACAGAAGAACGTAATCAATTTAATTTAACAGAAGTGTTAACGTAATATGTTTTAATGTGTAAAAATTGAACAATAAATTGATGACATCAAATTACACGAATATCGTGCATATTAAATAAAAAAGAACAGCACTGATCGATTTTGAAATTGTGATTAGTGATGGTTACGATCAGGTGCAGGGGTGGACTGGCTGTGTAAAAAGGGCGCGGCCACATACTCTGGGAGGGCGCTGTCCATCTGAGGCTTTCGCTTGTATGGAATACCCCCTCCAAATAAAAGAAAGTGCCGGGGGCTTCCCTCGGAAAATTAGTACACAAAAAACAACAAAAGATTAAGTAGCTATTGCAGTTAATCATGATAGAATTATGCAAATTCAATATTTTCATAAACAAACAAAGAGACTTTGAGTACTAAATACGAGACGTGTTTTTTAAGTAAGGTCCGTTTTGTTGTAGACACTAGTAGTTCGCGCGCATACCGCAACTAGCGTGTGCGTTGTGTACCGGCATGCCTCGGGAACAACTGTGCTCAGTTTCAACTCTGTAGCTGACCTATACGGTTGTGTTCTGTGCTTTCACAATGTTTAAGACTATCAAATCGCCCGCCGCGTGTGAGGTTCGCTCAGTGATACGGTTTTTCTCAGCAAGTAACCTGTCTGGTGCAGAAATTCTTCGACAGATTTGCGAAGTGTACGGTGATACTGTTATGAGTGCAAGCAAAGTGCGTAAGTGGGTACGAGAATTCAAAAATGGCCGTGACAACGTCCATGATGAGTACCGCTCCGGTCGCCCTTCTTCGATTACAGACGATTTGGTGGCTTCAGTTGAAGCGAGGGTTCGTGAGAACAGACGCTTCACAATAACAGGTCTCTCAAACGAATTTCCTGACGTGTCGAGTTCAGTTCTTTACAAAATTGTTTCTGAACACCTAAAGTTTAGGAAACTGTGCTCCCGTTGGGTCCCGAAACTCCTAAAGAGGACCACAAAAACCAAAGATTTGAGTGTGCCATGAAGTTCTTGACTCGTTATCACGAAGAAGGTGACGGCTTTTTGAGTCAGATCGTAACTGGAGACGAAAAATGGGTTTCGCATATCACGCCCGAATCGAAGCAACAGAGCATGGAATGGAGACACACACATTCGCCAGTAAAGGTAAAGGCCAAAAACAGACTCTATCCCAGCGCAAAATCATGGCGTCGGTGTTTTGGAATAGGCATGGTGGTTTGTTGGTCGACTTCAGGCAACGAGGAACCACTATCAATGCAGAAGCATACTGCCAAATACTGTGAAAGCTAAGCAGAGAGATTCAAAACAAACGACGCGGCATGCTGACAAAGGGCATTGTTCTTCTCCATGACAATGCAAGACCTCATACTGCAGGTCAGACCCGCGACTTGTTGGACAATTTTGGCTGGGAAGTTTTAGACCACCCACCCTACAGTCCTGATCTTGCGCCGAGGGATTACCATCTGTTCCTCCACCTCAAACAACACCTCAGTGGCAACCGTCACAATGATGATGACGATGTGAAAACGGCAGTGAACTCTTGGTTATCGGAGCAGGCGGCAAGTTTTTATGAAGAGGGTATTTTGAAACCCTCTCAACATTCCGAGTAAAGACGGGATCTGGGGGCAGAGCAGTGGGGGTGGGAGGGTTGATATATAAAAATCATCCAAAATGACCGATATTAGAGACAAATCTATAAATTTCAGGGTCCCTAAGATCATTATAATGACATTCCCAAAGCCAAAAACAGAAAGAGCGAGGCCGCAGGCGAGCAAATACTGGGATTTGAGGCGGAGCGTGGGTTTGGTAAGGGTGATATGTAAAAATCGTCCAAAATTACCGATATTAGAGTCAAATCTATATATTTAGGGGTAAATCTAATATCATTAATAGCATTCCCACGCCGAAAACAGAAAGAGCGAGGCCGCAGGCCGAGCAAATACCGGGGTCTGGGGTGGAGACCTAGCTGGCCAAAGGCTAGCGAATTTATAAAATAATTATGTAGCTTTTTTTTTTTTTATGTGTTCAGATAGGAAACTGTGCGCCTTCCCGAGACTAAGACGGGTCTTAGTCCCTCCCGAGGAGGACGCAAAGGCACTGATGTGAGGAGGGCGCAGCGGCCATCGGGCCGGTACTTGATTATGGCCAGTCCACCCCTGATCAGGTGGTGAAGGAGACCAGTGAATACTAGAATTTGTACGCGGGGACTCCTGTGGGGTAAAAAAAGAAGCTCTAAATCCTAAACCTGCAAACAAAGAAAGCTTTCAACTCTATCCTTAAAACCCGATCTGTTGAAAATTCTGGATTAAAGGGGAGGGAATCTCGTCAATCATCCCCTCCCACAAGTGAATATAGAAAACTAAGTATTACATAATGATAGGAGCCTGATTATGGTAGGCTTAGCAGTGGTGTAGTGGCTAGCGCGCGCTCCTTGGGCGGGAGAGCGTTGAATGCATTCATTACATGGCTCGGATTCCACCCTAACTTCTAGGTTCCCGTCTCATTTAGCCTCGATGATGCAAAGACATGCCAAACTTCAACCAGCAAAACAAACATTACTCATTCTTTGGGAATTAATAGATTTCACGGTAAATTTCCCAGTATTCTTTGACAATTAGTCATATTTCTTGCGTTTTGCTGGACAGACAAAGTTCTCAGGAAAAGTATTTCGTGCGAAAAGAAGTGGAAAAACGATGGAGTTTAGGGTGCTACAAAATATTTAAATTACCAAATATCACACATAATAAAGATTAAGGCAATGACACGTCTAACTAGTAAGATGGATACACAAGAGTCATAAAAGGACAAAAGACCTTTCGGAAGGGCAAAAAGAAACCAGTAGAATAAAAATAAAAATCTTATGATGGTGACAGTGAATTGACTTAACACCAATTAAAATCTAGTAGGGAGAATCAGTGGCGAATACCGGTAACTTGAAATTAATTACATAATAAATTTAGCCACTGCAGGCTTAGCACTTCAAAAAAATTACGGAATTACGAACAAATTAACTTTGATATCCATATTTCGTCCTACAGGGGCGGATCCAGGACGAACCTCTGGGGGGGGGGTTGTAGTACTGCTACTTAGAGCTACTTTTAAGAGCTCCAAACTCTGTGATGAGTTTTATTTATACATAAAATAAGAAAAAGTTACCTCTTCTGGGGGAGGGGCCAATGGCCCTGATCGCCTCCCCTGGATCCGCCACTGCTGTACTACCTTGTAAGAACTTTCATCTTTTTGTCCCGGGTTCGCTCTCAGTCCAGGAAGATTATTGTAGGATAGAGTGCAAAAGACGGAATATTAAAGATAATAATGTACCGAAATATTATAACCAGATAAAAACACGTAGCAAAGGTACGTACAGCCGAGAGTGAGAAAAAAAAAACTGACATTACATTCCATACCGTCTAAAAATAATGTTGCTATGACTACTATTGTCACAATATGCTTGTTAAAGTACGATAAAGTACAACATGTAAATATGGTTGATTTAATATTACGACGAGTTATTGTGAAAAATATCAATACAAAAAAAAAAAAAAAAAAAACTTTTGGAGTAATATAATTTCTTAGCCATTGAACTTCAATTGAAAATGAATCAATGTGTCTTTAATGTATTGTTGGTGATACAATGAATGTATTTTAGTACTGACATAATGACAAGCATTTTGTTATATCTGTCGTTGTAATTTTACAGTAACCTCTTTACTTATCTATTTCAAGTAAAATCTCGCAGCTTATGATGTAATATCCACACACTATCATCGATTCGTTTATCACAAATTAAAATGAATGAATTAAAATTATCAGTGAGTGATCATTTTCATTATCATAACTTAACATCAAATAGTAATTACGTCACACAAATTCTTAATATACGTAAATTATGCTCTGATTCAATGACGATGGAATTTAGAGCAAGGCGTCGTCTAGTGAAGGATAGTTAGTAGTAGTTTTACTTTAGAAAAAAAAAATATTCAACATATCAGGGGCACGACGCATCAGTGGTAAAGCGCTTATCTCTGGTACGTGGAGTTCCCGGTTCGATCCCCGGCCAGTAAGTTTGTGGTGGACAACATCGTGTACGTTGTTTTTTACGGGATACTTCTGTTTCCTCCCACTTCTCATTCTACCATTTCTTCCATCATCATTCACTTCCTTTAATCATAGTCTTCTTTAGCCTAAAAGACAATCGCGGTACGTTAAACTGAAATTTTTTATTTTATTTCACATAAATTTAAGTCTTCATCCCGGCGAAATTAAAATACCGCTAATTTTACAGTAATTATGTGATATCTTCAAATAGATAAAAGATAATCGAAATGTGGAACAAGAGTGCCCTAGACAATATTATTTTACATGAGAAACCGTTATCACGACTCACTTATCTGCTTTCGATTTCGAGCCATTTTGAAAATCGGCATTTACTTTCGCGTTTCTAAACAGCTGAAAACGGAAAGCCACTAGGTGACTTGTGATAACGGTACCTCACGCAAAATAATCTCTTGTTCCATATTTCTATTATATTTTATCTATTTGAAGATATCACATAATTACTGTAAAATTAGTGGTATTTTAATTTCGCCGGGATGAAAACTCTTAATACAAAGCAATAATTTTGAAACTTGTTATTAAATTAGCTAATTTATCAGTAGAATTTCTTTCAGTAGAACGAAAACAGAATAGCTATAATTTTATGTAGAAAACGCAACAATACCGTTATTAGTACATTTCTTCCGGGACTATTTAGAAAAGAACATATATCGAACACTTGAGGATATTTTCAAATTAAATTATATCGAATCTCTGGCAAACTTCGGAATAGAATGTTGTTAAAATAATGTTGACTTCAATTTTAGTTTAACTTTAATATATGTAAAACAATCAAATTGTGTATGAAAATAACACAAATACGAAATGTTGCTTGAAAATATGTACAATAAGCGATTTTCGCAACATTACAACGAAACCTGTCAAAATGCTTCTTGTGTCATTTTTAAAATACTTAGATTGCAGCAACAAGAATAATTTTAATTGATCGTCAATTTAGGTTTAATTATTAATTAATTAATTATCTTACTTTGCAAGTATTGCTTGTGTCGATACTTTTCATAATAATTTATGATAATATTAATACTGAAAAATTGATCGTATAGAAAATTGATTCAAAGCCACAACATCTATTTACATTTCACAGTTGAATCTAATAATTGAACAAATATTGGTCAGGTATGGTCTTTTGCGATTCGGGTAGAAGAACGATGAATTTCGAAAAAGTATTTATTGGAGTTTAACAACAACTCAAAATGTATTACTACAGAGTAACAGATGGGTACTAGGCCCGTAGCCAGCCCAAAAATGTAGGAGGAGCCCAGTAGAAGTTATGGGGGCCCGATCCAACCATATTATATAGTTCATCACCATACTATAGTTCATTTGCAAGCCTATTATTACAATTTTAGATGGGGTAAGTAAAAATTTAGGGGGCACCGGCCCCCCTGGATACGGGCCTGATGGATACCCCAATAGGTTTGAGTTGTTATTAAGCTTCAATAGACACTTTTTTCGAAATTCATAGTTTTTCTACCCAGTGCGGCGATTGGATGTTAAAAGTGGAGGAAACAAGACATTATTTGAATATTTGTATATCAATGTTAGTGTTCCTGGTTGTTTCTAACACTTATTTGACTAAAGGTTGTATAACTAATAGGATACTATCTTTTTCACTTAAAATACTGTATATCGTATTTCATATTTATCGAGTAAATTGACAAGAGTAACGCAAGGAGGTACTAGCTTTTGGCACTCTTAAACAACGAAAGTACAGTATAAGAAGAAATTTGATTCCTTGCTCATGAACATCTTAAAATTCTGTCTGGAAAATTGTGTGATCAGAGTATTTAATAACAAATTTGCAAAGCAAATAAATAGAAAGGATAATCAGCGTTTCCCAACCGGTGTACCGCGGCACACTGGTGTGCCACGAATGGACCGCTGGTGTGTCGCGAGGAAATCGAAAGAAAATTAATTCTATAGGAACCAAATTGCAAAACATAGGAAAAAATGTATATTTTTGTATTTCACATTACTATGAATTTCTACCATGGAAAAAATTACTGTAATTGCAATATATTATTCTACATCTATTACTGTGTAGCAGACAGTATTTCGGCTCGTACACATTTCCACGGTTAACTGCTATGTTACGCTTCAATTGAGTCATACTAACACCGAGAAATGGAAGCACCTGTACGGTACGCGTCAAGTGAACGTTCGTAGAACACTCATTCGCACGTGAATGACAGAACAACACTTTGTTCAACAGCAATGTTTTGACTTCGACGCATCGCAAGCTGTGTGATTGCAATAATATGCACCGGTTTTGGTTAAAACAACAAAGTTAAAAGCACAAGACATTTGTTTGTTCGTTCGTTATTTAGTGATTTTCGTTCTTAGTGAAAGGTTGGATACAGTTTTCGAAAAAGAAAGCGTATTTTTAAAAATCTAAGTCCTATATTTCATTGCAATTGTTTTCTATTTTAAAATTAGAATTAAAAAAAAAATAAGCATAATGAATTAGCATAGGGGAAAACCAGTGATCGAGCTTTCATATCTGTGAGAAGGAGATCAGTAATCACAGAAAACAAAATGACCATGGTATTTTATATTTGCAAATAATAATATCTATGAGTACGCCGCGAGAACTCGTTACACCCTTAGTGTGCCGCAAGTTGGAAAAGGTTGGGAAACGCTGGGATAATATTAATCATAGTAATGAATACGCGTAATGAGGCATATTTTGTAGAAGTTATATTGAAACTGGAGATTAATGAACAACTTATACTTTTAATTCCATACGTGCTATTAAATGTATGATATTACTCTTAGAAAATGAAAGACAGTAAATAGTAGGGCTACAAGCATATGCTACGACATTTAAAGAAATACGCAACTGAAATATTAATTGCTTTGAATTGTAATTTCTGTGGCTTTCTTAACTTCACGGGAAGACAAATGACCAACACGTACTGACACAACGGCAAATATTATATGGGACATTTTTTTTTCTATGAACCAGTAATACATACAAAATCTTCACATTTCCAAATGAAACTATATACATTAAGGGGTTACTTTAAAAAAAAAGTAGGGGCATCTGCCCCTCTTGCCCCCTTAATCACCGCCCCTGCTTCTACCCGCAATACAAAAGTCCACACCGGACTCAAATAATTTCCACATAAACATTAAAATGAAAAAAAAAAAAAAATACAAGAAGTAATTTAATGATGCATAACACTTACCCCCTCCATTCTTGTAGCAGAGGTATGGAAATCTCCAAACATTTCCGAGTCCAACGGAAACACTGATGCAAGAGAACAGGAAATCCAATTTATTGCCCCATCCACCACGTTCTTCACTGTTCGAATCTTTCTCTTCCGTTTCATGATCCGCATCCGGTTTTTTCTTGATTATTTCCTCCGTGACACTTTCCGGGTCGGGTTTCGCTGAGAATTCAATAAAAGTATGATCCGGGTCTACGGGCTCTTTTTCTTCATCCCAGTAATACATTTTCTCGGACATTTTTTTCTTTTCGGTACTGATTTTGAGCCGAAAAAAAATTAAATAAATCTACTTGATTTTATTCCTTGTAGTGAGTAGTGAAACTAAGAAAAATAAATCACAATTTTATCACAACACAGAACGCGCGCGCGTTTTTTTTCTGTCGAAAAAAATCAAGAACACAATCTGGAAGTTTTAGTATTGTTGTTTTATCGTCCAATCAGATTTGTGTAGTTCTTGAGAAATCTGAAATTAAAAATTTTTGAAAAAATATTAGTATACTTACATATGTATCGGAAACGAAGAAATTCTAAGTTACAAAATTTTTCATTACAATTTAATTTTTAAAAAAGTTCTATTTCTGAATTGTTAAATGATCTAGTTTTGTATTTTCTTTTCATTAATTCCTATTCTTAGATTTAAAAAAAAAATTAAAAAATATAAAGTATGTACTTTTGACTTTCGAAGGGTATTCGAATTCAAAATTCCCGGCGTGCTGGGGAAATGTTTACAATTGACTTCGCCGAATGTATGATGTAGAAGTGCGCTGCGCGATGTTCGACGTTTCACTGTTCTGGTGGTGCATGTGACTATAAAACCGCGACAAAACATACACTTATGTTTCTCTGACGTCAGATGACTAGCGCATGCGCAAAATACATTTCCTATCACGCCCTCCCACCGTTGTCTAAAATAGCATAAAGGGAAAAGAAAGAAAAAAATAGGAGAAAAAAAAACCTGCTTCAAGATGAAAACTGGAGAGAAAAAAATTATGTTGAATATTATTGTATAGAATGCAGACTGGTTTCTTAAAAAGACTTCTTTCTTATTTTTACTTCTTTTCCAATCTTTTGTGCAGTACATGTTTTTTTTTCCTGTATATTGATATTTCAATAGCAAATGTACACTTTTTGTCGTTAATAAAAAGGTGTTGTCTATTGTATATCGAAACTTGCCACTCTCTCCCAAGAAAGATGTCAAACGTCTTACACATTTCAGGTGCATCTGTAGCGCTTACGTATCTCTTTGGTACTCAGCTCAGCATCCGGCTGCTTAAAAATCACTCCCGCGAAGCATTTTGTCGGCTAAACCAGAGGCTGAACAAACTTTTACAACAGGAGCGGATTCAGGGAGGGGGCGATTGCTCCCCCCCAGAAGAGGAAACTTTTTTATTTTATATATATATAAATAAAACCCATCCCAAAGTTTGGAGCCCTTAAAAGTAGCAGTATGACAACCCACCGCCCCCCCCAGAAGTCGGTCCTGGATCCGCCCCTGTTTTACAGTAGAGTTCCGAAAACTCGGCCTAATGTGAACCGAAGGGTGGCCGAGTTCGTGAAAATGCCGGGTTATCGTGAATGGAGGTTAAAAAAAGAATAAGTACAAGTGTTTCATCAGAAAATACAGTACCGTACATATATGTATTGACTGCTTGAGAATACAACAGAGAACAAACTGTCCAATTACCTTTACACAAAGGAAAAGCACATACTTTATGAAGGCATAGAGCCTTTACTATACATGGAAATGGAAATTAAGGAATACACACTGTACAGTAATTTATCTGATTAAGACAAACTGTAGAAAAATACTTGACAATGGCCTTGAACGGGTCTGTACGTTTTTGTTTTTTTTTTCCCGCCCTGTGGCCAAAGTATCCGGACTGCTGGGTTATCGAGTGCTGAGTTTTAGAGATTTTTTTTTTTTTAAAGTTCTGTAGCCGCCCCTTCACATTGCTGGGACTGCAACTATGAAATATCAATAAGGCAACACGAGACGGTTCCAAATAGATTTAAAATTTATGTTGGCCTGGCCCCTGGTCGTGGTGCGCAGCAATGTGGTCGTGATTGGTAATCTCCAGATAGTCTTCGTGGAATAATGATAACTATTGAATATAGCTGGGTAATAGTATACATGAGAACCCCCTGGTCTGCGTTTCTTCTGTGTTCTATTACCACTTCTACATGAAATACCATAAATTTTCTACGTAATGCAATAGTAAGAAGTATCCATGTGCACAAGACATGCGATATGCGTTAAATCCCCCCCCCCCCCACATAGTCATAGATAAAGTACAAGGGCACTACACATGCAGATATATGGTACAGGTACGTTCTTTTTTATTTTCGTATCAGTCGATAAGTAAATAAAAGTCGCTTTGTTACCCCCTTTGAAAGTTCGTACATACTCAATGAATAATCCCTAAAATTATGAGCGTCCTGCTCCTTCGGGAACTGATACAACTTCATGTATACTATATCCCTAGACGGGGCTCTATTGGCACCATGCCTTTAAATATAGCAGCATTGCCTCAAGTATTTAGATTCACCGTGACCATTGCAGTATCCTGACGAACATGAGTTAACAACTAATGTTGTCGGCGGGAGCTCATGTGGTTCGGATTTCACGTTAATCAGTAGGTCCACGTCTCATATAGCCTCGCTGCTGAACGGGACGTTAAATTCAAACACAACAACAACAACAACAACTAATGTTGTATTACTATGCTACACAGCCGCATTCACCATCGGTACACTTCATCACTATAGATCATCTGCCAAGAACAACAACCTATTTTCATCTGCTTATTACACATCTGGAAATACATAAGTAAACGAAAGAGAAGTCCGACGTATTCAGGTGATGAGATATTGTCAGGGATTCTAACTATTTACTCATACATGTTTACCATATTTATATCGCCTTCAGTAAAGTATAAATATTAGGATATAAAATTTCACAGTACAGATGCACCAAATTAATTAACACTATTCCTGTAATAATATTATGTATTTAGTATAGTATTCTTTTCACCTTTTTTTTTTTCAATTATAAAGCATCAATAACAATTTTCATGACAGGAACTTAATACCTCAACAACCTATCTTTCTTGTTAGTATATTCTGTATCTACTACTTTTCTTCTTCTTCTTACAGGACATTTCATAAAGGCTTCAGTTTTCATTAATATCCAACATCCTTGTTAATATCACACGTTTTGTAGATTAAATTGACCATAGATAAAATATAAAAATGTATAATTATTTGGTTATATAATTTCGATCAATATTTAAACAGATAATTTAAATTTTATTACATAGTTCATTATTCCGAATCTGCAAGTTTACTAGCATATTACACATCTAGACATAAATAATCTTTGACAAAATGATAAAAATCGATTAAATAAACCAAGGATCTTATAAAATAGAGGATCTGCCCTTACAACAAAATCTTGAAGCCATACGTCACAGTTTTGTCACCCCTACTTTGCCAACTCCGTCCAATAGGATCGCAATGTTTTGAGCCAACAATCACGGCGGAAACGAAAGTAGCCAATCAGACGATAGCAGAAACGAGAGTAGCCAATCAGACGTGCCGATGCTCGGTTGCTTTTTGGTTTCACCAATTTAATAGGATAAAGATGCATATGGGCAGATCCTCTATTTATAACATCCTTGAAATAAACAAATTATTTCAAACTTTCAAATAAGTAGCTAATTCAGGAATTGGCACAATCAAATTTACATTAAAGCATACATATACTTTAAGGACAATGTGCCAAAATGGTCCGTTACAGTTCTATGCTATGATGTGAATGCATCGTCTTCCATTACTGCTATCAGTGGCGGATCTAGCCCATAGTCGGGGTGGCTTAGATCCTCTCAGCTTTTTGAGTGACAGAAATAATTTAAGCTATTATTTATATATTTTTTGAAAGTTTATAGTAAACTCATGTTAATCCTATAAACTGGTTCTGGCTGCTTCCCCCCAGTTTTTAAATCTTCTTGATCCCCACTGACCGCTATACGTAGTTTTGTAGATAAGAGTTCTCTAACTCTTAATTCAGAGATTTTCCAATTAATTGTTGCTCTTGAGGGTAGTCATATCGCTAAAAACAAAAATTAAGTTTTGAAGCTACAATCTAAGGGAAGAAAGCTTTTATATAGCTTTAGAAAGATCTAATCAAGAAGTAGTACGCTTAGGTAATTAGTTTTTCCCCCTTAGCTTGCTGTGATATATTTTTTCATCGATGTGACTTGCCTCAAAAGCCGCCACAGCTCCCAATTGCCTTATGATGTTGGATTCACATCAAAGACCGAAGCCGAGAACACAAGTATCAAACAGATTAGAGATATACAGGAAGCTTCTTCGTATTAATGTACCTGAAATATGATGCGTTTGACATCTTCTTTATGGACTTGAGTCGTTCCAACGTCACCTGTTAGCTATCGCCTGTACTAAGTTCAACCTAGCGACATACACTCGTTGGCGCGCTGCGTCGTCCAGTCTAGCAGGTATATCAGGAGCTCTTCAGACCTAGTGGTCGTCACATCTTTTATTCATGTGACTCCCCATTTTGTCTCACGACTCTGGGTGGACGCCGAAAATTGGGAAGCATTGGTCGGGAATCGAACTCGGCACCACGCGGACGCGAGACAACGCTGTAACCACTAGACTACGTTGTCCCCATAGTTTAGTTTACCAAAATTCCTTTATATATTTACTCTGACCGTATGTTTATTCGTCCAGGAGACAGATCAGTGTCTGTCTGTGTACCGGTATTCATTCGTTCGGGGGACAAAACCGTGTCAGTCCGCGTATCTATTCGTCCGGGAGACAAAACCATGTATGTCCGTGTATTCACTCATCTGGGAGACAAATCAGTGTCTGTCTGTGTATCCATTCGTTCGAGAGACATCAGTGTTTGTCCGTCCGTATTTCCATTCATCCGGGAGACAAATCAGTGCCCGTCTCTGTGTATCCATTCTTCCGGGAGGGAAATCCGTGTCTGTCCATGTTTCCATACGTCCAAGAGACAAAACCGTTTCTGTCCATGTGTCCATTCGTCCAAGAGACAAATTAGTGTTTGTCTGTGTATCTATACGTCCGAGAGACAAATTTCAAGTACTAGTTACCATCAATTTTGGCCAGAATTTAGACGATTCAAAAATTAGGAATTGAGTTCTTTGCTGGAGGTGATATTCAAACCGGAAGTGTAAAAATCCATCCTTTCCAGTTTTAGTGTTGATCACTGTAGAGAAAAAATGGTAATAGATAGCGAGAAATGGTTTCCTACAAACGATTAGCTATCCCAAAAATACATTGCATTTCCATCCTTAACAGTCTACTAAAACCGGAAGCGATCAAAAGTCACTACCATTTCCGGTTTCAATATCAATCTACTAAGAGCAAAAAACTGGTAAGATATAGCAAAAAATGATTTTTTGGAACCAATGTAGCGTTCTAAGGAAAAGTACCATATTCTCTGTTAGCGCCCTATTCAAAGCTGGAAGTGGTAGAAATCAACTACTTCCGGTTTTTACTTGATCGCTGTAGAGTAAGAAACAATAAGAAGCGAGAAATGACTTTCTGCCAGTCCTAAGAATATGTTCCGATTCCACTCTAAATCTCTCTACTGAAACCGGAAGTGGTAGGAATAGGAATCTCTTACTAATTCCGGTTTTTAATATTAATTGAGAAATTTTGATGACATACAAACGAAACTTTTCACGTGCATACACATGGCAGTACTACTTTTTGTAAAAAATCATTACATATTGTGAAATTGTGGTAGACTTCCAAACTGTAGGGATCCAATGACGTAATCGAAAATGACAGATACATCATTTCCACTTGGGACGCTGAATCGGTGTCAAAACACAATTTCTCGATCCCTTACAATTTTTGCTCTAATGGTATCTAATGTTGTAACCGGAAGTTGGAGGTTTCTATCATTTACAATTCCAAGCGATGGAAAAGATGGAAGATGGGTCAATCCACTCTTGGAATGTTGAATAAACTTCAAAAAATCTTTCTCGCTACCCTTAAGGCTGATTTACACACAGTGTGCCGTACTCATGTTGTTCCCCTGCCATTAGGGATGCGCATGAGACAAGATTTGGGGCTGTCTCGTCTCGAAAATGTGCTGGAAAAAATATTTTCGACTTGAAAGATGTATATTTCTCTATTGGAAGAGTTGTGTCTCGACTCAAATTTTGCCAGGAAAGTTCTGTCTCGTCTCGTACGCATCCTTACCTGCCATGATTCGTCCATGCCAGAGCTGAGGTTAACCATGTTGCTTTCTACAACACTTCCCAATTTCTAGTAAACTTCGTACCGCTTCGTGTGCTCCGAAGAAAGATGAAGAATCGCGGCCGACGAGCCACGACGGGCTGGTTTCTGTTCAAGGTAGCCTGTTGGGGCACGACATAGGAACGGCATTTAATGTGTAAATTGTTCGAAGACAACACAATGTCAAAGTCAAAGTCAAAGTCTGAATTCAATGTCAACACATCATCTTTCAAGTAGCTCCACAAGAAATCAGATGGATGATGGATTGATGTCAGGACTATGCGGGGGCCATGCTCCTGAAACCGATGTGACACTACTTACCCATTAAATATGTCATACAGGTAATCAACCGGATATTCCTAACCGATGAGATATTCCAATAGACCGACGAGAAATCCCTTACTCAGCAGCCGTCATCCTTGTTGATTTGCTAAGATTTCGTGTCATGGCAACGCGAACTGCTTCAATGTTTTCAGGGGGTGCGGATACTTGGTTCGCGCCGTTGATTCTTCTTTACCACAGAGCCAGTTGTTTTAAATTGACAATACAATCACTGAACAATCTGTTTACATGGAGCCCACTTTGTACGGAAGTGTGCACGAAAACGTTTATGTGTCGTCCGAACTCCTCGTTTCTGTTAAAAACAGTACAGCTTTCACCTTCTGTTCAACACTCAATCTGCTCTTAAGCACCATCTTGAAAGCCGCTGTTTGGCGCCTAGTAAATATTTGATACTAACTTCTCGTGACATCTACCGGATTTTCCATAAACCAAAGCACACGAATACGAGTGTTCAACAAGGTCCGTTTTGTTGTAGACACTAGTAGTTCGCGCGCATACCGCAACGAGCGTGTGCGTCGTGTACCGGCATGCCTCGGGAACAGCGTTGCCAGATCTAGCATAATGATGCTAGATCTAGCATAATTTGCATGTCTTTAGCATCTAGCATGTCTTGTAGCATCTTGCGTTTAGCATCCCACCCAAATCTAGCATAATTTCAGCAAGTTTATCAAAAAGCCGTAAAACCTGGAGATGAGAAAGAAGTTGGTTGTGGGAAGAAAAAGAACGGCAGAAATGTATCCTCTCCCATTGATTCATACAGTCGGTAAACCATACAGGCAGTCTTATTTTCCGAAGTAGGTTAGAAACGGCTTTTTTTTTTTTTTTTTTGTGCCTCCACCCGGGGTTTTCTAATTCTTTAACTGCGAGCCACGGGCGAAGCTATGGAGACCATTCTCCCCCCAACTTTTTGACAACTTCACTATCTTTATTTCTTACTTCATGACCTGAAATGAAAGGTCCGAGACCGACCAAAAATTTGCCCCCCAGCAGACAATTCCCAACTCCGCTTATGCTGCGAGGTAATTTTCTTTCAAAATATGTAAACAAACACTTTGCATTCATTTATACTATATATACGCCATTGAGTCTGGCAACGACTGCACTAGTTTAGTTGAGTTAAAGCTTTGGTACGTGAAGTATTGAGTTCTATCCACGCATTCTTGCGCTCTGCGTATTTTAAGTTACGTTATCGTATCTCAGCTTCATTTTTTTCTTTTAAAACTCCTGAATTAGTAATTATGAGGATCTAGCATAATTTGACCGAATCTAGCATAATTTCGATCAGCTTTTGGAATAATTCCGAGCTGTGGGGCTGGCAACGCTGCTCGGGAAGAACTGTGCTCAGTTTCAGCTCTGTAGCTGACCTGTACCTGTACGGCTGTGTTCTGTGCTTTCACAATGTTTAATACTATCAAGTCGCCCGCCTCGTGTGAGGTTCGCTCAGTGATGCGGTTTTTGTCAGCAAGAAACCTGTCTGCTGCAGAAATTCATCGACAGATTTGCTAAGTGTACGGTGATACTGTTATGAGTGCAAGCAAAATGCGTAAGTGGGTACGAGAATTGCCGTGACAACGTCCATGATGAGGACCGCTCCGGTCGCCCTTCTTCGATTACAGACGATTTGGTGGCTTCAGTTGAAGCGAGGGTTCGTGAGAACAGGCGCTTCACAATAACAGGTCTCTCAAACGAATTTCCTGACGTGTCGAGATCAGTGCTTTACAAAATTGACATTGCCGTTACAATGATGACGACGATGTGAAAACGGCAGTGAACTCTTGGTTATCGGAGCAGGTGGCAAGTTTTTATAAAGAGGATATTTTGAAATTGGTTGAGAGGTATGATAAGTGTTTGAATAAACTTGGCAACTATGTCGAAAAAATAGAGTAAAGTATGTACTTTCTGAAAATACATCTACTTTTTTTTGAAATAACCTTTCGTTGTGTAGTTATGTTCAAACGGACCTTACTTAAAAACACGCCTCGTATATAATATTGCATGTGTAATAAACAAAAAAAAAAAAAAAAAAGTTTGACATTTCGCACGTCACCTTCTAGTATCACCGTATTTACTCCATACATGATTTCTAGTCTCTGTATCAAATTTCTGAGAATTTGTGCTTTAAAAGTACGAGAGAGATAGCAGATAATGTACTAAAGTTATTGGTTAATGACGTGTTTTTTCCCTGGATTTTCCCCTTTTCTTATTAAAAATGTTGTAAGTCCACGACACGAACGTGTGATAATAATTTTCTCTAGCTATGTGCAAATCTTGTGCAAACATATATTGTCAACGAATTTGAAGTATATTGTAAACAGACCACTTACGGTGGTAGGTGATGATGATGCAATGCAGTTTTTAAGTGAAGTCAAACCTTGTTTCTTTCTATTCTTAATTGTAAAGCACTTAAAAAGTAAAAAGTGTACTAGCAATAACTAACGCTTTAATTGTTAAACTATGATGCAATTTGAAATTGTTATTCAATTTGTGTGTGTGTATGTGTGTGTTTAAATGCAGTTATGCAAATGACGCTATGCACTACTGCACTTAAGTCCTCTGTTGCAGTTTGAACGTTAAGATTCTCTATAGAGAGGAATTGTTTCTTTTTTACGTCTTTTTA
Source organism: Thermobia domestica (assembly GCF_964235325.1). Classification (NCBI taxonomy): domain Eukaryota; kingdom Metazoa; phylum Arthropoda; class Insecta; order Zygentoma; family Lepismatidae; genus Thermobia; species Thermobia domestica. Next base: position 31,609,392 of record NC_137462.1, on the reverse strand, counting down.
ATGCTCCATTCATCAATCTCACACAATTCGAACTTTCTATATAACGTACGACATTTATGTTAACCAGATAAAAAGATTTATAATTTCTCTCATTTTTTTTTTTTTTTTTTTACCTGGAATTGATGACGATTAGCAAGAAATAATTAATTGCTTTGTAACTTACGTATGATTAACCTGAATCGTAACGATAACGAATATTGCATTATATGTATTGTGATATGCTTAATTTCAAAATAGAATTTTTCAGAATGATGTTACGTCATCGATAACCATTTTTGCCATTTTCTTTCCTTTGTAGTTTCTGAAAAGTTAAATAAAAAAATCAAAAATTTTATGTCATTTGAGACCAATGTTTCATTAATTATAAAAATGAAACTTCCTAGAAACGAAATGAAATTAATTCTTTCAGCTTCTTTTAATTTCTTCAATGAAATCTTTATGATACACAGTAGACTCCCGATTATCCGGCTCGCGACTATCCGGCCTAGCTTTCTTTTATCGTAATTAAATGAGGAAGGCAAGGCGTTGCATTGGCAACATTACCAAGGCATCGGAAGCTGGCGTCTGCTACGATCCTTCCAAGGATGTTATAAATAGAGGATCTGCCCATATGTATCTTCATCCTATTAAATCGACGAAGCCAAAAAACAACCGAGCATCGGCACATCTGATTGGCTACTCCCGTTTCTGCCATTGTCTGATCGGATACTTTCGTTTCCGCCATGATTGTTGGCTCAAAACATTGCGATCCTATTGGACGGAGTGGGCAGAGTAGGGGTGGCGAAACTGTGACGTATGGCTTCAAGATTTTGTTGTAAGAGCAGACCCTCTATTTTATAAGATCCTTGGATCCTTCTACGTGTTGTGAGCAAAATACAAGTTGTGACAGGAAGAGAGCAGCGTTCAGCTCCTTGTTCCTTGTTTCGCCAATATGTGTAATGGACTTCAATATAGTACATTTGCCGCTGTTCCTGATTATAACTGTACAGTACGTACAGTACGTAGAGTACGTAGAGTACTGTATTCATAAATTGTTCTTGGGGTTTGCTTAATGCTTCGGCCTACTCGTTTTTTGTTTGTTTGTTTATTTGTTTGTTATCCGGCCTGCCCTTCCGCCAAACTAGGCCTGATTCCCGGGAGTCTACTGTATTACTCCAGGATGGCCGATTAAAGATGAGTGATACTGCGGCTTAGGTACTTCTGTTGAACGAATATTTGCCCAAACAATTTTGAATGAAGAAACTATTTGTAACAAGTACTACTACGGCTGACAATTGACCAAAAACAAAATGCAAGCCTCTAAGTATAACTTAACTTGAAAAAAAAAAAATCAACTGATTTTATGCGTTGGTTTGTAATCACCAAAGAAATCTGGGTAAACTGCAAAACTCCAGACACGAAACAACAGTCAAAACAATGAAAACATCCTGATTCTCAAATTCTAAGTAAGCCCCAGACAGCAGAATAGATCATGGTTTCAATTTTTGGAGTTACATAAGGTATTCTTCTCATCGACTACCTTCCACCTAGTAATACCATCATCTCTCAATAGTATGCAAACGTTTTACACTAATGCTCGATGTCTGCAACGATTTAAATCAGTGAGTTAGGATATTATAATTTGGTGTCACATCCGCCTTATTCATAATATTTGGCTCCATCAGACGTCCAGTTCTTTTTAAAGTTAAAAAAAACACTCTGGTCGACTTCGATTTTTTTCTCAGATGAATATATTAAAATATCAGTGGATGAATATATTTTAGGCAATGACGGTACCAGAGAGGTCAAGAGGGTGGACGTCCCCCTGAGGCTAACCCTGGTCCCCCAGAAATGATGTATTTTAATGTAAATCAAGTAATGTAAAACTACCCTTTTCGATACACAAAAAATAACTGTCCCCCCGTAAAATGTCTCTTCCGTTTACTCCCCACCCCAATAAAAAGTAAAACTGAGGTCGTCACTGTTTGTGGGTGACGAAATATCTGGTTTCCAGTTTTAGAACATCAGTGGACCAAATGTATCAGTATCAAGGGAGACTATGTTAAAAAAAAAAAATAATAATGAAAACAATTTTCAAAATGTGTGTTAATGTCTTGTTCGTCATCTCGAGAACTCTTCCCTCCCGTTTCCTCTCACTTTCTTCATTACACTATTTCATACATTTCTCATTATCACTGCCTCCTTTAGCCTAGCCGGAATAACCGTGGGACATAAAACTGAAAGATTTCATTTCATTTTTTCCAATGACCCTCGTATTCTGTACTACTTCATAAGTGAATAGGTGAATAAATTTAGTAGTTTTCAGCCCATGGTAATGGGTCTATCAAATACTAATCCTTTAGTTGGATCATGACAGGTCTGTGCATACGGATTGATAACCAGCATCCTTATTTTCAGTCTTTTAGATCTCTCCTTACGTTTCAAGTATATCCGTAGGCAGAGGTGGATCCAGGACGGACTTGTGAGAGTGGGGCGGTGGGTTGTAATACTGCTACTTAGAGCTTCTTTTAAGAGTTCCAATCTTTGGGATGGGTTTAATTTATATATAAAATTAAAAAAAAAAAAAACTTTCCTCGTCTGGGGGCATCGCCCCCTGGATCCGCCACTGGCCGTAGCTTAAGCAGAGGAGAGCCGAGGTGCAATACAAGTAGAAACTGAACAATGGTACCCAAGCCACGTGCTGCATATTCAACCAAGATCATGTGTAGCATAGGACAAACTAAGCAAATCATCTCTTCCCACGTTGTGATTGTGATAATTTCTTGTGACTCTGTGTGAGTAAACAATCCAGCTTGCACGTAATTCTGGGAGTTCTTCTAATTGCCTTGCTAAACTGAATTGGAAATGTTTTCTAAAATTGGAGAACTTAAATCGACTAGTAGTAGTTCACTTAGGAGAAAACATGTACTAATTCTAACATATGGGACAACATTTTTGTTATCGTGTTTGAATCAGAATAACTTAGTTTCAAAATCATCTACATTTCTAAAATTTGTCACCCCCAAATATTTATGTTCCACAGGTAATGGTGGAAAAGTTTTGAAGCCACTATTCCTCAACCCAGTATGTTGATCCATTGCCAACTATGCTATCTCACTTTGAAGCCACCGCATCACATCCTGATCTCTAACAGTTGATCAATGAAGCTGATGCATTCTTCAACAAAAGTGGTTTCAAATATATATATATATATATATATATATATATATATATATATATATATATATATATATATATATATATATATATATATATATATATATATATATCAATAAAAATGAAAGTGACAATGTTTGTGACTTAATAACTTTTGAACCACCCGATCGATCTCGATCAAATTTTCAACATAGATGAGGTTCGAGCCTGTGATGTTTTTTTTTTTTTAATTTTATTTTTTGTTATCCATTTCCTTCCGACGGTGCAACTTAGGGAAGGAGGAGGGACAGATATATAAAAATGATCAAAAATGACCGATATTGGTGTCGAATCCAAAGTTTTCGGGGTCGCTGAGATGAACAGTGATTTTCGATGCCTTTAAATCCAAATTCAGCCCCGCAGCTGGGGAATGAAGGAAGGGGAGAAAGATATAAAAGTGATCGAAAATGACGATATCAGAGACACTTGAGTAATAGTAAAAAGTGATTGACTAACGGAACATAGTGCTATTTTTTCTTTTCTTGCTTTAACTCATCGAAGCAGGTAATTGACGCTCGTATAACATAAGAGTCGCTTCCAACTGAAAACTTGTCACATATACGGTACGGTAATGTTGGTCTTTGAAGCCATTTTGCTTGAAAAATAAATAAATAAATAAATAAATAAATAAATAAATAAATAAATAAATAAATAAAGTAGAGAAAAATTAACGTTACTAAAAGGATAACGGGATAAATAGTTAGAGGTGAATGTTTTGCGTCACAATCTGTGGTTGCGTTGGTGTTCTTCAATGCAGGACTCTACAGATGCATACAACCGCAGATTCGTGACGCAGATAACAGTTAGAGACAGAGAAAGAGAGAGAGAGAGAGAGATTTGCCCTCATCGTCTGTAGCGGCTTCATTGGAAGACACGCTGGTTCATTTCCCGTCTAGAATACATTACTGTTGAATGACAATAAGACAAGATAGTTACAAGCCGCAATTCCATCTCTTAACAATAAGGCATACATAGAGAGATGGAGTGCTATTGTAGGATACTAGTCTGGGAATAAGGAATAGAGTGCAGTAGCAGTAGATAATGATTGACCGTAAAGTATCATAATAACGAGCCCAGAACTCTGTTTAAACATTAAAGCAACATGGAAATACTTTATGTCTTAACAACATCAGCAGCTTTTTATTTATTTATTTATTTATTGTCACATCTGATTTTGGTACATGGAATTTCACTTTTATGGCAAATTGCCAATTAGATATGTCTAGTATTCATCCGCATCAGAGGCGGCTGCTGCTCTGGTTGCATAGATGCACGTACAACCACTTTCTTTTAACCTAAAAGAAAGTGTTGAAGTTTTAGAGTACTGTTTGAGTTAAAATAAGACTTTGCTCATCAGAGCAAGACAACGTTGATGCATCTCTCAACCGGAAGCGGTAGTAGATTTCTATTACTTCCGGTTTTGGTAAAGAGTTAAAGGTGGAGATTAAATGTACCTTGAAACGCTTAATTGATTACTATACGAAATAGCTTCTCGCAACCTATTACCGTTTTCCAACGTTGAAACCGGAAATTGCTGATTTGTAGAACTTCCGGTTTGAATATCCATCAACGAACGAGATTCTGAAATCTTGACTCTCTTCATCTTGGCCAAAATTAATAAAGCAAAGCAAAAACAAAGAGAGCAGTTTACGTTTTACAGTTGCACGACCTCTGCATATGACAGCATGTTTCTATTTCTTTACATGGAAAAGTGTATTTTTATATCTGCACAGCACCGTTCTTATTTCCTCGTGTTGTCGACAAGTAGTTGCATTGACTTTACTCCCACTAGCAATGTAATTCCATAGTAATTACATATGTTTCCACTTAATAGCGTTTGACTAAACTTTTTTTTTTATCCACCAAGTGACGGAGGAGTGAGAAGTAAGTCAGAAGTATTTCAATGATTGACAAACGCTTCGTAAAACACACACACACACACACACACACACATATATATATATATATATATATATATATATATATATATATATATATATATATATATATATATATATATATATATAACTTATATGTATAGGACTATATATCAGCACGGAGATGATATGTGCAATTGAAACCGAGTTATTATTATTATTTTTTTACGGGGAGCACAGAAAGTGTTGTTTAAAATATTCTCCGAATCTGTTTTTAAATCTTTTACATAAAAAAAGTTCAGTACTCGTATCACACATTGTTCTTATTTTATTGCCGTGTGTCTGAAGAATGTTATAGGCATTTTTGTTTCAGTTCCTTATATGAAATGCAACATACAGAATTATTAAAATATGCGAGGGTAATTCCTAAAGTATGGTCTCGAAACCACTGGGGACGCAGGGAAACTCTTTGTGTGACTTTGTTTGTTTGTTTTGTTTTATCCACTCTCAAACAAGCCTGCGCGTCGTTTGGTCCAGTCCTTTGTAAGAGCTTTTCAGTTTCCGCTACCGCCTAATGCGAAGTTCGCGCAGTTATTCGGTTTCTCAACGAATGAAACCGCCAATATAATGTAAGTGTATAGTGAGTCGTGTAATAATGTCAAAATTGTTCGCAAGTGGTATAGAGAGTTTTGTAGCTGGTCGTACTGAAATTCACGGCTAAGAATGGAGCGTGAGACCGTCAATTTTTGCGAAGACATTCGCAAAGGTGTGCAAACCAGTGACTAACACCTGTTTCCTACGTCGAAAGAATATTTAACCGGAACGCGCTTCAGTTACGAGTCTCAATGCTTCCTCAAACACGTGGCAGCGAGCTGGTATGACGTGGGAATATAAAAACTGCAACAGTCCTTGCAAAAATGCATCGACCGAAACGGCGATTATGAAAAAAAAAAAAAAAAAAAAAAGTATATCTACAAGCTTTAATGTGATGTAAACGTTTCTTTGTATTTCTAAAAAGACAGCTTACTTTTCGGGCAAGAAACATGGTGTTCGTAGGTTTCTGTAAAGAAAATTTCCCTAAAATTATTCAAAATTTTTCCTTTTCTTAACAAATTTTTCGTAGTCCGTCGAGTGTCCAGTTCGTACGACAGAAGTTATGATAAGATTAGTTTACCTATATTTTAAAAGGAAGTGCCAACCACATTTGTTTTATTCATTTGCTTCCTGCTTTTAATTTTTCACTTTATTTGTTCATCACTTTTTTCTACAAAAAATACACACAAATACACCCCGCCCCAACGGGTGCAAATTATACTACTTTGAACACACACACATGCACTTAAACTATTGCTATTGTATTGGCTTATTTCTGAAGAACAAAGAAAAATTTAAGCATTAATTTTGGTCAATCAGTCAGCGCAACAATTTCCCTGGATTTTCAAAGTTTTATTGAAAAATTCCCTTTTTGCTAAATATACCTACGAAATTTCCCTATAAACTACAGACACTGCGCACACATTGTAATGTGAGGGAATAGAGAAAACCTCGAATCCCTTTTCAAACAATTGTTGGTATACTGAATATTCAAGGGAGCAGCCTGCTGAACTGGCAACATTAAAATTTATTTATTTAACATGGAGCGCATTACTAGTATAGAGCACAAAAAGTTGGTGCAAATGGAAAAAATTATACCATTTTAGATCGAAAATCAACCATTACCGACAACTTTCCTTTTCTTCTTATCTGTACTGATAACGGAGTTGGCCTACGTCCCTGTAATTTTGATACACCCTATATATATATATATATATATATATATATATATATATATATATATATATATATATATATATATATATATATATATATATATATATATATATATATATATATTATACTTGCACTTAATTTTTTCAACAGGGGGGTTTTCGTCTTCGTTTTTCACTCCACTGGTTGACTAATTAGATCTTTAACAAAAGAAATCTAATCTTCCTGAAATAATAATAATAATAATAAAAATTCGTGAATTTGTCTGAACATCGGTAATTAAATAAATCGTTTTTTCTTTTTAAAAAAGAAATCTCATTTTCGTGAATCATATAAAAGTATTCTTTTAACCTTGCGAATTATTTTGCATAAGGAAAACTGTAATAGGAAAATAAAATCTCATTATTCGTTCAATGACATACACGTGAAAGTTTAGTAACGTACGTACATTTCCTATTAAAAAGCGTTATCCACAAACATCACACGTCTCGTTACGGTTCGCTACTTTTGTTAACGTTGAAATAAAGGATAAGAAGTCCAGTTTCATAGAAAACGTGACATCTAAGAACGAAATTATTTTTCCCTCCTTACAGAGAAATAAAAAAAAAAAAAAGAAAGAAATAAAAAGTTCCTCTTTGTTTATAGTTTAAAGTGCACAGAGGACAAAACCCACAATTTCATGTGAAAAATGTGTGCTCTATCTTAGGCATTGTTCATGCTTTCCGCAACTGCATGGACCAAGCCAAATGCAGTTTTTATAATAGACTATGGTTGCGTGTCATTGACCAGGTAACTATTCCACACATTTTCACTTTTCCTTGTCTTTCACGAACTATTATTGAGAACTTCATATAGACTATGCAATGGTAGCTTTTAAAGTATAGCAATAATAATAATAATAATAATAATAATAATAATAATAATAATAATAATAATAATAATAATAATAATAATAATAATAATAATAATAATAATAATAATAATAAATGTCCATATATATACGTAGCTGTCAGTAAGTTAGATGAATGTGAAACGTCATGCCTATTTTTCGATGAAACCAAGAAAAACGAATTGGTTTGTAATCCAGAAAGGCAAATGGTGCTGCATAAGAACTACGCTGCCTATTGAGGTGAAACCAGGTGTAAAAGTGAGGGAAACGCGTTAGGATTCCGTTCCCCCACTTTCCAAAACATAAGTATGGCGTCCCCTCAGTTCCTAAAAAATTACAATGGGCAAAGATAGGCAGGGGGACGGCGTGACGTCAACCCGCTTCTGCTGTCCACCTACTTTTTCGGATCCACTTTTACCCCTGGGTGAAACTAATACTGAGACGTACTAATACTAAAACTAATACCTGGAAGATCAAAAATAGTCCCCATCAGCATCGACGATCTTCTGACAACGTTCTGGAAGGCAATGAATTTCATCGCGTTAAATCTTGGTGGGCCGTGAAGCGAAGAAGGTAACAAGTACATTTCGCACCTATACTAGGGATTTGAACTTGTGTCCTCTAAGGTGTTAATCGGACGGTGCAATATCAGAGTATGGCGGATGCAATAGTGTTTCCCATCCAAGACGTAGAATGGTGTCACGGATCATCGTAGCCGCGTGCGGCTTAGCGTTGTCCTGTAACAGCAGGACCACTTTGTAATTCAGAAGTGCTGACTCCAGAGTTTTGAGTTTTTCTTGAACACGGCTCAACTTTGACGGTACACAGTTGCATTGATGCTCTGATCAGCTGGTAGCAGTACCCATGCACGATGCCGTGAGCAGTCCACCAAACACACAGGAGGACCTTCTGGTGCAGTGCTAGTTTCGCCTGTTTTGGAACTGGTTCTTTGGATGCTAAGCAATAATGACAGCGCCGTGCAGCTTCGTACAGGACCCACTTCTCATCACATATCAACACCCTGTCCAGAAATGGCTCCTTCCTCAGACGAGACCGCAAAGAAACAGAGATGTCTGCTCGTGTTGCCTTCTGGCCCGGCACAAATCATGTGGGACCCATTGACCCAACTTGTAGTGCTTCCCATATTGACGGAGATGCTGCCGAATAGTTTCTTCACTCACACTGAATTGTAGTCTCAGTTCCTCACATGTCTGGCCATTGTTCGTCTCAATTGCTGCCTGGAGATCTTTATTTTGTACGTGTGTTTGTGTTCTGGCCCGTGGTGCGTCTTCGAGTGTTTCGACACCGTCTTTAAACTTGTTAAACCACCGCTTCACTATCCGCGTAGTCACGACACCCTCACCAAAGGTCTGGCATATCTTCCGGCCCGCTGCAGCGGCGTTTGACCCCAGGTTGTACTCGTACAGCATACACGCCTTTATGACGCTTTGCGAAGATTTCATGTTCAACCTATCCTTACGCAAGTTCACGGGGTAATTGAAGTGTCACAACCAGGTAATACGGTGTATGTTGGATATACCCACACCAACAACTGACCTTCGCCTGATCTTCATTCGCATTCAACTTATGGTGTGAGGGGCCAATTGAACACAGACCTCCACAAAAAGCGACAGAACTTTCTTGGTTACCTTTATGATACTGAGGTACATACACCTATTGAGATGAAACTAGCACAGAGATATAACAATTGAAGTGAAACTAAACTAATACTGAGGTTTACCTATTGCGGTTAAACTAATACTGAGGTATATCTATTGAGATGAAAGCAATGCTGAGGTCTACCTATTGAGGCGAAATTATTACTACGACTGATGTCTACGTATTGAAGTGAAACTAATACTAACGCTAAGGTATAACTACGTATTGAGGTAAAACCAATACTAAAACTAAGATCTACTTATTGAGGTGAAACTAATACTGAGGTACATCTATTGAGAAGGAACTAATAATGAGGACTACCTATTGAGGTGAAACTCATAATAATACTGATTACTGATTTCCGAAACACGTAACACATTTTAGTGATGATTTCAGTGCACTGGAGAAGAAATGTAGTATGTCAAAAATACTGGGAATCCACATTGCGTGCGAACGATAGAGGATATGACTCCAGGGGAAATTTCTTAGTTCCGGGGGAAAATCCCAATGGTTGCCCACTTCGACACACATCTCCGTGCTACCCAGCCTGACATACTACGAATTCACCTGACACATCATTAATAACGCTGAGGTGCTGCATCGGCATCTTCAGTATTACCACCTCACAACGTACATGTTTCAAACTAAACGTATTTGAATTATTTTTATAACCATCTGTATATCTCTAATCGTGCAAGACTCATCGGTCAGGTATATCAGTTTAGTAACTCTGAAAGTTCTGGCTTTTGAAAGGGAACAAAATGTAAATTTATCACATATTCAATCACGCATATTGTTTACTAAAACTATTCGAAATACCGGGAATAAACATAACAATGTAATGATCCTACTGACTGTGTACAATATGAATAAATAAACAACGTATGCAACTACAGAAACATTTGTCGAAACAGAGAGTGAAAGCAACTAATGAGAAACAACTAAAATGTAATTAATTAGTTAATAGAGAGAAGGTAACAATAGCGCCTGTTTAGAAGTCTCTTGTTTAAACACATACACATTCGCATCCTGTATTAACTTTGTTTGTGCACCTGTGTCAACAGTGAATTTTATTTATTTTTCTTTTTTTTTTCTTTTTGAAAAACCAAATGCAATCAGAAGTCTGTGTTTTGTACTCAGCAATTAGTCAATGAAAGTTGCTTTTTTTAACTTCCTTTCCTCTGAAAAAAAAAAATAAGAAAGAAAGGAACTTTGTTGAAACCCAAACAAAACGTTGAGAAGAATGCAGCATGTAATGAGTAATTACCTGAATGATTCAATGGTAAGGGTTTATAAAACAAGAGAAAGAACTTTTCTTTTAAGCAATGCTTTCCAAACGGATCTTGTTAGCTGCTCAAATTCTTCCGTCTATAGGTTCTACTGTACAGGGTGCCCATAAATATGTATATGATTTAAATAATAATTAATATTTTTTTCTGATCAGAGTATGTACTTCTTTATTAAACATTATAATATTTCGTAGCAGTTTAGATAACGTAACTTTATCTTCCTCAGACGTTAATATGTATGTACATATTAATGTACAGGATAGATAATAGAGACATCATAATATTAAATCTTTTGGAGGAAGTTACATTTACCATTCTCTCCACAAATATACTATTCTCGGCCTAAATTTACATCCTTCTCGTACATTTACAATTTTACCCCCAAAATTTACCATTCTTTGCGCCAAACATATTTTTCTTCCCCCCCCCCTAAAAATTTACCATTCTCCAGTTTGATTGTATTATTCTCAATGAAAAGTTATGTATCTTCCTCAAAACACCCTCATAGAACGCTACATGGAACCAAAAAAAGTGCATGGAAATGAAAACTCAGTGGAAGGCTACGTCAAACTAGGAAAAAGTCCAAGGAAATGAAAAGTCTGGCTCAGGACAGGAAAGAATGGAAAGCTACGTGAAACTAGCAAAAAGTCCAAGGAAATGAAAAGTCTGGCTCAGGATAGGAAAGAATGGAAAGCTACGTCAAACTAGGAAAAAGTCCAAGGAAATGAAAAGTCTGGCTCAGGATAGGGAAGAATGGAAAGCTACGTCAAACTAGGAAAAAGTCCAAGGAAATGAAAAGTCTGGCTCAGGATAGGGAAGAATGGAAAGCTACGTCAAACTAGGAAAAAGTCCAAGGAAATGAAAAGTTTGGCTCAGGATAGGAAAGAGTGGAAAGCTACGTCAAACTAGGAAAAAGTGCAAGGAAATGAAAAGTCAGGCTCAGGATAGGAAAGAGTGGAAAGCTACGTCAAACTAGGAAAAAGTCCAAGGAAATGAAAAGTCTGGCTCAGGATAGGAAAGAGTGGAAAGCTACGTCAAACTAGGAAAAAGTCCAAGGAAATGAAAAGTTTGGCTCAGGATAGGAAAGAGTGGAAGGCTACGTCAAACTAGGAAAAAGTCCAAGGAAATGAAAAGTCTGGCTCAGGATAGGAAAGAGTGGAAAGCTACGTCAAACTAGGAAAAAGCCCAAGGAAATGAAAAGTTTGGCTCAGGATAGGAAAGAGTGGAAGGCTACGTCAAACTAGGAAAAAGCCCAAGGAAATGAAAAGTTTGGCTCAGGATAGGAAAGAGTGGAAGGCTACGTCAAACTAGGAAAAAGTACAAGGAAATGAAAAGTCTGGCTCAGGATAGGGAAGAATGGAAAGCTACGTCAAACTAGGAAAAAGTCCAAGGAAATGAAAAGTTTGGCTCAGGATAGGAGAGAGTGGAACACTCTGACAAAATAAATAAAAGTGCAAGGAAATAAGAAGTCTGGCAAAGGATAGGAAAGAATGGAAAGCTACGTCAAACTATAAACAGTGCTAGGAAATGAAAAGTCTGGCTCAGGATAGGAAAGACAAACTAAGAAAAAGTACAAGGAAATGAAAAGTCTGACTCAGGATAAGAAAGAGTGAAACACTATCAGTGCATAAGGGAATCATATCCACTTTTTGTGTCATTTTGGACACATTTCATGTTTAAAATCCCTACCTAAAGCTCTATTCAGAGCTTAAAATATTCGTGTCTAGATCTTGTAAATACTCTTATAATTTTTTTAAGTGTTAACTTTTTCATACCATACAAACTTCAAGTGTTTTTTTTCTTCACCAGTTTGGTAACTGGACATAATTCTCTTGTGCTCTGAACGCCCCATATGCTTACACAGACTCACCAGCTTGGAGATTGTTGTGTCTATATACCACTCTCACACATTCAGCAAACTTTAGGTCTACTTCTTCCTGACCTTTAAAACATAGCATTATTCATTCACACATGGGGATATACATAGTCACGTGTTGAGCAAAGCTATTACACCAGAAGAGAGAGAGAGAGAGAGAGAGAAAATGTTTAAAGTTTACATTTTCTCAAGAAACAATAGGATAAAGCGTCGCATTATTTTCAAAACTTGCATCTTACTGAATTTGCAATTGTGTTTCACCAATTGCATACACATGCGCAATCAGATTACGTCATACCATGAATATTGCGTGCGTTATGAGTAACTGAAATGCTCCTATATAAGGTCATGTTCATAATGCATATAACTTCAAACATATATACATATATCCTTTTTTTTTAAAAAAAAACTACCGGAATAATAAACTGTTATATATGGTTTCTCTTTGAATTTTTTTTTATTATTATTATGTGCAATAGGTAATATTGAACTTCCGTCTGAATACGTAACAAAAATTGAGTCAGTGAAATTGCCTTGCACATGAATATTATGCAAAGCAGTTAGCCTTCGAAAAACGATTTAGCCTTGTTATTTTTGCATAAGGAACACTTTAACATTTTTTAAATTTTACTTTCGAGCGTCAATAGGAAAGAATATACAGTATTATCGTAATCGAAAATAAAAAATCAAGATATCAATGGATTTATAGGTTTCATTGTCTCTAGATGAAATAAAATGAAATCTTTCAGTTTAACGTCCCACAATTATGACCTTTAGGCTAAGGGAGGCGGATGGTTAAGACAAGTGAATAATGATGGAAGAATTGGTGGAATGAAAAAGTGGGAGGAAACGTGCCGATTTCTCTGTAACTTTGGGGGTGGCCATTCAGATCTGTGTTTGGTTGCAGACAAGGGTCTAAGAAGGCATATATGAACATAACAAGACAAATTGAATCCAAATTATGCCAAATGTTCTATATTGATAAAAATACGTATAAAGGCCAACATACACTAGCGTATTTTCAGCGCGCATTTTCGGTCCGTAAAATGATGTCGTAAATTTCGGTCCGTAAGTTGGCCCATACACCTAGCGTAAAATAGGCGGTAAAAGAAGAAGAAAAAGAAGCGGTCATTTTTCGCTCTTCCTCTTGCCTGTTGTTTGAGCACATGGTCGTTTTCCAGTTTACTCAAGTTGCTTGAACAAGACGGATCTATCTGAGGCCATGGTTTTAAGTGCAGGTGCTATAAACATTGTGTTGTTAAGTAAAAGAATAAAAAGAGTTGAGTTGAGTTGATTTTAGTTTAGCGTCCCTTTCAGCAGTGAGGCTATATGAGACGTGGACCTACTGATTAACGTGGAATCCGAACCACATGAGAAAGAATAAAAAGAAAGCATAGAAGAAACAGACTGGGATCCACGCCGAAGAGGATTAAAAATTCACATTTATCTATATTACGTCCAAGCAGCTCAATCCAATTGGCCTATTTTTGGTACAATCTTAGATCATTGTACTTAGTGATCTGAGATCACTAAATATTTATATAAATCGTACTTCGAAGGAGGAGAACACAGGACAGGGAAAAAGATATATTCAATTTTTTACGATGTAAATTGCAAACATTTAAATTTCAAAACAGACACAATGATGATTTAATACAATCTGAACGAGCTTGATTTGTGGTTTCCTCTTACCTTCCGAAATAAGCCTATTGTTTGGAACTGCAGTTTACAAAGAATAAGGGAGTAAAGGAGTGTTCCGATAGTTGAATAATTGATTGATTATTTTGTTATACAATGTTTTAGACTGCTGACTTTGGTCGTTAAAAAGTGGGCTACTGAATGATAAATTCAATTTAAAGAAAATGATTTATTAATGGTTGCAGCTTTCGTTTTTTTTTCTTTCTTTCTTACAAAATTAACGAAGTAGTAACAAATAGAATAACTTATCCCCTCACGGGATACCAATTTTTACTACCTTATCCACAGCTCAAAAATAGGCCAGAAAGGAAAAATAGGACTTATACAACTACCTCCAGCCCCATTCTTTAGAAATAGTTTGATCCTTGTTACCTCGGCTTTTGTTAAGTTGAAGGGATCCTCCCCACTGCTTCCACCCACCTTTTTTTTTTATTTCAAAGTTTATCTTGCCATTTAGTTTTTTTTTTTTATCTAGTTGTTAAAAATCATTTAAATATTTATTTATTGAAAGGTTGGGTGTTAGCGGACTTAGGTAATTTCATCACCGGAATTTTCGTCACCGGTAATTTTGTCACCAAAATATTAGCATGTAGGTTATTTCGTCACCGGAAATTTCGACAGTAATTTCGTCACTTGTAATTTTGTCACCAAAATATTAGCATGCAGGAAATTTTGTCATGGTCATTTTTTCACCTTTGTTGAACTGAGTAGAGACAAAGTAAACGACCGGAACAGCTAACTTTATCTTAATCAAAGTTAGAAAACAATTCAGTTGGTGTTCGACTCTGGAAAATCAAAGTTTCGGATACTCGAAGCAAGAACAAACAGTAGTAAAATAACATAATGTCAGTTTCAGCAAATGTTAAAAGCACAGGCAAAATGGGCCAGTAATGGATTTATATATCACTATTTACAAATATTAAGTTTTGGCAATATTAAAATTTCAGAACAGAAAATTAGCAAACAAAATATAGCTTGTATTAATACAATAAATGGTTTACATGTTCATTTTCTACTCTTCATAACATGATAGGAAACAACAAGCAATTTTTTTTTTCAAACATTTAGTTCCAGTGTTATACGTTAAGCACAAAGATTAGAGCCGTTTCTGAAATATCTCAAACACTCTTCTAGTTTGCTGTTTGGGTGGTTGCCCACAGCATCTTGATGAAGCACAGCTGAAACCGTTGCTTCAATTTGTTGAATTTCATGAATAAGCTTCCAAATAGTTGAGTGGGACATTCCTACTAGATGATGAAACTTCTGGTTCCACAATTCACAAATATTATTTATCCTAGAATTGCTGTTAAAGGTAGCTTGGTGAACATTCCAACTATCTGGGGGATATAGACGGGGCACATTACGCAAACAAATATTCCCAGATCGAGCTTTAACACGGCGATACGTGTTTGACACGCAAGTGCTATCAAAACAGTCCAGAAGTTCCAGCTGTTCCTCCAAAGTCACTTGTATTAATCGATGCACATCTGCTATTGAAAGAAATGCAAATCTGTTTATTTTCTCGCAAAATAGACGAAAATTTTAATTGCTCTTGTACCGTTCTAAGAGTCCAAGGTCTTGGACCTTCCTCTATGTTGACTGAGTCAGGTGAAAAAAGTAACGCTATAAACGAGTTGAATCTCCAAAAGTTGCATTTACGCTATATCAAAACCCATTACCATAGTTACAGGTCCGGATATTCACTAAATTCACTGCACTGATCCACCACCGCACGAAACAGTTCTTCATATGAATTTTGCGTCTTGGTCTACATTAGGGCGTATACCTAGTAAAGGAAGTATCACCTCAAATAACATACACTTTTTTTTTTTTGGAGCCAATGAAAAGTTGCGTTCACCATCCATGTTTCACTTTTTAATAGCTTCATAAGGCTAAAGAAAACATCCAGAAATATTTATACGTTTTTCTTCCTTTATAGAAATTTGTTTTCTCATATATCCAATAACAATTTGCCAATGTTTACTCAGAGGTGAAATATAATTCTTTTAATAGGTCTTAAAAAAAGGCCACTCTTTTCAAATGACTCTGTTAACTTGGAAGGTCCAAGAGTTTGGGTTCAGAGAACGGTACTAAAACGATGAAAATTTTCGTCTATTCTGCGGGAAAATTAACAGATTGGCGTATCTTCCCATATTTGTTTGCTATTTTCTGTTCTGAAATTTTGATATTCACGAAATTTAATATTTGTAAATAGTGAATAATGAACCCATTAGTTCCCCATGTGGCCTGTGCTTTTAACATTTGCTCAAGCAGACATTATTTTCTTCTACTGGTGCTTGTTCTTGTGTCGAGTACCAGAAACTTCAATTTTGCAAAGTTCAACACCAACTGAACTGTTTTCTAAGTATTATTAAAATAACGTAAGCTGTTTGATCGTTTGCTTTCTCTCTATTTAATTCAACAAAGGTGAAGAAATAACCGTGACAAAATTTCCTATATGACAATATTTCTGTGATAGAATTACTGGAAACTTTTATCTCTTGTCTCAAATACAATATGTAAAATATGTAACTCTTTATTTAATAATAATAATCTATTTTTATTATGCTGCATAGTTTTGGCAGTTTAAGTTTAAAGAAAACAATTCCAAAAACTTTTTCCAGTTCATTCATTGTACTTGTATTATGTTCTAAAAGACACTGGTGATGAAACTATCGTGACATTATTTTCGGTGACGAAATTACCTATATGGTAATATTTTGATGACAAAATTACCGGTGACGAAATTACCGTGACGAATTTTCCGGTGACAAAATTACCGTCGCCCGGTGTTAGCATGCGGGGTCAGGTTAAATTCAGTTCTACTCTGGTTTTCGTTTATTGCCAGTTTATCACTGTTTATTTTCATGTTTTCTTTAAATGTAGTCTTTAGTAATTTACTGTAGTAAAAAAATGTTTTAAACTTAATGACTTTTTTCTTCATTCTTGCTGTCGGGTATATGATATGAGGGTAAAATCCACCCGAACTTGAGGGTTTCCACATATACATACAAATCAATTGAGTAGTAGTAAGGGCGAACTCAACATCGGATAATTTTCTTTAAATTCGAGTGATAAGTTTCTAAACTTAATACTTTTATCAGATTTCCAAGGGAAGGTTTTCGAATTTTCTTCCTATCCCCCAAAATAAAGGAAGTTCACTGATAGATGAAAATAAAATGACAAACGCGATTACGATTCTTCTCGTACATCAATATTTCATTACCACTTTTATTATCTGGCATAAGTTATTTCTGTGGTGAAAATACAAAAAGGTTAGTTTACTCTTGCCTATGAGTTTTTTCGAGATATTTTCTCAAACACGAGTCAGTTAATTTTGTTCGTAATTGATAAATAAATGGTTTATTAATAACCGGACAATATGACATAACTATTTTTTCCTGAAAAGATCCACAACGGGTAATTTACTCTTGAGGGAGAATTTGTTTCGAATTTCTGAAAAACGTCTTAGGTGATAGTTCATATTTCATAAATAAATGTGTAATTAATAGCCTGCAATATGGAAACATCCACACGAAGCAGTTTTGAAGATGAGTTTCTACTATGTTCAATGTGTAATTATATGAAAAATATACACTATTAAGTAGCAGATTGCGTCAACTATGTCAATTCTCCTAATAATGATGCATACACTACTTACAAACATAGTAAAACGATTGAGTTGTTCGTGAAATAAATTATTTAAGTGACAAGTATTGAGTGTTACATAATATTTTATGGCAATATACCTTAAGTTGACATTTATCTAGGAAGGTTTGATAGTACTCCCAATACTGAGATTGAGAAATGCTTTAATAAGTTAATATAAATTTATGAGTGTATTTCCTGTAAATAGGTGTAATTTTCAATTCTGGTCTTAGTTATGATCTCTTTTGGGCTTATATCTGTTGCACTTTTCAGGTAAGTGTTCGTAAACATATCCCCATCATGATGAGATATAATACAATGTTGAAAAATATTTAACATGGCCGGTACCTCGAATTGAACCAGAACTTTTACGGCTGGGAATCAACCACACACACACACACACACACACACACACACACACAAAAAAAAAAGCTGTACAACGATTTGCTATTTGACTTAGTATATAAGCATTAATGGTGAAATAGGATTATTATTAGATTTAAATATTTGCACAAACTGAGGCTTGGAACAATATACGAAGAAAGAAACATTATATCTCGTGGTTTATTAATTCTTTTTTTACGAGTAATGTCAACATCGCGTGAAAAATAGTTACTTTCTGAACCTATTTCGCTATAAATTCTTGTAAAGTTGAGAAAGTACTTAAAATAACAAGCAGCACATTGTCAAAATGGCAAGAATCGTCATCGAATTTCGATATTCAAACTCAATTATTTGCTCCATGTTATCAGGGAAATATCGGATAGTATCTTGTTCAAGGTCAGGATTACTACTATTTAAACTTACAGATACAGCACTAGGCCATTTTACTCTGAAACATTTTAACAATTTGATAAAAATTTAATTACAATTTGAGGTCAAGATGGTACAAGACAACAGCGACATTACAAAAATAGCTTATTTATAGATGATCTGAAAGTATACTCACTTGAAAAAACGTCTACAGTTTCTGGTAACTGATTATAGGTACTGATCTAATTTTGTTTAGAAGGGACCTTTGGACAATATTAACTCTCACAGCTCAAGTGTAAAAGAGATCACTGGACCGTGTTCTTCTAGCGGGTACGCGAAAATTGATCTGACTTAACAACTGTTCATATGATATGTGGCCATTTACAATTTTTTTGCAAAAATATTAGGTCAGAAATTTTGTTTCTCACTAGGGGAGGTTTGATATTGAGGGATTTTAAAACGTTATTTTTTGGAAGTGTTCGGAGGTGAGGTACTCGGTAGGATACAATGGCTAAAAAGAAATTAATTACGGAATTTAATTTTTGAAATGAGTAGGGCAGGCCATAGACCAGATAGGAGAACAATACTCAATAGTGGGAGCAACATATGATTTATAGATAATTTTCAATTCGGCAAGAATTGGTCAAATGCTATTGACAGTCATACTTAAAAAAAAAAAAAAAAAAAAAAAACACACACACAACAGAGGGCCACAGCGGCTGAGTGCTAAAGCACTTATCTCTGGTGCGTGGGGTCCCTGGTTCAATCCACGTCCAAATAAGTTTGTGTGGGCAACATCATGTCCGTGGGTTTTCTCAGGGTACTCTCGTTTCCTCCCACATTTCATTCCACCAATTCTTTCATTATCATTCACTTGCCTTAATTATTGTATTCTTTAGTCTAAATGGCATAATCGTGGGAAGTTAAACTCAAAGATTTCATTTCAGTATCACAACGTGGGTAACTCTGAAGGTGTGACTTCATCTTTATATGCGCCTTTACCTGTGTGAAAAAAAAAAAAAAACTAATGTCCAAATATTAAATTAAGTCTTAAATTCCTAGTCGAAAGGCATCAGGTTAGATAAGTTTAGCGAGCCTATATGAGAAGTAGAACCCGAACCGCATGAGCTCCCGCCTAGAATCGAACAGGGCGCCCCGCGCCGAGGACGCGTACGCTGACTATATAGCCACGGAGGAGCTCTCATAATTTGCGAATTCAGATTAGGAAGTATTGGATTTAAATACCTTTTTCTCTGTGCACTCAAAATTAATTATGAATTTTAATAGGAAATAATGTCTCGTTTTGTGCAATAGGAAATATTAGTTCAGCCGAAATCGTATCTTGTATGGAAAGACTGAAACTAGATTGGAATGATTATTTCTGGAGAGTCTACCAGCAAGCCTCAGCAACGATTCGCGAGGACAACACAAGAACAGGTTTTCTCTTCTGAAAACAATACGACCAGAAGAGGGAGAAGGCCGTGGAAAGGGCAAGAGACCACCTGCTGCTTGAAAACCCTTTCATCTGAGCCGTTTTTACGCGCCGTATTTACGCTCGAAGTTAAAAGCACCCAGACTTTTCCAGCGTATGAAAATTCGGTACGTAAACGTACGCCAGGTCCCATACACTAACGTATTGACAGCTGCTAACAAGACTAGCGCAAGAAATTTTATGGCTACGGCTGAAAAATACGTCAGTGTATGGCTGGTATAACAGCAAAAATACTTATAAATACATATTCATAAAAAATACATGGGGCCCACATTAGCATCGGGGAATCCGGGACCCCCAGGCAGGCTTGGACTGCCCTGCCGGGGCCCTCTCTAAATATATATTGTAGTTTGTTCCATTTCCAGCATTGAATGTAGTCTTTGAATTAAACGAACAGTGGGATCCTTTGTTTGTGTCTTGGTAAGAATATATTTCAACAATATGAAGAGTGGGGCCCCAGCATCATATTATCTGAGTGTGTATTTGGGTCCATGAATGCCGAAGTGAGACTGACTTTTATAAACTACTGCTGTTACCCTTTGTTAGTTGTGTGACAAGTTATTAGAACACCATAAAGAAACAGAACAGATCCTCATTACCTAGCGTAAATGAAGTTGACAGCTTTATGAAGAAAAGCTACCACCCCCAATTGCAAAGTTTTACAAGTGCTCTGTACTAGCACTAGTACTACTACTACTACCACCGCTACTACCACTACTACTACTACTACTACTACTAATAATAATAATAATAATAATAATAATAATGGAATATAGGACCCTCTAAGTGAGGGTCCTGTCGGGGCCATATACTAGTGTGGAGCGTTTTGCGCTTTTGTTGGAAATTCGATGACGTCTAGTGCGGAAAGGATGCCATTAGTGGCACCGATCTTACTGATTTTTTTTTATTTTTTGGACAACCCCTTACCCTGCCCCAAGGGACTTAAAGTTTCTTAAGTGTTTGGTTAGGCAACACGCACAACACCAATGACGGAAAAGCTACTTGTGGTCGTTTTTAGAGTTACCTGATGGCTATAATACAATTATTTTATTAAAAGAAACTTGTAGCAATGCCAGTAAATAATTTAAAAATCTTTATGAGTAAAAGTACAGCCATATTAGCTCAGTTGTTGGAATTAATGTCCAGATTTTGTCTGGAATGCCACGTTAACGATGATTATAGGCATAGCTCTTGATATAACACGATTTGTTTTTGGAACTGTTCGCTTGTTATGTACACCGACAGCAAATGGCATCTAGCGGCAGGCTACACAGCTTCGTGGTTGCTTACTTTGGGCACGCTCTTCGAGCGTCGTCGCAACGTCCGGCTCCGTCCAGAAGATTCGCGCACCTCCCACTCGCCTCGTTGGTTCCAGAACCTACGCCGACGTTTCTAGAATATTCTCGCTCGAAGTTAGGCGCTGGTATAAATATTGCGTACTTCGGCCAACCAATCCAACAGGCCAAGTGAAATGAGTGAAGTGAAGTTACCCACGTACGCTGACGTTATGCGTCATTATCATTGGTTTCGAAGTGGATTAAGTGGTGACGAAAATGTAACTAAATTACCAGTGACTGACATTTGTAAACTAGTTAAACAAAGAGTTGTACATATTTGGCGTAAAGGAAGCATTCCTGTGGTTTCAGAAAAGAGAGTTTTTGACATGCTGAAAACATTTTATAATAAGTGTCGCTCCAAGGAAAAACATTTCAGTCGACAAGGACAGAAGCAACACTCTGTGTAGGTTTTGTTGCACACGCGGAAAAGAATCTTTTTGATATTGCGTCTTGCAAATGTAAAACCGCCCAAGATTGCAACTATGAGAGGAGACGCAAGATTCCAAAACGAAAATTCAAGTTTCTTTTGGGCCAGAGAACATCACGGAAAATGCGCATTGGTAACATTGACGTCCGAACAAGCAAATCTCTGTCAAAGATGTTTTCCCGTAAAGTGAGAAGATTTAAGGGGCAGACAACCAAGAAAGACGCTGGGAGTGTTGAAGCAAGTCTATCAACTAGTGGGATTAGACATAGGCACAGGTCAAAGATACTGGCATCGTCAGGGGAATCCAGCAAAGCTGTTGAATCGGGAGGCACGTCGGGATCTGACTTCGAGGCGCGACCAAGAAGGAAACAGCCTAAAGAGCTCTGTCTTCAAAATACAGCGGAGGCAGCGTTTAGAACTGGAGCTTCAGACAGACAAGTTGCTTTGATCGCTTCTGCCGTACTTCAGGACGCGAGACTCATAACACCAGAGGACAAAAATCTTGTTGTTGACAGATCTAAGGTACGAAAAAGAAAAGATAAACTGGGTGAGAAGATCCAGAAAGAAAAGGCTCACCCGGGCGATTACAAGTATCTTCTTCGACGGAAAAAATGATGCAACTCTTGTGAACGGCAAACTACGAAGACGAGAGGTTACAGAAAAGCATATCACAGTTCTATCGGAGCCCGGTGCAGAATACTTGTGTCATGCCACACCTAAGTCAAGCACTGGCAAGGATATTGCCGACTGTATATTGGAGCTTTTAGAGAAGAACCAGTACGACGTGTCAAGTCTTGAGGCAGTCGGCAGCGATGGTGAAGTCACGAACACAGGATGGGATAACGGCGTGGTAAGTCAGATACAAAGATCCCTAGGAAAGGAACTACAGCATCTCGTTTGCCTTCTTCATAAGAACGAGTTGCCATTTCGACACCTGGTTATCGAATTGGATGGTGGGATGACCGGACCCAACGCTTTTTCCGGCCCTATCGGAAAGAAATTAAAGGATTGTGAACGTTCACCGATCATCTTCTTTACACCGATTTCCGTTGAATGTGTGTCTGAAATGGAAAAACCAGATGGTTTAAGCAGCGACCAGAATTACCTCTTTGAAATTTGTAAGGGTGTTGCTACAGGAATGTGTACTACCGATCTAGCAAACAGAAAACCAGGACCATTATCACATTCACGATGGCTTACATTAGCCTGTAGGATGCTTCGCCACTACATCAATGCTGACAAACCTAGTTCAAGTTTGTATCTACTTTGCCAGTACATTGTTAAAGTATACACTCCCGTCTGGTTTTCAATACGGCGAAATCCTTCGTGCGAAATGGGTGCCATGCATCTGTTCAGCATAGTTAAGCTATCGTTTTCTGCCACAATATCTACAACACATAGTTCATTCTGTTCTACAAATAAACGGATACTACGCTCATCATGAAAACCTGCTGATAGCGATGACAGCAGATGAAAATCCGCATATTCGAACGTTAGGCTGGAGAAGAATAAAAAAAAAAGTGCCGCAGCCAGAAGACTCCGAAACCAAGCCGCCCACGTGACTTCATT